>NW_006921655.1:2351996-2384176 GCF_000298275.1 Orycteropus afer afer
CAATTCACCATTCAGCCTGGAGATCTTGGATTTGTCATTCACTGGAGTCAACAGTCGGTGTACTGCCTGCCAGCCTTGAGCTCCTCAGCCCCCTGCAGTTGTGGGAGTCAGGAAAAGCCTCCAGCTTGACATTTGATCCAGGAACTTTGCAGTTGTCAGCTTCTACACATGTGTGAGCCATTTTCCTAAGATAAATTTCTCTCTCTCTCTGTATATATATATATAAGCGTTGCTGGTTTTGTTTCTCTAGAGAACCCAGTCTAACACAGAAGATAAAGAAAAGATGTTAATAAATAGAATTAGGGAAGAGAGCTGAAGAACGTTTAGGAAATCTAAAAAGTATTAGGAATGTGTATATCTGTTTATATATTACCAATATTTGACCATTTTGATCTTTGTTAGGTGCTGTCTAGTCAGCTCTGACTCATAGTGACCCCACGTACAACAGAACGAAAATCCTAGCCCTGCACCAGCCTCACAATCCTTGCTATACCTGAGCCCATTGTTGCAGCCACTGTGTCAATCCATCTCGTTGAGGGTCTTCTTCTTTTCCTCTTTTTTGCTGACCCTCCATTTTACCAAGCATGATACCCTTCTGCAGGGAATGACTCCTCCTTACAACATGACCAAAGTAGGTCAGACAAATTCTGGCCATTCTTGCTTCCAAAGAGCATTCTGGCTGCACTTCTTCCAGGACAGATTTGTTAGTTCTTTTGATCTTTAAATACTGTGATTTCATATGGTTCAAACTAATATAAGTTTTTTTAACTAAACGTGTAGAAATCAGTTGGGTTTAACAGAGACATTTAAAAAATATTTATGAAATAACTACTTGATAACAAGATATTGGAATATTTTGTGAAGAAAAGATTCCCTGTCTTTTGGAGGAAACTGAGAATTTTAGTAAGAAGAGTATTGAAACCTGTTTGAGCCAAGTACCTGTTCTGGATATACTATGTCAGACTTAGCAGCTCTGGTAGCGTAGTGCCTAAAGCATTTGACTGCTAACCAGAAGGTTGGCGGTTCAAACCCACCAGCCATTCCTCGGAAGGAAGATGGGGCAATCTACTTCCATAGTGATACTGCCTCGGAAACCCAAGGAGGGGGTCACTATGAGTTGAAATCGACTTGAAGGCATATTACAACAACAACGTCAGACTTCAGTAAATTTTTACTGAATAGATGAGTGAGTAAATGTTATGTTCCTGTTATTCTGTTCTCATAAAACATTAAAATTATTTCCTTTTTTTTATTCCCATAGCTGCTGGATATCTGGAAGTGTAGCCTATGAGAAACCACAACTTGAATAGTGAGGGGATGAAGATGGAGGCATGCTTGAAATTTTTACCCAGAATAGCCAGTGTACATGATTAGCACTATACCAGTTGTGCAGATGACTACCTCTAGGACTCCTGTTCTTAGGGTTAGATCAATTAGTAATTGTAGAACTTAACTATACAATTGTGCATTGTTTAATTCAAATAAATTCTATCATGAAAGTAAGGCATTATAAAGGATTACTGACAAAAGGAAATAAGAATAAATACATTCTTGTAACACTGTCAGTTATGATCAAGACTTAGTAAGCCAAGTACGCCCTTGAACCCTTTCAATTTATCAATTAAAAAAAAAGAATCCAACCCTCTAAATATTTCTCCTGATAGCCTCCACTACTGAAAACTCTTATATCCTCTTACTGGGGATTTGTTGTGGTTGGTGGTGTTTTTTTGTGCTGTTGAATTGGCAAGTGATTTCCAGAGAAATGGCTTCAAACTGACTCAAACAATCTTTTGACTGGTGGTCACACTTGATTCTGAGGAATCTTGGGAAGCAGTTTGTCTTAGATTGCGTTCTCTGGAGCAGCAAAAACAGTGAAACTTATGTGTGTGTGTGTATGCATAGACATACATACATGTATGTATAGATACATACATACAGAGAGAGGGGGTGAGGGGAGAGAGAAAGAAAGAGAAATTCATCTCAAGGAAGTTGCTCATGTGGTTTTAAAAACTGGCAAATCCCAACTTCTTAAGTCAGACAATAGGCTGGAGGTTTCTCTTGACTCATGTAGCTGCAGAGGCTGAAGAACAGCAGGTAAGACAGCAGGTTGCTGGCTAAAGTTCCAAGAACTGGAGATCAGATGATGATGAGCTGGATGCAGGATCCAGAGTGAGAAAAAGCTAGAGGGCTTTACCAGAACATCCATATATATTGGAAATAGGCCACCCCCAAGCAAACTCCCTTTCAACTGATTGGCTGCTCATAGCAGATCTCATCATGAAGGTGATTACATTATATCAGATTGCATCATGGAGGTGATTACATCATTACATAACTACAAAACTACATCATAATTGGCAAACCACTGAGAATTCATGGCCCAGCCAAGTTGACACACAACCTTAACCTTTATAGTTATTTCTGCCTTTCCCTGAAAAATTGCTTCATCAAATCTGAGATGTTGAAAAAACTTTCAGATTAAACTATGTATCTAGGCCCTTTAGCTTTTTAAATAAAATTCTAACAATGGTTTATTATCATTTCTAGGCTTCATAGTATTTCTTATAAAGTGTTCCTCACTAGGGGCAGAGTTAAAAAGATAGAAGGAAAGCATGAACCCTGTTTTTTTTGGTAGAAAAAAAAAGACTTGAAAAATACAGAAAAATACTAACATTATCATGAACCCACCACTCAGAAGTAACAAATGTTAATATTTTGTCATATTTGTTTTATATCTTTTCTATAAAAATAAAATGTTACAGGTACAATTGAATCTCCCCTTACATCTTTCCACAGTGCATTCTCTTTCTCTTCCAGAGGTGATCACTATGCTAAACTTAGTGTACAGTATTGTGTTATGGGTCACCAAGATCACCCTCAGATTCAGTGATTCATTAGAAGGTCTCATAGAACTCAGAAAAACTGTTATACTTACGGTTATGGCTTATTGCAGTGAAAGGATACAGGTTAAAATCAACAAAGTAAAAAGGCATATAGGACAGAGCCCTTGAGAGGCCAGATGGAGTCACATGGACTGTGCCTAATTCTCCCAGCAATGATGTGTGGCAACACTTCACAAGGTGGTGGTGGTGGTGTTATGTGCCGTGGAGTCGGCCCCGACTCATAGCGACCCTCCTTGGGTTGCCGAGGCAGTATCACTATGGAAGTAGACTGCCCAACCTTCCTTCTGAGGAGTGGCTGGTGAGTTTGAACCGCCAGCCTTCTGGTTAGCAGTCAAGTGCCTTAGGCACTGCATTACCAGAGCTCCTACTTCACAAGGTAGGGAAGCTTATCCAAGCCTTGGTGTCCAGGGTTTTTACTGGGGGTCAGTTACATAGGCATGGAGTGCCCACATGGCTGTCCTTAGTTACTCAGTCTCTCTCCTCCATCAAACTATCTGGTGTGGCCCAAAAACCAGGCATATAAACACTCTTATCAGATAGAATATTCCAAGGAGTTAGAGATTGTCTTTCAGGAGCCAGCCTGAAAGAAAGGCCAGTTTGTTCTTTGGAAAGTGTAGGCTTTGAACACCCCAAGCCTGCTGAGTTAATTGTTTACTGCTCAGATAAAAACTTCCTGTCCTTGTCCTGTTGGTTCTGCTTGACTCTTGCCTTTCAATCATTAAATTTTGCCAGTTGATATTTAGTCTGTGTCTCTTGCATGGACAGATGAATTTGTATACAATGTTGATTTCCAAATGATGGTCATCTAGTTCAGGAAGACATTATACATAAAAAGTTTAGGAAATTTATAGAGGACTTTTAATGAGGAAAGACAAGAAGCATTTTGCAAATGGCTGATGGATGCTTCCTGTGCAGTTTGGTACTCCCAAATTATCAGCCAACATGCTAACTACCAACCAAGAATATTTCTTTAGCTTTACATTTACACTGAGGTGTACAGTCTTCAATGTGCATCACACTGGTTTATTCAGTCATCATCATAAACTGGCAAAATGATGTATGGAATATTTTCTGTTTTAATTTTCTCAGTACAACCTTTTATCTTAACAGCACCCCACACAACAACACATAAACAGCCACTGGTGAGGCTCTCTTTCAGCAACCATCATGGTTCTTAGTTGCAGGCAACAGAAGACACAGTTACAAAATGTTCTGGTTACCTAGTGCTGCTCTGACGAGAAATATACCACAAATGGGATAGCCTTAATAAACAGGAGTTTATTCTTACAATTTGGAGGCTTTAAGTCCAAGTTCAAAGTGCCAGGCTCTAGGGGCTTGGTGAAAGCCCCTCAACCTTGGGGTCCAGCTCTGCCTCCTGCTCCCAGCCCACTGGAGCTAGAGGCATTTCTTCACTCAAACAGCTTCTGGCTGCTGAGGCTGGAAGCCCCAAGATTGACAAGTCCCAATGTTACCAGACCACTCGGCAGGCCATTAGTAAGTCCATTGTAAGTCCCAAGGTCGGCAGAGCATAGCAGGCTACTGAACAAAGACACGGCTACATGCAGGGTCCAAGCGTGCCATAAGCTAGAGACCATTCCCAAAGCTTCTCCTTATATACAGGAAGCAGACCACATCCCAAAGGCAGCTACTCAGCTGCTTGTGGTAGATCCCACCATGGAGTTGATTGCCAGTCTCATTATGGGGAATACCACCACCAGCTGCCCAGCCACTCAACCAGTCCCAGCCAAGTTGACACGCAAACATAACCATCACACAGAAGCATTTGGAAAATAAAATAAATACAAAGATGGATCAAAAGGGAGTCCAGGCTTTAGAAGGACTGACTTTCCAAATATACAAGAGATACTTAAAAGGAAACAACTACAAAATTACCAAGTTTACTCTGTTACTATGTTAATACCAAAAACTAAAACAAAAACCCCAAATAAATAAACACTGCTATCAAGTCAAATCCGATTCAAAGCAACTCCTCTTTGGGTTTCCAAGGTGGTATCTCTATGGAAGTAGATTGTCCAGTGTTCCTTCCGAGGAGTGGCTGGTGGGTTTGAACTGCCAGCCTTCTGGTTAGCAGTCAAATGCCTTAGGCACCAAAAAATCCCTCACATGAATGTTACAATCTGAAAGATTGTGTCATATCTTGATATCAGCCTTGCAAAAGTCAGACATAAAGTTTTTTTTTTTTTTTTTTTGGTAGGAGCCAGTAACTTCCTGGAAAGGCTCAGGATTTCATTTATTTTTGGCATCAGAATTAGATACAGTGGTCCTGGTTATTTTTTCCATATATGTCTTTTTTGGGGATGTGCTCAGAACACAGATGTTCTTTCCTCCTGACTGTGGAACATAATATGTACATATTTGCATAATGCAGCAGGGAAAGGTTTTAAGTTTTACTTCCTTACCAATCCACCCAATTTATGAAGATAGACATTTATTACAGAATATTAGGTTGCTTTCAGAATTTATGGGACTTTCTGGGAACCATACTTGGATTCAGCACAGCTAGGGACACAGCCAAGAAGTATGTGCAGTGATACCATTGATTCTAGCAGAACCATGAAGCTGTTGCCATGTACCACTAATGAGCTGAGGGACTAGACCCTGGGACTCTAGAACACAGCTGGCCCAGAAGGACCAAAGACATCTGTCACCTAACTACTTCCATGATTATCTGATGACTCTGTACCTAACCACCACCTCACATTAATCAAATTTGTTTCTGTTTTGGTTACTTCATGCCACTCTTAATGGAAAACACTACAAATAGGTGGTTTGAACAAACGGGTTTATTCTCTTACAGTTTTGGAGGTCAGAAGTCTGAGTTCAAAGAGTCAAGCTCTAGGGTCTGGGTGAAAGCCCCTCGACCTTGGGCTTCAGCACTGCCTCTTGCCCTCAACCCACTGGACCTAGAGGTGTCTCTTCATTCAGGCAGCTGCTGCCTGCTGAGGCTAACAAGCTCAGGGATGACAAATAAAACGGCACGGTCCCAGTATTACCAGACAACATGACAAGCCACTAATTCAAGTCCAGAGACTGTCCTAAGATCAGCAGGCAACATGGCCAGCTACTAAACGAAGCCGTGGCTACACGCAGGGTCCAAGTGTACCAAAAAGCTGCAGATCATTCTCAAAGCTTCTCCTGATATACGGGAAGCAGACCACATCCCTAAAGCAGCTACTCAGCTGCTTGCAGCAGATTCCACTATGGAGTTGATTGCCAGTCTCAGCATAGGGAATACTACATCCAGCTGCCCAGCCACTCAAAACCAGGCCAAGCCAAGTTGACACATAACCTTAACTACCACAATTCCACCCTTTGTCAACTTGGCACCTGTATAGATCTTTGTTGGGTGGTTCTAGTCCTCTAGTTCATCTGAGTGTGAGCTTACCCCCTTGGCCTGGCAGGCCCCATTCCTCTACCTCTTGGGCATGGCAGCCCTGTCCCCTCACTCCTGGGCAGTGACTATGGCCCCATCCTATTGGCCCACATGAACAAGGAGCCCCACACTCCAGAACCAAGTAGGTGAAGGTCTAAATCTTTGAAACCTAGGAGGCTATGGTGGTTCCACCCCCAAAGACCATGGTCCTGCCCTTTGAGGCTGAGACAGCACTGGCTTCCCATTTCCTTGGTCTCTCAGCTTCTACCACTTAATACCCAAAGGCAACTCACTCCACCAGGACTCTCCCTGCCCAAAAGACACTTCACTTTCTCACTTTGTGGGCTGGTAAGGCTGTTGCTGTCATGCTGGTCTTGTGGCTCTGCTGCTGTAGTCTCTCACACTGGACTCTTGACTCTGTTGCTGCTGTCTCTCTGCCAGGGTCTTAGGTCAAGGATACACTTCATTCCTGTTTCCACATTTTAGGTATCTGTCAGAGTAACACCCCACTTGCTCAGTACCATATTCTGTTTTGGTTACCTCTAGTTCAAACCCACCAGCCACTCCTCGGAAGGAAGATGGGGCAATCTACTTCCGTGGTGATACTGCCTCGGAAACCCAACTCACTATGAGTTGGGTCCGACTCGACGGCACATAACAACAATAACAAGTGCCACTCTAACAGAAATACCACAAATGAGTGGCTTTAACAGACAGATTTATCCTCTTATTGTTTAGGAGGCTAGAGCCCCTTGCTCCCAGCCCACTGGAGCTAGAGGCATTTCTTAACTCAGGCAGCTGCTGACTGCTAAAGCTAACAAGCCCAAGGTCAGCGAATAGAAAAGCTTAGTCCCAGTATTACCAGACAACACAGCAGGCCACTAATTCATGTCTGGAGACAGTCCCAAGATCAACAGGAAACATGGCAGGCTGCTAAATGAAGATTCAGCTACATGCAGGGTCCAAGTGTGCCCAGAAGTTGCCAACTATTTTCCCAAAGCTTCTCCTTATATACTGAAAGCAGACTACAACCCTAAAGCAGCTACTCAGCTGCTCATGGTAGATTCCACCATGGATTTGATTGCCAGTCTCATCATGGGGAATAACCACAACCAGCTGCCCAGCCACTCAAAACCAGGTCCAGCCAAGTTGACACATAACCTTAACTGCCACACTTTCCTTGGGTATATCTGCTTGGCAGCTAGATCAAAAGCCTGCACCTCAGCTGCAAGGCTGCTTGCAATTGAGCTTGCCAGCCTTTGTAGCAGAAGGTGCAGATGGTTGAAGGATAATGGAAGGACTATGGAGTGAACCAAACTGTAGTATGTACCACTTTCTACTCATGTGGTTTCCTATATGACTGTCCCTCATGGTACTCTCCATAGCCCTATTCCCACCCTGGGATGCAGGAGTGGGCACATGATCCAGGCCTTGCTGACCCTAGTATCCTATTTGTCCACTGTGATGTACCCAAAGATGGTCATGGGATCCAAACTTGGCTAATCAAATCCTGATACAGAAATGTTGGTAGAGAAAGCCCTCTTTTTCCAGAGGTTGCTTAGCAGGGAGAGTGGAAGCCAGAAGCTGTCTTCTTAGGAGAGAATGAGGCCAGCACACAGAGAGAAGCAGAGCTGAGAAATAAGGGGAGAAGGGGAGAGAAAGGAGTCCTGATGACATTATTTGAATACCTGGAGGTTCTGAGCCTAATTCCATCCATGTATTTTCTAGTTACATGAACCAAAAAATAAACAAGGAAACCTTTTTGAAAAAACAAAACAAAACTTAAACTTGTTTGAGTTGGGTTTCTGTCATGTACAACAGGGATGTTCTGACCAATATTTGAAGTATTTTTGCCACTGTTCATCTCCTACATTTGAGAAAACAAGTTCAAAAAGGTTAGTCATAATACATTATCACAACCAGGCAGGGCCTGATGCAGTGGAAGTCTGAACCTCAGGAAAGAACAGTAGCTGAAACCTAGGGCTGTGGAAATTGAGCAGGAGCTAGAGATGGGTTAATAGCTGGAGAAAAATGCTCATAGACACTGAGAAGGATTGTACAGTCTGGCAGTTGAAGAAGTCAGGAGTTGTCAGAGTAGGAGCCTGAGAGTAAGAGCCTGAGCGGAAAGGAGGCTTTGTAAAGGAAAGGCAATGGTTTGTCAGAGGTGCATGGGTGTGCAGAAGCAGAAGGCCACAGAAGATTCTATGGGACCAGCAAATACTGTGGAAACTATGCTGAATCAGCATAAAACCTCAGCTTGTTTTTTCTTTCAGTTACCCATTTTTAAGTTAATATAATTAATACATATAAAAACTTACTAGCTGACTCGATGGCACCTAACAACTGCAATAGGATGGCTAAGATAGAAGAAAACAAAGCAAAACAAAAAAAAAAAAAAAAGGGAAATAACAAATGTTGGTGATGCTATGAAGAAATTGGGACCCTCCCTCATCCATTTGCTGGTAGGTACAACTGCTATGGAAAGCAGTTTGGCAGCTCCTCAAAAAGTTAAACATAGTACTACCACATTACCCAGCAATTCCACTCGTAGGTATATATCCAAGAGACTTGAAAGAAGTCATGCAAAAAGATAGGTGCACACCAATGTTCCTCAAAGCAGTATTCACAATAGCCAAAAGGTGAAAACCACCTAAATAAATGCCCATCAGCAGATGAATGGATAAACAAAATGTGGTACATATGTAGAATGGAATACTACTCAGCCATAAAGAGAAATGAGGTCCTGATACATGCTAAAACATGGATTAACTTTGAAAACATTATATTGAGTGAAATAAGTCAATCACAAAAGGACAAATACTGTATGATCTCACTTATATGAAATAACAGAATAGGCAGACGTGTAGAGACCAAAGTTTATTAGTGATTACCAGGAATGGGAAGGACAGGGAGAGGGAGAGTTGTTGTTTAGGAAGCAGTGACTTTCTCTATGGTGATGGGAAATTTGGCAACGATTATGTTTGATGGCTGTACAACATGATGTAATTGATATCACTAAATTGTACACAAGAAAAATGTTGAATTGGCAAATATGTTAGATGTATTTTTACAACAATAAAAGAAAAGAAAAAAAAAATGGCAGCTTAAATGACATTTCTTCCAAGAGGGTTTCCCTGGCCAGTTATCTAAAGTAGTCCCCCTCCACTTCTGTCACAGAACACTGTTTATTTCATCTATAAAAGTTATCACCCCAGAAATGATCTTGTTTCTTTGTGTAATGTCCAGTACCCCTCCAGCAGAATGCAGGCTCCATGAAGACAAGGACTTTATTTCATGCACTACTACTATGTCCTTAACATCTAGAACAGTGCCTGGCACATAGATGGTGCTCCATAAATACTGATTGAATGAACATTTGAAGGTGACTGACCATTACCCTGATTTGTATAAAACTTAGGACCCTGTTGGAAATGAACACGAACCTCGTCCACAACTAGGATTCAGATGCACTCAGACATGTCCACTGGACTGGAGTGTGCTCACAAAAGCCAGATGTCTGGAGGACAACAAATCTCTTGAGAGGAAATCCACAAGGGCAGAACTTATAACTTGATTTACCTTAGAGTGAGCCTATGAAACAAAACAGACACCGTTTTGAACCAAGTGGAATAATATGTATAGGGACATCACTATAGCTTTTGGATCCTATACAAGTCAGAATTACTGCTGTAAGCAGCCTGGAGGCATGATCCTTCCTATAGATGTGTGGTTGAGAAGCACTGTTGTCATAAGGGAGCTACTGGTGGCACTGGCTACCTATGCCAGTGGTAGACACAGATGGTGCATACCCAGACACCCCTAATGGTAACATCTTGTAAAACCGTATAGTACAGTATCACAACCAGGATATTGACACTGAGACAGTCAACATACAGAACATTTCCCTTGCCACAAGGATCCCTCCCAAGTGTGCTTTTACAGACACATCCACCTCTCCCCTGTCCCTACTCCCTTCTTAATTCTTGGAAACCACTAATCTATTTTCCATTTCTATAATTTTGTCATTTAAAGAATGTTCTATAGGTGGGATCATAGAGGATGCAACCTTTTGGGATTAGTTTTTTTCACTCAGCACAATTCCCTGGTGATTCATCCATGTTATTGCATGTATCAATAGTTTGTTACTTTTTTTTTCAATTCCATTCATATAACTTTCTTGAATGGAAAGCATGGGCAGTACCACAACTTTCCTGGTTATTCTTTAGTAACAGAACTCTCTCAATTTAGTACATACTATGTGTAGTCAGATGAAAGAGTCAAACTTGATTTAAAATTAAAAATTACTCCCCCTCCCACAATTCCCACTCCAAGCCAGTTTCTTGGGAGAAGCCTGAAATTGGGCAAAGAAGTCTGGTCTGCTTCCTTCCCCATCTTGAACTTTTGGGCAAGTTTTCTTGGCTTTCCAGGATTGGAGCTGGGGTGAGAGTTCATGCTGTAGGGGATGGAAGAGGAAAATGGAAAAAACCCCAAGCCAAATCAATTGCTGTAGAGTCAGTTCCCATTCATAGTGACCCTATAGGACAGAGTGGAACTCCCCCATAGAGTTTCTTTACAGAAGCAGACTACTGCATCTTTTTCCGGTGGAGTAATTGGTGGGTTGGAACAGCTGACCTTTCAGTTAGTAGCTGAGTGCTTAACCTCTGCACCACCAGCAGAAAAGATCTTACATGACTGATACTGTTAAGTGACTCTGTGTTCTCTAAACTCACCTATTTCCTTGATGCCAGTGATGCCCTCTCCTATTTTTAGTTAGGAGCTTACTCCATTCTCTGCTCCACGAATGCTGTTGGACTGCCAGCTTCTCTCTGCTGAAGCCTTTCCCTCAGTTGCTGAGGTCTACATCTTGCCCCTGCAGATGACACTTATGAACAAGTCTTAACTTGACCCTATGCTATTGCTCTCACAGCTTAGTCCCCACCTAGTCCACAGGAACACATATGCCTCCTTCTCCCTGATAAATTCTGGGAGTGTCAGCTGTCCACGGTAGACTTTTTGGGCAGCTGATCAGTCCATCTCTTTTTCTTTAGGCTTATTGGATGGAACAAGTCACAGATTCACTGTGAACCCCAATTTCAGGGAACAAACTGAATGAACTTGTTGAAGCCCCCTTACTAGGCTTGAGGTGGGAGGACAGGCGCCCCTTCCTGCTCCTGCTTAAGTGAATAGGACTCACAACCCACCAACAGCTCTCCAGACAGTTGAGTTTCAGGTCTTAGAATCATTTAATTATAAGTTTGAAAAATTTGCATTTTGATATGTCACCTTACTTTGATATGCTCTATCTAATGTGTCTTGGTGCCTTAGTAGAATTTTCCAAGTCCAGTGACAAAATACTATGCTAATTTAGAAATACTTTTTACCTACTTAAAATTTATGAAGATATTTTATTTGAACTCTCCATTTATATCTTTGACAATAAGCATCTGCTTTTGCTGGGAGCACTTTTGGAGTTAACACAGTTTTTAGGGCCCTTCATTGTTACCTCTAAGTTGGGTGAGTGAGGTACTGTACCTTAAAAAAAAAAACACAAAAAACCTCATATATAACCTTTGTTGTTGTTGTTAGGTGCTGTCAAGTCAACTCTGACTCATAGCAACCCTATGTACAACAGGACAAAACACTCTCTAGTCCTGTGCCAGCCTCACAATGCTTGCTATACCTAAGCCCACTGTTGCAGCCACTATGTCAATCCATCACATGGGCCTTCCCCTTTTTTGTAGACCCTCCACTTTACCAAGCATGATATCCTTCTCCAGGGAATGGTCCCTTCTGACAACATGACCAAAGTAGATGAGATGAAGTCTGGCCATTCTCATTTCCAAGGAGCATTCTGGCTGCACTTCTTCCAGGACAAATTTGTTCATTCTTCTGGTAGTCCATGGTGCTTTCAGTATTCTTTGCCAACACCACAACTCAAAAGTATGAACTCTTCTGCAGTCTTCCTTATTCATTGTCTAGCTTTCATAGCCATATGAGGTGATTGAAAATACCATGGTTTGGGTTCGGCGTACCTTAGTCTTCAAAGAGACGCCTTTGCTCTTCAGCACTTTAGAGCAGATTTTGCAGCAGATTTGCCCAGTACAATATATTTTCTGATGTCTTGACTGCTCCTTTCATTGGTATTAATTGTGAAACCAAGTAGTATGAAATCATTGATAACTTCAATCTTTTCTCCATTTATCGTTGTGCTGCTTTTCGTTCAGTTGTGAGGATTTTCATTTTCTTTATATTGAGATGTAATCCATACTCATACTGTAGTCTTTAATCTTCATCAGCAAGTGCTTCAAGTCATCTTCACTTTCAGCAAGCAAAGTTGTGTCATCTGCATATTGTTGGTTGATGCCACACTCTTCTTCATATAGTCCAGCTTCTTGGATTATTTGCTCAGCATACAGATTAAATAAGTATGGTGAAAGGATACAACCCTGACAAACTCCCTTCCTGATTTTAAACAATGCAGTATCCCTTTGTTTTATTTGAACAGCAGCCTCCTGGTCTGTGTACAGTTTCCTCAGGAGCACAATTAAGTGTTCTGCAATTCCCATTCTTCTCAATGTTGTCAAAAATTTGTTATGATCCACACAGTCGAATGCTTTTGCATAGTCAATAAAATACAAGTAAACATCTTTGCTTTCAGTATTTTCCAGTATATTTCAGTATTCTTTGCTTTGAGCCAAGATCTATCTGACATCAGCAATAATATCCCTTGTTCCATGTCCTCTTCTGAATCCAGCTTGCATTTCTGGAAGTCCTGTGTCAATATACTGCTGCAACTGTTTTTGAATTATCTTCAGCAAGATTTTACTTGTGTGTGATATCAATGATATTCTTCAGTAATTTCTACATTCTGTGGGATCACCTTTCTTTGGAATGGGTACAAATATGGATTTCTTCTAGTCAATTAGCCAGGTAGCTGTCTTCCAAATTTCTTGGCATAGACAAGTGAGTGCCTCCAGCATAGCATCCATTTCTTGAAACATCTCAATGGGTATTCCATCAATTCCTGGAGCCTTGTTCTTTGTCAGTTCCTTCAGTGGAGCTTCAAGTTCTTCCTTTAGTACCATTGGTTCTTAAACATATGCCACCTCCTGAAATGGATGATCATTGGCCATTTCATTTTGGTACAGTGATTCTGTGTATTCCTTCCATCTACTTTTGATGTTTCCTGCATCATTCAGTATTTTGCCCTTAGAATCTTTCCATAATGCAACTCGAGGCTTGAATTTTTTCTCAGTTCCTTCAGCTTGACAAATGCTGAGCAGGTTCTTCCCTTTTGGTTTCCTAACTCCAGGTCTCTGCACATTTCATTATAATAATTGACTGTCTTCTCAAGCTGCTCTTGAAGTCTTCTGTTCAGCTCTTTTATCTTGTCATTTCTTCCATTTGCTTTAGCTACTCTGCATTCAAGAACAAGTTTCAGAGTCTCTTTTGACATCCAGTTTGGTCTTTTCTTCCTTTCCTGTCATTTTAATTACCTTTTGCTTTTTTCATGAATGATGTTCTTGGTATCATCCTACAATTCCTCTAGTTTTCGGTCATTGGTGTTCAGTGCATCAAATCTATTCTTTAGATGGTCTCTAAATTAAGGTGGGATATAATCAAGGTCATATTTGGACTTGTTTTAATTATCTTCAGCTTCAACTTGAACTTGCATATGAGTAGTTGATGGTCTGTTCCACAGTCAGCTCCTGGCCTTGTTTTGGCTGAAGATATTGAGCTTCTCCATTGCCTCTTTCCACAGATACAGCCTATCTGATTCCTGTGTATTCCATCTGGTGAAGGCCACGTGTATAGCCACCGTTTATGTTGTTGAAGAAAGGTATTTGCAATGAATAAGTCATTGGTCTTGCAAAATTCTATCATGTGATCTCTAGTATTATTTCTATCACCAAGGCCATGTTTTCCAACTACTGGTGATTCTTCCGTTTCTAACTTTTGCATTCCAGTCACCAGTGATAATGAGCACATCTTGATTGTATGTTTGGTCAATTTCAGACTGCAGAAGTTGGTAAATATCTTCCATTTCCTCATCTTTGCTTTGGTAGTTGCATAAATTTGAATAATAATAATAATCAGTAGTCTTCCTTGTAGGCATATGGATATTATCTTATCACTGACAGCAGCATTTTACTTCAGGATAGATCTTGAAACAATCTTTGTGACAATGAATTCCACACCATTCCTCTTCAATTGGTCATTCCTGGCGTAGTAGATCATACGTTGTCAGATTCAAAATGGCCAAAACCAGTCCATTTCAGCTCAGTAATGCCTAGGATATCAATCTTTATGTGTTCCATTTCACTTTTGACAGCTTTTGGCACTATATTGGACAGTGTTTCAGGGTTGTTCATAAAGTTTTCCAGTAATATATCAGACAGTGTTTCACTGCTATTCATAAGGTTTTCACATCTTGATTGCATGTTTGGTCAATTTCAGACTGCAAAAGTTGGTGAATATCTTCAATTTCCTCATCTTTGGCTTTGGTGGTTGGTGCATAAATTTGAATAATAGTAATTGTGGTAGTTAAATTTGTATGTCAACTTGGCTAGGCATGGCTGGGTGGCTGGGCAGCTGGTGGTAGTTATTCCCCATGATGAGACTGGCAGTCAGCTCCATGGTGGAATCTACCACAAGCAGCTGAGTAGCTGCCTTTGGGATGTGGTCTGCTTCCTGTATATAAGATGAAGCCTTGGGGATGGTCTCTAGCTTATGGCACGCTTGGACCCTGCATGTAGCCGTGTCATTGTTTAGCAGCCTGCCATGCTGTGCCGACCTTGGGACTTACAGTGGACTTGAATTAATGGCCTGGCATGTGGTTTGGTAACATAGGGACTGTGCCATTTTATTGGCTTGTTAGCCTTTGCAGCCTGAGTGAAGAAAAGCCTCTAGCTTCAGTGGGCCAGGAGCAACAGGCGGAGCTGAAGCCCAAGGTCGAGGGGTTTTCACACAGCCCCTTGAGGCTGTCACTTTGAATTTGGACTTCTAGCCTCCCAAACACTAAGAGAATAAACTCCTGTTTGTTTAAGTCATCCTGTCTGTGGTATATTCTTGTCAGAGTGGTACTAGGTAACCAGAATAGTAATATTCACTAGTCTTCCTTTTAGGCCTATAGATATTATCTTATCACTGACAGCATTGTACTTCAGGATAGATCTTTGTGACAATGAATTCCACACCATTCCTCTTCAATTGGTCATTCCTGGCATAGTAGATCATATGGTTGTCCGATTTAAAATGGCCAAAACCAGTCCATTTCAGCTGAGTAATGCCTAGGATATCGATCTTTATATGTTCCATTTCACTTTTGACAGCTTTTGGCACTATATTAGACACTGTTTTAGGGCTGTCATGAAGTTTTCCAGTAATATATCAGACAGTGTTTCACTGCTATTCATAAGGTTTTCACTGGCCAATTGTTTGAAGAGTGGATGGCCCTTCCTTCTTCTGACTCGTAGTCTGGAAGCTCTGCTGAAACGCATTCACTACAGGTGACCCTGCTAGTATTTGAAATACCAATGGCATAGCCTCGAACCCCACAGCAACACAGAAGCCACCACAGTATGACAAACTGATGAGCGGTGGTGTATATAACCTGAAACCCGAAAAACCAAGCTCACTGCTATTGAGTTGGTTCTGGCTCATAGCAACTCTTCCTTGGGTTTCTGAAGCTGTATTTCTATGGAAGTAGATTGCCCAATCTTCAGAGGAGTGGCTGCTTTGAACCGCAGCCTTCTGATTAGCAATGAAAACCTAACCACTAAAAATTTCACACTAAGCCACAACTAATCATTTTGATCTCTTTAGGACAGTTGTTTTCTTCTCCCCATATGTCTTGTTGCCATTCAAAAACCTCCATGACATAGTCATGTACGGCCTTTTAAAGAATCTTATTAAACCCAAAGTTGTGAGCTCATACCTCAATAATACTGATACTGTTGCCTGCTTTTTGACTTATTCCATCAAATGACCTCTACAAGGAACCCCAAGTAGCATTGATTGAGGTAATTTCAGGTCATTGTGTCTTCCAAACAGCATTTCTTCTTTAAGAGAATTGTGAGAGTGCCTGTGTTAGGAGTAACTTCATATTTTCTGAGAGATCATTTTTGAGAAAGTCTCCGCTTTGCCTTGGAGAACATGTGCTGTCTGCTGGTTCCCTAGACATCCCCGGTGTGCTCATTTGTGCTTTTAATTACAGCTACTTTTTGTTGGGGCATCCTGTGCAGTTTCTTAGGACAAGAATCACTTTCAGAGGCTGCTAAATGAGAAGGAAAGAATAACTTTCTGAAGTCAACCTGAGTGTGAATTTAATTTCCAGGAACAGAGAGTTCAAGGCAGACTCAAGCAGAGACAGAATAATCAAATTTTGGTTTCCAGACCCTTTCATCGATTGATGAGAATAGCACCTTTTGTATTTGTCCTGTTGTTTCTGCTGCCTGTTCCCAAGGCTGCAAGTCTTTATCAATGATGGGTGTACAAATGATAGGAACCTTTAAAAGGAAGTTTCTACCTCTGCAACATGAAAGGCAGGATTAGGGACGAGGGGGTTAAGTGCCTATTTCTCTGTGGGATGCTGTTATTTTTAAGATTGGATGGGACTTTTCTCTGAAGAGCACCAAATCATTTTTCTTGTTAGTAGCAAATCAAAGAGCTCTAGCTGGTGCGGATCATACCAGGTGCTTGGAAAGGGTGAATTCTATCTACCTTGACATTGCTCCTGCTGCTAAATCACTTTGCCTCTCTTCCTGGTGGTAACTACAAGGCAGAGATTCTCCAACCTAGTTCACAGGAGGATCACTTGTTAAAAATGCAGATTCCAGAGCTCTGCCAACAGAAATTGTGTCAGTGGTCTGACATGGGGTCTTGGAGTCTATATTTTTAATGAATGCTCTAGGTGGTTCTGAGGCAGGTGCTTCACATGTTAACATCTAAGGGATGCTGGCCAACTTCTTAGTGTCTGTGGAGATGACAAGTGGGCATCATGCACACTTCTAGGTCATGGCCTTCAAGGTCAAGTAAACAGTGAGAGTAGATGTTGGGAGGATGGGAAGGGAGAAGGATGATTATTTTAGGTAAGTGCTGGGATTAGCAGAGGACTTATTTTTTCCCCTCTAGACAAGTAATAGCATCATCTACAGGCACATTTTCTTGCAGAGAGAGTGGTTGGAATGGGGAGAAAGAAATTTAATTTTGGGGTTCTACATATCTTTTAATAACTAGTGCCCTTTAAGATCTGAGAGTACTATAGGACAAAGATCTGAGCATGAATAGGCAGTGTCCCTTCTCAAATCTGACTCAGAGAAGGAAATTCACTCCAAATTTTTTGGAAGAGATAAACCAACTTCCTAATCCTGTCCCTGCCAATCTATATCCTATAAGTAATAACTAAAGTATTTGCCAAAGAAGGCAGGAGGGGAGGATCTGACATTTGCCTTTTAGGTTAAATCCTTTTATAAAAGTAGTTTTGGGGTTATATGACTATGCTCTCTTTGTCTTAATGTGCTTGTCTCTACTGCCTAACCTAATGTCTCAATATGGAGGATCAGCTGGAATACTTAGCTGACCGTCCTACATGGTAGGCTGGTCTGTGGTTACAGAAATTGTACAACCATAAATAGTTTTCTACTTGTTCTATGCAACATTTTTTAAAAATCACAAAATTTTCATTAAGATAGTGTTAAAAATTCAGACAATGTATACCATCTCATGAGGACTCATCGTATACTACTCTTAGTGTTTTGATCTCCTCTCTCCTTCAATCATTTTAGTTGTGCTGTGCTCAACCCTTTTCCAGGACTTCTTGATACCTCAATAATTAAAACCTTCAAATCCCACCCACCTGCCACCAGTCCAGACTTCCCAGGGTCCATGAGATATTTTAAGTCTATGTGCATCCTCTAAATATCCAGTATGTATGTGGTGATAGTCCCAGACCAGGAAACTAAGTCTTTATCAGAAGAGCCACAAGTAAGATATGGGAACAAGTGTAATGTAGTCATGGTTATCTTTAGCTGGCCACAAAAGAGAGCACAGGAGCAAGAGGGTGATCAGAAGAACCAATTAAAGGCTATATGACTTTGGGGAGAATTGCAGCTTATTCAGCAAGCAAATTTCTTGTTAGAATATGAAAAATAAGGGAGCGTGTGGGCAATTTTAAAAGTACACTCATCTGGAATAACAGAGGAGGAAGGAGAGACAGGAATTGAAGGAGGAAATGGAATGTGCATTTGGTTGCTTCCTTGAACAACTGCCTTCTATGCCATGATACCAAAAGAACTGAATGGTGCCTGGCTACCGTTACTGAATGATTTGATCTAAGACTCTATCAACAAATCTTGATCAGAAGGGGGGAAAAAGTGGAACAGAGTTTCAGATTATCAGTGGAGTCCAGATCACTCAAAACTCTTGTCCTGAGATAGTCTTTAAACCTTGAGCCTCAAACCAAAGTTATCCCCTGAAGTCAAGTTTGAACCAAACAATAGTTTAGCTTAATTAGAAAAATATCTCTACTTTGAGCATTGTGCCCTTTCAAAGAATTACTGATGTGGGATCAAATTACAACAGCATCTTGAAAGGTTAGATGAGGAGCTTAGGGGGCAGTGACATAATTTTCACTGTGGTAGGTTAATATGGAAAAAAGATAATGAGAACTGTTACACAACCTGAAGAATGTAAACACTGTCACTGAATTGTACATGTGACATTTGTTGAAATGGTGTATCTTTCGGTGTGTGTATTTTCACCAAAAACAAACAAAACACAAAGTTTTGCCAAATCCAGAGCCATCAATATTTATTCCTGTTTTCTTCTGAGAGCTTTATAATTAGGTCTATGATATTACATGACTTATAAAACCAAAAATCAAACCAAACTCACTGCTGTCGAGTCAGATCCAACTTATAGGGTGACCCCTCCTTGGGTTTCAGAGGCAGTATCACTACAGAAGTAGATTGCCCAATCTTCCTTCCAAGGAGAACCGCCAGCCTTTTGGTTAGCAGTCAAGTGCCTTAGGCACTATGCCACCAGAACTCCCAAAGAGCAATATTACTGCCATGGAGGTGATTTCAACACATAGCGACCAAGAAGGTATCACTATGGAAGTAGACTGCCCAGTTTTCCTTCCTAGGAGTGGTTGGTGGGTTTGAAACACCAGCCTTCTTGTTAGTGTCAAATGGTTAGGCACTACACCACCAGAGCTCCTATATGACTCTTATATTTAGGTATATGATCTCTTTTTTAAAATGTTATTTTGGTAAAATGTATGTATAACGAAAAGTTTTTCATTTTGGCCAGTTTTAAGTGTACAATTCAGTGTAATTAATTACATTCGTCATGTTATATTACTATCACCAACAGTTTTACATTATTCCAAAAAGAAACTCAATAGTCCTTTAGCCGTAACTCCCAGTTTCCTCCTCCACCCAGCCACTGTTGTTATGTGCCCTTGAGTCAATTCATAGTGATCCTATGCACAACAGAACGAAACACTGTCCGGTCCAGCACCATCCTCACAATCCTAGCTATACTTGAGCCCATTGTTCCAGCCACTGTGTCAATCCATCTCGTGCAAGGCCTTCCTCTTTTTTGCTGACCCTCCACCTTACCAAGCATGACATCTTCCAGGGAATGGTCCCTTCTAACAACCTGACCAAAGTAGGTGAGACAAAGACTGGCCATTCTCACATCCAAGGAGCATTCTAGTTGCACTTTCTCCAGGACGGATTTGTTCATTCTCCTGGAAGCCCATGGTACTGTCAATTCTTTGCAAACACTACAATTTAAAGGCATCAGTTCTTCTTTGGTCTTCCTTCATTGTTCAGCTCTCATATGCATATGAGGTGATTGAAAATACCATGGCTTGGGTTAGGTGAACCTTAGTCTTCAAAGAGACATCTTTGTTCTTTAACATCTTAAACAGGTCCTTTGCAGCAGATCTGCCCAGTGCAATATGACATCTGATTCCTTGACTGCTGCTTCCATGGTTATTGATTGTGCATCCAAGTAAAATAAAATCCTTTTGAAGTCTTCTGTTCAGCTCCTTTATTTAATTATATATTCATTTGCTTTAACTACTCTATGTTCAAAAGCAAGTTTCAGAATCTCTTCTGACATTCCTTTTGGTCTTTCCTTCCTTTCCTGTCTTTTTAATGACATTTTGCTTACTTCATGAATGATGGTCTTAATGTCATCCTGCAACTCATCTGGTCTTTGGTCACTGGTGTTCAGTGCATCAAATCTATTCTTCAAATGGTCTCTAAATTCAGGTGGGATATAATAGAAGTCATATTTTGGCTCTGGTGAACTTGTTTTAATTGTCTGCTTATTAGACCTCATTATTGTTTTTACCAGGCATCTTTGATTTTGACAGATAAGACCTTTATGAACTATCTCAAGTCATAGAATGCAAAAGCTAGTTTAAATCTCTGCTGCTCCCCTTTTAATTGTAATGTGAGTCTTGAATTGGTGGGGAGTTAGGAATGTAGGTTTGACTAAACCCACACGTCATCCTATTGACTTCATGTTAACTTCAATATGTTGACTGATACTGAATTTGCTATCTATTAAAACTCCCAAGCCTTTAATTTCATATTCTGCTACGATGATTCATTCATTTATTTACCATCATTGTCCTTATTTAATTTAAGAGGCCAAGTTAACACTTTAATTTAAATCATTATAATTAATTTAAATTTAACTAAAATATTTTAGTCCTTTGTATCAACCTGTGAATTTGGAGGTGTGTCTCAGTTCTCCCTTGTAATAGGTTATTGTTCTCAGTGATACTAGCTATGTATCTTTTGTATCTGTATCTAAATAATCAATTAAAAGTGCTGAATGGCCCAAGGAGAGGGGTGTGGAGGTTTGTACATTACCACAAAAACCCACTGCCGTGGAGTTGATTCTGACTCCTAGCAACCCTATAGGAGAGGAGAACTTCCCCATAGGGTTTCCAAGGCTGTAAATCTTTACAGAAGTAGACTGCCTCATAGTTCTGCTATGGGGTGCCTGGTGGGTTCAAATCAACTCTTTGGTTAACAGCCAATGCTTTAACCACTGCCACTAGAGCTCCTGTTTCCCCACTAGAGACCTGGTTATTTAGGTTGATTTTAATTCACTAGTCAAGATCCTTTTGAAATAATTGTTAAATTAGTTATGAACACATTGAATAAAACTATCATTCAGCCATATTTCTTTACTTTGCTTACAAAAATATTTGAGAAACCTTTTCAGATACTTTATTGAAAGCCAGATATACTATGTCCATTGCATTTTCCTAGGCTTACTGATATAAGAAAATAAGGCTAATCTGACATGATTTATTCTCAGTGCATCCATGCTGACTCCTAGTGGTTACTTCTTACCTTCCTGTCAGTAATTTATTCTAGCATCAGGCTGACCAATGTGAATTTTGCTGTCTCTCTCTTCATCCTCTTTTCCCTTTTTTTCTAGTCTTATGGATCCTTTCCTGTTTTTCATAATTCTTTAAAGATTTCCAGAGGTGGTCTGGAACAGTGCTTCTCAAACATTAATGTGTACATGAATTTGCTAGGGATATTTTTACAATGAAGATTTTGATTCAGGAGGTCTGAGGTGGGGCCTAAGATTCTGGATATCTCACAGACTTCCAGGTGATGTGACTGTTTGTCCGTGGACTGCACTTTCAGTATTTAGGGATAGAAGACTTGGTGTTCTAGATAGGAGATCTGTATTTGGGTGTTCCTTTAGAGTGCGAAGGGGGATCTCTAGTGAATGATACTTTCAAGTTCTTATTCCCACATTTACGAACTCGATGGCATCTTTGTCCTCCAGCAGTTGTCTCTCTTATTCCTTTATGTCCAACTCTTGTTCCCATGGACTTCTTTGCCTCATCCTATACAAAGTGTTCTTCCCTCTATTTCCTGTTTTGCTCTAATAGTGCCTGTCTCAGTTATCTAGTGCTGCTGTAACGGAAATACTGCAAGTGAATGGCTTTAACAAATAGAAATTGATTCTCTCACAGCCTGTTGTTGTTGTTGTTAGGTGCCATCGAGTCAGCTCTGACTCATAGTGACCTTGTGTACAACAGAGCAAAACACTGCCTGGTCATGCACCATCCTCACAGTCCTTGCTATACCCGAGCTCATCATTGCAGCCACTATGTCAATCATCTTGTTGAGGTTTTCCCCTTCACCAAGCATGATATCCACTGTACCAAGCATGATATCCTTCTCCAGGGAATGGTCCCTTCTGACAACATGACCAAAGTAGATGAGACAGAGTCTGGCCATTCTTGCTTCTCAGCAGCATTCTGGCTGCACTTCTTCCAGGACAGATTCGTTCGTTCTTCTGGTACTTGCAGTGTTCTTCACCAACACCACAACTCAAAAGCATCAGCTCTTCTTCAGTCTTCCTTATCCATTGTCCAGCTTTCACATGCATATGAGGCGATTGAAAATACCATGGCTTGGGTTAGGCACACCTTAGTCTTCAAAGAGATATCTTTGCTCTTCAGTATTTAAAAGAGAGGTCTTTTGCAGCATATTTGCCCAGTGTAATACATCATCTAATTTCTTGACTGTTGCTTCCATGGGTGTTGATTGTGGATCCAAGTAATGTGAAATCTTTGACAACATCAATCTTTTTTTTTTTTTTCCCCATTTATCATGTTGCTACTTATTGGTCTAGTTGTGAGGATTTTTTGTTTCTTTATGTTGAGGTATATACACCATACTGAAGACTGTATTCTTTAATCTTCATCAGTAAGTGCTTCAAGTCATCTTCACTTTCAGCAAGGAAGGTGTCATATGCCTAGCACAGGTTCTTAGTGAGTCTTCCTCTAATCCTGATGCTGCATTCTTCTTCATATAGTCCAGCTTCTTGGACTATTTGCTCAGCATACAGATTGAATAAGTATGGTGAAAGGATACAAACCTGATGCACACCTTTCCTGATTTTAAACCATGCAGTATCCCCTTGTTCTTTTTGAATGATAGCCTCCTGGTCTATGTACAGGTTCCTTATGACCACAATTAAGTGTGCTGGAATTCTCATTCTTCTCAATGTTATCCATAATTTGTTATGATCCACACAGTTGAATGTTTTTGCATAGTCAGTAATACACAAGTAAACATCTTTCTGTTATTCTTTGGTTTCAGCCAAGATCCATTCGACATCAGCAATGATATCCTTCATGGCATATCCTCTTCTGAATCCAGCTTGCATTTTTCATAGTCGAAGAGGCTATGAGGGAAACCCAAGGAGGGGTCGCTATGAGTTGAAATCGACTCGATGGCAGTGAGTTTTTTTTTTTTTTTTTTTCCTCCTACGAAGGTCTCAGCACAGAGACCCCAGGTCTGAAGGACTTGCTCTGCTCCTGACTCAACTTTCTTGGTGGTAGTAGGTCCTTCCTTCTCTGCTTGCTTCTCTCTCCTTTTATCTCTTGTAAGATAAATAGTGATGCAGGCCATGGCCCAGGGAAACTCTCCTTACATAGGATAAGGTTGTGACCCGAGTAAGGATGTTGCATCCCACCTTAATCCCCGTACAACTGATTGTCTGTCACGTCAGATTACATCATGGGGGATGATCGTACCATTACATAACTGCCAAACCACTGGGAGTCGTGGCCCAGCCAAGCTGAGATATTTTAGGTGGACACAATTCAATCTATGACAGTGCCTTTCTTCCTTCTTCCTTTCATAGACAAATTTCTTGAAAGAAAAGCCTTAAATTCCATGCTCCCATTTTATCCCCTCATGATTATTACTCCTCAGTCAATAACCCTGATCATGTCACTCTCCTCTTAGAAACCATCCCATGTTTCCCCAATTCCTCTAGTTCCTTAATGTGGTGTACCATGACCTAGTTCATAATCCCCTCTCCAGGTCATCTCTTACCTTTCAGGAATCCCAAATTTCCTGTGGTTCCCAGGATACATTATTCTCTTTTCAGTATCTTTGCCTTACTTTTATTGTTCCTCTGTCTAAAGCAGAGCTCTGGTGGTGTAGCACCTAAGGCAGTTGACTGCTAACCAGAAGGTTGGCAATTCACACCCACCAGCCACTCCTCGGAAGGAACACTGGGTAATCTAGTTCTGCAAAGATTTACCGCCTTGGAAACCCAAAGGGGGTTGCTATGAGTCAGAATCAACTTGATGGCAGTGAATTTGGTTTTTTGGTTTTCTGTCTAAAGCAACTCTTTCCTGCCTTACTTACCTGGCTGTTGTTGTTGTTGCTATGTTCCGTTGAGTTGGCCCGACTCATAGCGACCCCTCCTTGGGTTTCCGAGGCAGTATCACTACGGAAGTAGATTGTCCCATCTTCCTTCCGAGGAGTGGCTGGTAGGTTTGAACCATCAGCCTTCTGGTTAGCAGTCAAGTGCCTTAGGCACTATGCTACCAGAGCTAGATCCTCTCATTCTTCAGGAATTCCTTTTATCCTCCATCTCCCCTTAGAAATTTAGGTTCTTGTCTTTGCTTATATTTATTATTTGCATAATTCAAGAATGGATGAAGGAGAAGTACCTTTTCCTTCTAGGCTGCAGCTATAACTATAGAATAATAGTGAGAAAGTGTTATTTTGCATGATGGTGGTCTGTTATTGGAGGGCCTCACTTGGCAAAGTCACTGTAAAACCCCCCCCCCCTTTTTTTTAAAGAAAAGGCACTATTCTGTAAATTAAGAGTCTAAACTCACTGCCATTGAGTCGAATCCAACTTATAGTGACTCCTTCTCGGGTTTCGGAGGCAGTATCACTACGGAAGTAGATTGCCCAATCTTCCTTCCGAGGAGTGGCTGGTGGGTTTGAACTGCTGGCCTTCTGGTTAACAGTCAAATGCCTTAGACACTATGCCACCAGACCTCCCAAATTAAGAGTAAGAAGAATAGTTTATTAGTTTATTATTGTATGAATTACTCTAGCTGATTCTACATAATATTCACTGACATAATGGCTTCATGGAAATGAAGCTTTTATAGTTTTTATTGTGGTAAATATATATGTAACAAAACATTTGCTATTTCAACAATAGTCACAGGTATAGTTCAGTGACATTAACATATGTGTATCATGTTGTTCAACTTCATTCTTATGTGTTACAGTTTTTTCCATCACCCTTAACAGAAGCTCAGTGTTCCCTAAGCATTGAGTCCTACTTTTTGCTTCCCTCTTGTCCCTGGTAACCATTAATAAATTTTAGTTTGTTATTATTTGGTTTATTACTTATTCTAGATATTTCGTTTAAGTGAGATCATACAGTATTTGTCTTTTTGTGGTTGACTTATTTCACTCAGCATAATGTTTTTAAGGTTCATTCATGTTGTAGCATGTATTAGGACTTTATTTCTTTTTATTAAAAAATGTACCAGCTGCCATTGAATTGATTCTAACTCATAGTGACCCCCATTGGGTTTCTAAGGTGCTAAATCTTTATGGAAGCAGACTGCCTCATCTTTCTTCCATGAAGCAGTTGGTGGGTTCCAACCAGCGACCCTTTGGTTAGTAGCCAGATGCCTTAACAACTACACTACCAGAGCTCCTTATTTCTTTTTATGGTTGAGTACATTGTATGTATATAGCACATTTTGTTTATCCTTCCATCTTTTATAGTACACAGAGACAGTGATGAATGATAAGGTTTTCATATGACAACTCAGAATTTTGGCAGTGTCTCTCACTGGGCACTTCTGGGAGCAAAGGAACAAACAGGGTCACATTGGTGTTTAGAGAGGGGCCTCATGCAAATCACTACCCTAATTGGATTTTCTTGACAGTAATAGGGAATAGAGATGAAAGGCTACCTGAAAAGATGCAGACAATGAGGCCTTGATGGATTATTAGTTAATTATTCAAGCTATAGAAGTTCAGGACCCAAAATAAATTAAATTAAATCTAATAGAAACTAGGCTATGCCCTAATAAAAATTTAAATAAAATTTAACAATATTTCCCATAGCCATGGTCATAATCTCTCAGGCAACAAATGCAATTTATAATCAGATGCCTTGTTGCTATGGCGCTTCCAGATATGAGAAAAGTTTGTGAAAGGTGAAGGTCGATGGGCTAATTTTAATAGACTTACAACTTTATTTGCAAAATGGTCTTAATGTGTGTTTCAGAGATAAGTATTAATCCATTATATAATAGATATTCTGTAAATGTGTGTAGAATGAATATAAAATATGTGAAGTATTTAAAATTAAATCCAGACAATACCTTTCTCGTGTGGCTTTGTGTCTGTTGGATCATCTTGTGTCTTAGATTCCAGTGACTATAGATGAGAAGCAGGCAAAAGAGATTAAGAATTGTCAGCTTCATTAAGGTTAGAGCACGTATTGATATAATTTCCTTTTTCCCAGAGAAATGGAACTGTTGACAAATTATTTTCTAGCTAAAATGTCTGGAGGGGAGCTCTGATCTCTTTTCTTTCACTAATTTCCTGACCAGTGTATGTCTGGGTAATGACTGTCTTGCTTTTCAGAACAATATGTTCATTTAAACTGAACTCTGCATCTGGTAAGTTGGGCCAGAAAACCAAAAAACCAGAGCTAGAGGCAATATTTTAAATTGTGAAAGTTTATAGTTATTAGTCTATTTTGTGAAACAGTAGTTGGCCATGCTAAGCCTAGTCCTCTTTTGAGGATAATGTTTTTGGGATAAAAACAGGACTTCTCTAGAGGCTCATATAGGGTAGTGTGTTGCTGGACTTTGGAATCACGTAGTTCTGAGTTTTAAGTCCTGGTTCTGCTCCTTATTTTATTGTTAGCATTTTGTCCTTAGGCAAGCATTTATTATTTTTAAAATAACTTTTTTATTGTAAAATAAGGAATTTAGAAAACACAGAAAGCTAAAATGAAGGAAAAGATATTCACATAATGTATGTGCATTTTCTCGCATCATTAAACATTCTTTGAAAGCATAACTTCATACGTTTATATGGTATTTATTTACTCATTGAAGATTTACATCAATGTCACTGAATTATACATGTAAAAATTATTGAATTAACAAATGTTTTGTTATTTATATTTTTACCACAATAAAAAAGAAAAAAAAATTCTCTGCTGAGTTTCATGGTTCTGGTAAACAAAATCCAACATTCCCATTTCTTATGGCACATATTCGTAGTGGTCCCCTGTGAAAGCAGGAGAATTGGGTTGAATTTTCTATTCAGTATGAAATTTGAAGAAACTGTGTTTTTCCCTCTGTGTCTGGTTCCACATCAACCCTTTTAGAGGAAAGCCTGGCTGAGATAATCTCGGGCAGGGGACTGCCCTCAGTGCCTGTGAGGGCAGGTGTGTTGTAATTATCAAGTCCTGTGATAATTGTGTCACAGTTAATTAATTGAAAGGCTTGTCTAATTTACTTTGGAGACCTACAGGTGATTCAGTTAATGGGATGGAACAGCTGCCTAGAAGCAAGAGGGAGAGGAGGATGGGTTTTTATTGCATTTCCTTTCCTTCCTCTTACTCCCTCTTTATCTGATTTTCTTTGGAGACCATCCTGGCTTTTAAAAAGAGCATAGACTAACTGTGGAATCAGTAAGAAAAGCATTCTCTTGAGCAGAGCAGTGCTAGAGGGTTTGGTTGATTCCCCCAGAGGATGCTGATAAGCTGGTGAATCTTTATGCCTTCTTTACAAATGCAGTTGGTGATTGTTGCTAATGTTTTTAGAGTGTTGTCAACCCTTTTGGGGGAAGAGGGTAATATGTCAGTGATGAAGAAGAAGTATGATAGCACAGGATAGAAAATTCAGATCTTTCTGGGAGGACAAAAGAAAAACAGAAGTTGGTAGACAGTTTGAGGTTTGAGTTGATGTCTTCTGACTTGTGCAATTGAGCGAAAACCTAAAATATCTTTGATCATGTGGCAGCCACTACCCATTACCTACACTGTACAGTTTCTGTCCTATTGGTCCTTACTTAAAAGACCTGGTTTTGTTTAGGGCAACACTGTGACCAGTTAGAAATGCCTCCCAGTCTCCCTTGCAGCTAGAGGTGGCTGTGTAATCCAGGTATGACCAGTGAGTTTGAAGTGGAAGCTTATTGCGTGAATATGGAAATGCCACTTTTCCTGGTGAAAAGGACAGACTAAGCTGGGAGTGCCATCTGCCTTTGCTGTTGGCCTGTCCCCCTTTCTGTCTGGCACAGAAATGTGACACCTAAGGTAGGACACAAGCCATATGCTAAGAATGGCAGAGTAGGAAGCTAGAAATCTAGGTCCTTGCCTTGATGACTTCTTTAAGCAGCTGTCCCAGCCCTCTTCTGAACTTTCAATAATATTAGAAAAGCAAACCTTCATTAGTTTCAGCTGTTGTAGTTGGATTTCTGTTACATAAAGTCAAATGCAGTTTTGGAAAACTGCTGGTTAGGTGGTCCTTATACACAGTTCATGTAATTACACCTATTCCTTACTTATCGACTGTCTTTGTTATTTGACATTTCACATTTACAACAACAGTAAGAAAATCTGTTCGACTATTTTGTGCATTAATGACATATGACTGGCTGAGGTGTTAGGTAAGAGTTACACTGGCAGTGATGGTTAAGGTTATATGTCAGCTTGTCTGGGCCATGATTCTCAGTGGTTTGGTACTTACATAAGGATGTAGTTTGGCAGTTACGTGATGATGTAGTCATCTTCTATTTTGCGATCTCATGTGGTCATCCTCCATTTTCACATAGCGCTGATTTTTTTATAATGACCTGGTCTGTGGACCTTAACCATGTCAATAACTGATAGGGTGCTCTATAATATATTCCAATGGACAGTTTAACTTATTATATAGAGTTGGAAATTTTAGATAAGGAAAGATTCCAATCTCTGCTCAGCTTACTTGGTTGGAAGTTTCAGGACAAGGAGATTGCCAGCATTACTCTACCTAAGGCAGGGCTTAGTAGCAATCTAAGCTACTAAGTGAACTGAAGTGCATTGTTCATGGGCGGGCCTTTGCTGAAGGAGACCAAACCCATTGCCATTGAGGCATTTCCGACTCATAGGACAGAGTAGAGCTGTCCATTAGGGTTTCCAAGGCTATAAATCTTTACGGAAGTAGACAGCACATCTTTCTCCTGCAGAGTGGCTGGTGGCTTCGAACCGCCAGCCTTTCAATTAGTAGCCAAGCACTTTAACCTTTGCAGCACCACAGCTCCTTGCTGAAGTAAGATTACTTCAAAATCAAAAGTCAGAGCAATCAGGAGTCAACAAGTTTGTTTGACTCCCTCGTCTTAGAAGGGTGGATCCAGAGGGATTTTTTTTTAATTGTTGTAAAAATATATGTAACACAACATTTGCCATTTCAACATTTTTCTCATGTTCAATGTAGGTACACAGTTACAATAGTCGTTTTGTACAATCATCAGCTATATCTGTTGTTAAATTTTCTATTACTGTAAACAGAAACTAAATGCTGTCCAAACAATGACTCCCTTTTTCCCCTCCCTCTCATCCCTGGTAACTACTAATAAATCTAATAAATGATCTGGTCCCAGAGGAATTTGCGTATAACACCACTACACCCACCAGCCACTCCTCGGAAGGAAGATGGGGCTATCTACTTCTGTAGTGATACTGCCTCGGAAATCCAAGGAGGGGTTGCTATGAGTTGAGTCCAACAGCACATAACAGCAACAACAACAACACTCTGTGAGCATGACCTCGTGATTGCTTCAAAGGAAGGGAAGTGTTTTGACCTCTCTTACTTCTCCAGTGAGCAGGGTTTCTCCAATAAGTTCATTAAACAACAAATAACATCATTTCTGAAAAGATTTATCATAGGAATTTTGAGGCTATTTCATGTTTTCTTTTGTTACTGTGCCTATCTTCTGGACTTAACTGTTACTGACTTAAAAAAAAAAAAAAGTAACAATTATAGATTTCTAATTCCATTTGTTTATGGCAAGAAAAAAAAATTATGTGGTATTTCAGTACCTCTAGGCCCGTGGAGAGGAAAATTACCCAAGAATCACAGAGAATATTGTACACAGGAATTGTTTATATGTCACCATGATGTTTCTCAACTACAGACTACTTAGAGGGTGCTTTTTGCATGTTGTTGTTTGTTGTTATGTGCCGTCGAGTCGGCCCCGACTCATAGCGACCCCTTCTTGGGTTGCCAAGGCAGTATCACTGCGGTAGTAGATTGCCCAACCTTCCTTCTAAGGAGTGGCTTTTTGCATGAGTAGACCATAATTTGAAGTAAAAAAAAAAAAAAAAAAAGCCATAAAAATTTAATAATAAAAACTATGAAAAATTAATAATAAATGTTTTCATATCAGTGGAAGAGATATTATTTGCAGATTTGAAATAAAATATCTAATATCTAGCTAGACGATGGGTTCCATATCCATTTTTTTTCTCTTTCTCCTTATTTTACCAAACTAGAAAATACTTCTTCATAATTACAGACAGCCAAGAATGCCAGGAAAGGTGTGACGACTTCATCAGTCTGGGATGTTTGGATCACTCAGACTGAATTTACATTCAGAAATCCTGGCGAGATTTCCACCTGAAAACCAGAGTTGGCAGTTCATCCAATGCTAAGTCTACAAGTACATCTCCCTCAAACTCATCCTTGAGTGTCCCCAAAGAATCTTTACAGCTTATTCTCAATATTCAGAATAAATGTTTTGGCCTTAAATGAGAATATGAAGATACTAACTACATTGCTGACATTTGCCACTTGAAATTCTGAATTCTGGAGCTGCTCCTTAACGTTATCTTTGTGGAGTAGGAATGCTCTAATTTCATTCTTTTTTTCAAAAGTTTGCATGAGCACCCGTGACAGCCAGAGGATAGAGTACTCTCTGCCTGTTTTGTTGCAGAGCAAAGTTTGCCGAAAAAAGCATACACAGTGTCTGCAATTTGATTACATCCACATTGTTAACTATTTGCTATGATATTGTGTTAAGATTAGAAGGCACATTGTTGCATGTCATCTGTTCTGGGTGAATGCAGTATGGGTACTTAGTATATAGGTAAAATTTCTTCCTGTAACCACCTCCTTCCTTGCTGCAAACATAGCTGATTATTGTATCAGTACGCTCTCCTAGTGCACTTTTCCTGATTTACATCATAGCTTATGAAATAGTGTTAACTACTGAAAAATTTATTCTATAGGTATGGTTATGGTGGTAGAAAGAAGCAGAAGTTGCTGAGTAGTTCTGTCTCAAATATGTCCCACTCATATGCCAACTGATACACATACTCCACACACGTTAGATTTCATCTAACTGTAAAGCAAAATAAATGTGTAGCGCACATATGCGATTATAAGTGGTCTTTCACATACCTGCTGTTGATGTGTAGTGCCCAACAGAACCATTCATAATTTTGCCAATACTTGCTTAATTTTCTTTTCCTCAGAGTATATTATTGGTCATTAACCTTGTGGCTGGCTTTATGAGTTTCTTAGAAATAGAGTAATCTTTACTTGATTTTGTTATAAGGAATGCAACTTTGAGTAATGCTTTTGTAGTTTTGGTCTCTTCTCAGGCTTTCATGACAAAATGGGCCAGTTTCATACTGGAAAGCGTTATTTTATACTTGTTTTGGAAAAAAGTAAGTTTAATAGAGAGGTTGTTGTGCAATATTTGAAATGCAGTTTGAAACTCATATGAAAGCTTTAACTGCATTAAGCATTTATGACAGAAACACATTGGCAAATGGACTAGTCATCCAATGTGATCTAATTGTTAGATATGCCTTGGTAGGTGATTGGACCTCCTTTGTGTGAATCATCACGGTAAGATATTTACATTCTCTGCTTGTTCTACAGTGAGGTTCACTGTTTATATTTAAAACATTTTGAGTTCTACTATTTTTGTTGTTGTTTTCATGGCTTTTCTGCTTTACTGGGCACTTTTTTTTTTTTTTCCTCTTTTTTTTTTTTT
>NW_006921655.1:2391295-2402385 GCF_000298275.1 Orycteropus afer afer
CCAAGATTATCTTCTGTGTCTGTGTTAATTGGTTTCCCTTTTCTTTGTTGAAGAGGGTCTGTGCAATCCTTCTGCCTAGTCCGCCATCTTGCCCCGCCTAACTCTACTGGGCACTCTTGAGGCAGCCATTCATTTGTGTGAGCTGGGCATAAAACACAACATAGTAGTAACAGTGAAAAATGCAGATTTTATAACAAACAGAAGCATATAAAGATGTCAAAATATGTTAGCAGGGACCAGCTGTACCAAAGTGCTGCCTTTAAGAGTGTGATGATTATGATGAACATAACAGAATTACTGTGAAAAATCCTAATCAGTTTTGCATTTCAAGTTTCTAAGGCATATGTGAGTAAAACTCTCTTCCAAACTGCTAAAGCTCCATCAGACCACTTGATTGACTGATTGCCTGAGAACCCTGTACTGTTAGGTCCTTTAATAACACAGGAGGTTATACTGTCATGCTTTTTAATAGGAAGTTTCTAAATTTGTACATTCATTCATCAACATTAATTGAGTGCTAACTATATGCCAACCACTTTGTTAGGTGCTGGAGGTACAAAGATGAATGAGATGCAGTTCCTCCCCTTAGGAAGTCAGTTCATGGTCTATTGGGGAAGACAGAAATATAAACAAGTAATTATAATTCATAGTGTTAAGTGCTGGAGATACGCCAGTAAGAGCACGGCATGGTACATGGAAACCATAAGCAGCTTAGAGTTGGAGCATAAATTACAAGGCAAGTGGTGAAAGGTAAGGCTGGAGTCGTGAGCAGAAACCAGATCCCAGAAGGCTGAACATGGTTGAACTTTATCCTCCGGGCCTCAGGGAGCCTTGGGGTAGTCATAAACAGGGTGGAGACGAGGTTAGTAGGATGATTCTGTTTGCTGTCTGTAAACTTAATAGAGACTAGCTTAGCAGCAGGGAGGCCACTTAGGAGGCTATTGGAGAATTCTAGATAGGATATAATGGCAATGACAATAAGGTTGAAGAGCTGGTGACAAGTTCAAGAAAATAGAGGAGATAGAATTCCCAGAACTTGGTGCTTGACTAGATATGGTGGTGGAGGTTGAGATGAGGAGGAGTCAAGGATATGTTTAGTCCTCAGCCTTTAATTTCTGTGGTGGTGTTGCCACAGCACACAGAGAGAGATTGAGTTGAGGAGAAGCAGGGGTGGGGTGGGGTGGGTAAAGTGTAGTGTATAAGCGATAAGATACTCAGTTTGGTAAAAGTTGAATTTGAGGTACCCATGGAATTCCCAGTTGGATATAAGAGCTTAAAGCTTGAGCCTATCAGTGTGGAAATCATTAGAACATAGGTCGTAGCTCAAATCTTGAGAGTGCATGAGTTCAGCTAATGAGAGTGCGTTGAGAGAACAGTTGAAAACACTCCTTTCACATAAAAGAAAGAGTGAAGGAATTGTCAAAGAGGTGGGAGAAGAATTGTCATAGTAAAGTACACATCAACAAAGGGAGGAGAGAGTTTAGAGGAGGAGGGAATGATATCAAACACAGCAGAGAAAGACTTGACAGTATACGTTGGATTGGCAAAGAGGACTGCATGGAAGACCTTGAGACAGAACAGGTTTAAAAGGGTGGTGGTTGTGGACTGTTGTGATTTAAGAATTGATTGGAAGGTGAAAAAGCAGAAATAGTAAATATTTCTCTTTTAAGTCATTGTGGTCAGTAATTATGATTTCCTGCGTAGAGAAGTTCTGAGTGATGACAAGGTTGAGGGTATTCACTGTGTGGTGGTAAAGAGGTGAAAATGTTAAGTTCACTGGAATTGGTAAATGTAAGAATTGTAGATCTGGTCACCCATATGGGGATTTGAAATTATCCTAGATAATAACAAAGGCTGGGGAGGACAGAGACCGAGTTAGTTGCTAAAATCTTCAGCGAATGAGAGGGAGTGACCTGGAGGCTGGCAGTTTACAGAAACAATGAGGAAGTCCAGATGATAAAGCCAGATAACAGGAGAGTTAAAGGAACCAGGGTTTTATATGGATGTGGAAGGACAATATTTTATAAGTAGAAATCGTAGGTGAGGAATCTGATAACCCACTTCCCAACTTGAACTGCTCTACATAGAATGAACAGCATCCTTTTGGAGAGCTGGGCCCCTGGGTTTAGCTAAGGCCCAAGGCTGTGAAGTAGTTCAGGATATTGTCAGTGTCAGTCCTAATCATGGAACAGAGGTTCCAGAGAGTACAGTGGAGACCTCAGAGAAGGAGGAGAATAAAGCAGAGCAAGATCAGGGAGAGGAGGCCCTGAGTAATATGAGGATGAAATGTAAAAGAAGGTACACATTTGGGTGTATGACAAGGATGTGAACTGTGGTAGAATTAACTAGCCTCAAGATTTCAATAGATCTTTGGGATAGAGTTGCTTTAGATGTTCCAAAGCTACCTCTAAATCAACTGATGAGCACTCATCTGTTCACTTAGGGGTGTGTGGCTCCCATGACCATATTCTTCTTCCAGCATCGCAGAATGATGTTGAGTGGGCTTTTCTATGAAACAGCACCATAATTGTCCTTAGTTTGAGCACTGGAGAGTTAAGAGACAGGGTTTTAGTCTTAGCTCTGCCTCTATTCTGTTTTGTGATCTTGGGAAAATCACTTAACATTTTAAGGCCTCATTTTCTTCATTTTTAAAATGAGAAAGGTGAACTTGAAAGTCTCTTAGGTCCCTTTCAGCTCTGAAATGATAGGTTGGCCTCATTTCCTTTTTCCATTGGTTGTGCTTATAGAACCATTGCACTATTAAATAGAGTTTTCCTTTAATCTCCACAAACATGGGCCATCTTGCAGGTAAAGCTATATACACGTACATCCAGCCAACTGCTGTTCTTATTTCTGTTGAATCTGTGACACTAAGAAAGGACTGTGTCCTCAGAGCCTATGAACACTTAGGGAATTCTTAAGTGTCCCTCTGACCTGACTTAAAAAGATGGCTCTTTAGCCAAACTCTCCCTGACTGTCGTTCTAGTCATTTCCTTTTTGTCTTATTTTCTTCTTTTGTGAAATTGTGAACTTTATTATCCAAAGAGATTTAAAGTGGTTGAATACCCAAAGGCAAGACTTATTTTCAGAGAAGGAAAATGTGACTTTCTCATATAAACATTCCAGTCAGAGAAATGCTGCATGTGTAGTGGAGAGGGATGGATGGAGTTGGGAGCTGGGGAGCCTGAGTTTAGTGTACCTTTGACTGAGTTCATAGGTAGATGCTAATTTGATAAAGGAGAGTAACATTGAGAAAAGTATTTGCTGTCATTTTATGGGGCATCTGTTGTGTTTGCCTATATTTGGATTTAGGTGAGTCTGGGTGAACATGAGTGTAAATGAGCATGTGTTCAGGGATGTTCACTGGAATGGATCTGTATGGATGGGTAGAGGAGAAGATAAACTTATTCTGTTCTTAGCATTTGCTCTCCCTCTTGTTCTTATATGTCCTGGCAACAAGAGCTTTGATAAGAAGAGATCTCATAAGCCTAGTGAGAAGACAAACTAAGGAATTAAAGAAGAAAGAATATAAATAACACTGGGGGACCAACATGGATTTCCATTAGGTGTTCTCAGAGCTGCTAGACTCAGTAATTGGATTTTCTTTTGAGACTTTTAATTGCTTTATTAAGAAAACTAGGGTAAAATAAAGTTAACCAGATAGGGCAGCCAAGCTCTGGAACTGGAAAAGAAGGCTCTACTTGTGTGTTGGAGAAGTAACTTATTTCTTCCCTAAATTCTAAGACCATCTTGAAGGGATTCAAGATAGTGTAGGCTGCCTATAATTAGAGCATTCATCTGGCCACTAAATAATTCCCACCAGAATATAAGTTAAGAAAAATGCTAGTTTTCATGAGATATTGGCTAGGTCATTCCATAGTAATAGTGACAGAAATAAAAATTATGAACACAGCTAACATAAACATCATTAACATTTATACCTGTAACTCTGGAACAACTGGTAGATCAACTTTGGCCCTGATTTCTCTTTGTGCACAAGAGGGTGCTAGCAATGAGTTTTCCTAGGTTCAAAGGGAAAAGAGTTGTCCTCACTTTCCCCTTAATGGAGTGTGGAATTTGTCTGTATTTTGCATGTCTGATACCAATTTTAAATTCATGTCAGTAGGATCAAGATGGAGTCACAGGCTTGACACTGAAGTACTTACTTTTATCCCACTACTCAATATTCTTATTTATTTATTTATAAATAAAAAGTCAAACTTGGGGAGGAATATAGAAGAGATTCAGATATCTATGAAAAATACATAGCAGATAAATCAATTAATGATAGCTTTGAGTGTATGTGTGTGAGAAACTTTAAGTTAAGCAAGATTATGGACTATTTTAAATTGTTATAATTTTCAAAACACATTCACGTATGTTATCTTGTTTGTTTTTTTTTCAACAGACTCATTAGGTAACAAGGGTTGGTTTTATAATTCCATTTTATATATGAAGAAATTGAGAATCAGGATTTGATCAGGGACATAGAACTGGTATAGACTGGATGAGAATCTGTGGTTGCTGACTTTCGGTCTTCGTAATCCTTGTTGTTGTTGTTGTTATATGCTGTTGAGTCTGACCTGACTCATAGCGACCCCTCCTTGGGTTTCCAAGGCAGTATCACTACGGAAGTAGATTGCCCCATCTTCCTTCCGAAGAGTGGTTGGTGGATTTGAACTGCCAGCCTTTTGGTTAGCAGTCAAGTGCCTTAGGCACTATGCTACCAGAGCTCCCTCCTAATCCTTAATACTATCTATAGATATGTTAAGCAGCATCATGATAAATGGAGAAAATATTAAAGATGTAAATATTTCGTTTTACTTGATTCCACAATCAATATCCACAGAAGTAGCAGTCAGTAAGTCAAACAACTTATTGCATTGAACAAATAAATCTGTTGCAAAAGATCTCTTTAAAGTGTGAAAAAGCGAAGATGCCACTTTGAAGATTAAGGCACATCTAACGTAAGCCATGGTATTTTCAATCACCTCCTATGCATGGGAAAGCTGGACAATGAAGAATTGATGCATTTGAATTATAATGTTGGCAAAGAATATTAAATATACCATGGACTTCCAGAAGCATGAACATATTTGTCTTGGAAGAAGTACAGCCAGAATGCTCCTTAGAAGCAAGGACGGCAAGACTTCATCTCACACACTTCTGACTTTTTTTTTTTTTTTTTAAAGAGTTTGTTTTACATTCAACGTTACGTGCACAATTAGTTTCACTCCCCATTTACCATGCCCAACTCTAACCCAGTCTCCTCCCCTCCTTGCCCAGTAACCCTCCCCCTGTGCCCCTCATAGTTATGCACTCCTGTGTGTCCTGCATTTCCTCAGTGTGAGTGTTGCCCCTCTGGTGCCCTGTGGTCTATTGCTCCAAGGGATGTATTTCCATAGAGTATGTGGGTGTATCTCCCTGAGTCGAGTGGTCTGCATGTACATCTTGTTAACTATTGGGCTGAGAGCCAGCCCCTAGGAGTGAGTTTTATTCCTGGTGCAGAATGTATTCCATGGCCATAGTATTGGGGATCTCACCAGACTCCATCCGACCAATAATTCTGGTCATTATTGAGTTTTTGGGTTTTTTCCCATGTTTTTCCTCTATTCAGGATCTCCAGATATGATCCTTTCCTGAGTGATTGGCATTGGTAGCTGGGCACCATCTAGTTGTTCTGGTCTCAAGGGCCATCATGTCCTAGGGCTAATTGCTTCCAAATGCCCCCCCCCCTTTTTTCCACTCTTCTTCACTTCCAATGATAGGAGATGAATTAGGTGCATCTTAGATGGCTGCTTGAAAGCTTCTAAGACTCCAGTCGCTACGCACCAATGTAGAATGAGGAACAAGGCTTTTATGTATTTTGTTGTGCCAATTGAGTCTGGTGTTCCCCAGTACTATGGTCCTAGGACGGTAGATCCATTGGATCTCTCTCCCATAGTGTCTGGGTGTCTGTGAGGGATTGCTCAGTGTCTGTCTTCCATTGTTTCTATAAGGATCGCAGGTATTTTGTATAACTGGTATCTGTGCAAGATTAGCCTGTGCTGAATCCATCCTCGGTCAAGAGTGTACTCCTGTTCACTTACCCCCATCTGGTCCTCTCTGGTGTTTATGTGTTTACCTATAGCCTGACATTTGGTGTTAATGCATTATTGTGGGCATACTGGTTGCCATTAGCATCTGTCGTCTATCACCTATGTGCACAATTCATTCATTTTCTAATGTTATCATGGTGGTCTCAGACTCTTTCCATATATCCCTCCCCTTACCCACTATACTTCTGACATGTTATCAGGAGGAACCAGTCCCTGGAGAAGGGTATTATGCTCGGTAAAGTGGAAGGTCAGTGTAAAAGAGGAAGACCCTCAATGCAAGAATGAGCTCAAGCCCAGCAACGATTGTGAGGATGGCACAGAACCGGGGAGTGTTTTGTTCTGTTGTATGGAGGGTTGCTGAGAGTCAAAACTGACTCAACAGCACCTATCAACAGCAACATAAATATACATAGCATTGGAAAGCTCAGCATACATAGATTAGTCAACTTTACTTGTGTGTGGGAACATACATGTTTCTCCAGGAATGCCTTTTAAAATGTCAGTTATTAATAGTGATATAAAAATATTTACTCATCTAGTATAGATTCTGAAAAGACAAATTTTTCTTTGAAAACAAATCTTACCAAAGAAATTATTACTACCTTTGTAGTAAAAGAAATAATAGATACTGAAATTTGTATTGTGACAGTAATCTAAGATGTTTTCGGAAATGGTTGGTTTTACTTTTACCCGGCTCAAAAAGTGAGATTGCAGCTCTTATATTTAGGAGTTTAAAAATTACTAATTTTGATAGGAACAAAGCTACAACTCCTAAGCAAAAAAGGAGTCTACTGCCTGCCACCAACAGATGGCGGTATTGGTTGGGTACTGGCTTCTGTTCTAAGTAGGATTTAAGTTTTCTGGGTTTGTACTTAATCTTGAGAGGTTTTACACATATGGGGTTGCCATGAGTTGGAATCAATTCAGTGGTGATTAGAATGAACGTTATTAACCGCATTAATGTCTATTTGGCCAAAATTAGTGACAGTGTTGAAAATGTAAAGAAGCATTTTATTACTCCACTTCTAAATCAACTCTTAAGTAAAGATAATAAAAGGTGATGAGTTATTGATGATTTGTGCAAGTATACAAGAGATGAATCATATGACAACAGAATGTTTCTGAAGGACAAATTGTAAATCATGTAGCATATGCAAATGACTGTGCCTATGCAGTTGAGGATAAATGCCAAGAATGAAAGAAAAGTGATTGAGGAAATGGAAAAATTTTGGAGTTTGTTACTCAAGGAGTCAGCAAGTATAAAAAATGGAAGCCAAATTGGCCTAATATTAATTCAAAAGAAGATGAGGAGTTTGAGGACTTAAAGGCTTTGTCTGGTAAAAAGGCTGCTGATGAAATGTTTGTCTCAAACTATGGGTGATTTAAAAGCCTTTATCAGTAAATCATCCAAGTAAAGAGTCATTGGTGAGTGCCTGATATAACTCCTGAGGAGTTGCCAATTCTTGGGGGCTTATGAAGGAAGTATTTTAGAAAAAGATTCTCACTTCTAAAGAAGAAGATGACTGGTGAAGTGCTGGTGATACTTTGAAGTGTTGTTCGATGCCATGGAGTCAGTTGCGACTCATAGAGACCCTATGCATATCAGAATGAAATACTGCCCAGTCTTGCGGCATCCTCACAATCATTGCTATGTTTGAGCCCATTGTTGCAGCTACTGTGTCAGTCCATCTTGTTGAGTGTCTTTCCCTTTTTCGCTGACCCCTCTACTTTAGCAAGGATGGTATCCTTATTCATGGACTAGTCCGTTCTAATCACATGACCAAAGTAAGAGAGACAAAGTCTGGCCATGTGCTTCTAAAGTAATACTTTGAAGTATCGCCCTCCTATTTGGTGGGAACACATCTATTGTAAGTTGCCATTAATTCCAACTCATGGTGATCCCATGTGTGCAGAGCAGAACTGCCTGCTCCATTGGGTTTTCAAGGCTGTGCCCTTTCAGAAGCTGATCACCAGGCCAGTCTTCTTAGGTACCTTTGGGTGGGTTCTAACTGCCAACCTTTTGTCTAGTAATTGAGCACTTAACCATTTGTGCCACCTAGGTACTCCATGGAAATGCATCTACAGATTTCAAACTTAAATAAGTCACTTGGGACTTATGGACAGCCTTTTGATGCCTAATAATTACATACTAAAATTTGAGCTCTTCATGTTGTTAGGTTTTGGGAAAAACATGACTAACTGATGTCACAGATTTCATTTTACCTAGTGATTTTAATTTCTGCCCTGGAAAAACTTTAATCAGAACCACTAGGAGGGAGCAGATTTTGTCTGTTTGAATTTCACCTTCTGACTTTGTACTTTTCTGCTGAGTGATAAAGATGTGATTAATGAGTAAACTGGCCCAAAGGAGGATCAAGAGGAGAATGAGGTGAAAACTAAATGATCTGAATGGCAATCAAGGGGGGTGGGCTGTTGCTGTTGCTTATGGTGGTGCAGGGCACTGACTGAGGCATCCGCACTTCCCACCTGGTAGGCCTACTAGCTGGCTACTTCACTTGTCATTGCATATCCATTAACGAGAAGGACTTTAGTCCATGGCTGGTTAGCTTCTCATTCAGAATAAGGTTCTAATGAGTGAGGCAAGGTTATGCATGAGATTCAAAGATTCAGTAGTTTTCCATTTCTTGTATCCAGTCTTGAAGTTTTTAGTTTTACTCTGTCATCTTCTTGGCCTGTGACATCCTTACCTTTAGACATCTGGGCCAGAGATCTTGCAGTCATACTTGGTTTCTCTGACTCTTCCATCCCCAAATGGTATCTGACCACATCCTGTTATCTCTACCACTGAAATGTTTCCCATATCATCTATTTTTCACCCTAGTCCAGACCTTCTCACCTGAGATACAATATAGTAAAAGCTTGGGCTTGGGACTCAGACCTGATTTGGAAACCTGGTCCTGCCACTCACTAGCTTTATGACCTTTTTGGCTGCTAACTAGAAGATTGGTGGTTCAAACCCACCAGCCACCCTATGGAAGGAAGATGGGGCAATCTACTTCCCCAAAGATTTACCACCTTGGTAACCCAATGGGGGTCGCTATGAGTCAGAATTGACTCTATGGCAGTGAGTTTGGAGTTTTTAAGCCAGAAAACAAGGTTAGTAATAGGACCTAACTTGTATGGTTGTTTTGATGATTAAATGAGACAATGCAAGTAGAGTGCTTAGTTCCAGTAAGTGTTAACTATCAGAACCAGCTGGTAAGCATAGCAAGGATTGTGAAGATGGCACAGGACTGGGCAGTGTTTTGTTCTGTTGTACATAGGATCTCTATGAATTGGGATCGACTCAATGGCACCTAACAACACCAGAATGTGCATTATTATAATGGACCTGATTTTCATTTCTCTAATCTTTTGCTTCTACAAGCTATTTTCCCTACTACTGTTAAAGTTATTTTCTTAAAACACTGTTTGGATTCTATTGCTATCATGATTACACATGCACACATATACACACACACGTGCACACCACCACCACCACCATCAACAGCAGTAGCAAAACAGTGAAGATTTTCACATCTCATTGGGTCTCATCTTACTTTTCCAATTTCAAGTCCTATTGTGCCCAGGAACGACATTCACTGCCATCAAGTTGATTCCGACTTCCAGCAACCCCTGTTGGGTTTCTGAGGCAGTAAATCATTACGAAAGTAGATCGCCTCATCTTCCTTCTGCGGAGTGGCTGGTGGGTTTGAACCACCAGTCTTGTGGTTAGCACTCAAATGCCTTAGGCACTACTGACACCAGAGCTGCCCAGGCGCAGTACCTAAGGCATTTGATTGCTAACCAGAAGGCTGTCAGTTCAAACCCACCAGGCACTCCTCAGAAGGAAGATTGGGCAATCTACTTTCCTAGAGATACTGCCTGGGAAATCCAAGGAGGGGTTACTATGAGTCGGAATCTACTCAACAGCAGTGAGGTTTTTTTTTTACTGTGCTCAGGTTGTCAGCCTGTGTTCCTCCTTGTGATACTTCTCACCATCTCTATCCATGTCATGTCCTTGGAGTTTTCTCTCGGTCTTTGATTGCATTGTTTCTTCAATTTGTAAGGAGCATCTCATTTGTCCTCACCTACACATTCTTCAAGGTTCACTAAGACTTCATACCTTCTTCCTGTCTCTCCTCATTTTGCTTGTATCTACTATACAATATATTTCATCCTGCCTTAAAATAAGAGTTTACTTGTTGTTCCTGTGTCTCTGCCATTCTAATACTGATAATGTGAGGAACTTGTTTTAGAAATCATTGTATCCTCCATAGAGCTTATATCAGTGGGTTTCATATTTGCAAGTGCTTGGGAAATAAATGCTGAATTGGATAAAATAATTATAGCTTCATTAGCCTTTGCCTATTCAACAAACCATCATTTGCAGTGCTGCTCCAGGGCTTATTTCTAAGTGTCTTTCTATTTTAACTTTTGAGTCCCTCAGCAGGGATCAGTATATGGCATAGTGTTGACATTAGATGCATGTAGGTATTTTGAATTCAAAGCACAATAGGATAGATTCCTAGGCAAGCTGACTTATTTAGTTGTTAGGAAATCATGTCATAATAAGAAGCTGTCACTCCACCATGCATTGGTCATCAGAATGGGTGAAGAATTTGTGCACATGTCTTGAGGTAAAGAGAGCTGACTTCATGTTTGTTTAGGGAAGCTTGGAAAAGGATTTTGACGCATTTATCCGTAGAGCAATGAGGAAAAGTTCGTTAGGGAAGAGGGTATCAGGTCAAGGCGACAATTGCGGAAGGTTACTTTTTGGCACTAAGTGGGCACTGACTATTGGGTCTTGCTACTGTTGAAGGCAGCGAGTCCAGTATTGGGGGAGTTTGGTGCAGTGAATCACTTTTATTTTTAATTAATTAATTAATTAATTTTTATTTGGGTGAAGATTTACAGAGCAAATTCACTTTCCATACAGCAGTTCACATATACTTTGTCTCATGTCATTGACCACAGTTTACAATGCAACAG
>NW_006921655.1:2414545-2418986 GCF_000298275.1 Orycteropus afer afer
TGGGGCAATCTACTTCCGTAGTGATACTGCCTCGGAAATCCAAGGAGGGGTCGCTATGAGTCGGGTCTGACTTGACGTCACATAACAACAACAACAACAGATAGTTCAGGAATCAAATGGGATTGGGGTAAATATTGTGTTACTGCAGAGAGGAAGTAGGCCTTTGAAAAAGAGTTGATGATGATGATCAAAAAGAATAATGAAGGAAAGGGATGAAGGGGGAAAGAAAGGATGGAGGAAATGAGAACAGGGGAAGAGAGATAAGAAAGGACTAAGAATACAATGTGGCTTGCTGCCTTGCTCTGTAATAGCTTGTGGCAAGTGGCTTCTGTTTGGGAGGATTGATGGCTTGGGCTGGAGTTCTGGGAGCTGAGGGACCTGCCTGATATCGACACCATGACAGAGCTGTTTCTTTTCCATAACCTGGCAGGGCTGTCACATGAACAGCCTGCTGTAGCAGCTCATGGCTTCAACTGTTCAGTTATCTGGCCTTCCAGATCTAAGAATCTCCACATAAAACATTTTTATGGAGAAAAGGTATATATTTTTTTATTTCACTAGACCTAAGTATTTTTCAAAATACTCATAATAGAGTGCTATTTAGAGTAAAATTATGAGTCCTAAAACTGCAACAAAAACAAAGAAACCCCACCTTTTTTTTTAGTTGCAAAAATAACAGGTGTGTGTGGTGAAGGGCAGCGCTGCTACTTGAACAGAACAAAGAAGAGAGTGTATGTGTTGTGTTTTTGGGACGTTAGGTATCACAGAAAATGTTGAGGTGCTTATGTGGGGAAAATAAATTCAGTAGGGAGTCCCTGGTTAATGGTTAACATGGTTGGCTGCCAACTGAAAAGTTGCTGATTTGAGTCCATTCAGAGGTGCCTTGGAAGAAAGGCCTGGTAATCCACTTCTGAAAAATCAGCCATCGAAAACCCTGTGGAGCATAGTTCTACTGACACACATGGGGTCACTGTGAGTTGGAGCTGACTAGACAGCAACTGATGTCGAATTCAGTTGCAGAGTCTTTCTCTGTGGCTGGAGGACTCAGACCCTTTTCCCCAGCTAAATATGTAGAATTGCTAAAGACAAGTCACTCAAGTGAATATGAAGCATCTGAAGAGGGAGAGGCCCTGACCTGGCTCCTCTTGTTCTTTCCTGTGGGCACAAACAGCCCAGGACTGGCAAGCTGACTGCTAACTGAAACTTTAGTTTAGCCCCACATTCAATTGTAATCACTATGTTAGTGAACTTATGTTAGCATTAATTAAGGATATATGGCTTAAATAAAGCCTCTGTCTTGAGAGTCCATAGAAGTCCAGTAAAGAATCACAGCAAGCTTTCTGGAAAAGTCATTTTTAAAATTGACTGTATCCACAAAGCATTGCTCTGTCTTTGGGTGACCTCCTTGACTGCCCTAGATAAGATGCTTAGCAGTGTGCCAGTTGCAGTCAAGAACTATTCAAGTTGTTAATTCCTCTTTTGTATCTCATTTGGCTATTATTATGTTATATTAAAATCTTCTGCCCTCACTGCCCCCACTGCTTTCAATTTAGAAGTTTCTAAATATCCAGAGTCAGCTTTGGATGTCTGTTTGCTCTTAGGCTGGTTTATGGGTTGTCTTTGTTGAGAAAAACCCATCTGTAGCCTGTGTTGTGATCACCTGCTCTGGTGGTCTTTGTGTTCCTAAGGTACAGCCAAATTTTGTCAAACAAGTGAGAAAGACTCCGAGGTGCCAAGGAAGCCAATTGATTGGCTACTTTCTGCTGGTTTCTTCCTTCTCTAGCTTTCTCCTCCGGTCAATGTCAATCTCAGTTCATGAATTTCCAATGCTCTTCTCATTTAGTGGTCTCCATTTGCTGGTTGAAGGTCTTCATAGGCCTGATCTGTTTGTCTAGTGAGGTATCATTTATTGACTCAGCAGATGGCATCATGAGTGAAGTTTCATTTGGGTCAGCCCAGGCAAATAGCTAGAATCCAGTTAAAAAGAACCAAAAAAACCAAACTCACTGCCGTCAAATCGATTCTGACTCATAGCGACCCCTCCTTGGGTTTCTGAGGCCGTATCTCTGCGGAAGTAGATTGCCCAGTCTTCCTTCTGAGGAGTGGCTAGTGGGTTTGAACCACCAGCCTTCTGGTTAGCAGTCAAGTGCCTTAGGCACTATGCTACCAGATCTCCTATAGTTAGTAAGATAAATAAATAAATAAAATTGCTGTTGTGGAGTTGACTCCAACTCCTAGTTACCCCATGTGTGTCAGAATAGAGCTGCACCTCACAGTTTTAAGTGGCTGATTTTTTAGAAGTAGATTGCCAGGTCTTTCCTTCAAGGCACAACTCGAAGCTTCAACCTTTTGATTAGCAGCCTGCTGTATTACCTGTCTGCAACACCCAGGGACACTATGAAAATTAGAAGAGACTTAAAAGGTCATACAAAGTCATGTCCCCAGGCACCCCAGTTGTCTCCTGTTCCAGAAATACTTGTGCGATGACTCTGCAGTTCTCATCTACAGTTATAGGTAATATGGTATTGTGCCAGAAAGATGGTGGTCTGGATACTCTAAGCTGTTCCCTCTGTCTGCACTCCTCACTATGAATCTTTTCCGCACTGTCAGTTTGACCTCATAAATGCTCCTCTAAAATCTGGTCTCTTGCCACTGCCTTGGTCATCCCTCATGAAGGGGTGGCTGTGTTAACCATGTTTCTCTGCCTCCTGTCTTGTTCCCCTCAAATCGTTCTATTGCTGATTATTTTACTTAGCTGTCTAAAATCCTTCAGCACCTCCTGTAGCTTCCAGGGTGAAGTTCAAACTCCTTGGCCTATGAAGATGAACATCAAGCTCATTCTCAGCCGGAAGTTTCCTAAGGGAACCTACTTTTTCTTGGCCTTAGCATGTGCTGTCTCCTCTCCCCATCCTTCTCAGCCTCACTCATGCTCATCTGCAAATTTGGAGCCTGGACCCCCAGCTTGAGTCTGATCTCCCTTTTCTTGGTCCCAGTGCATCTTCTAGTAGAGCAGTTGAACCACACACTGCATGCAGGTGGTGGGTGTATTTGTCCTTGGCCTCCACTAGAATTTTTTAATCTGTGTTCTGGACTTTTCATGACCCTGTTCTTTTTGCTTTTCCCCTTGGATTCTCTTCTTTCTGTCTTCCTGCCTCATATTTTTCATTCTTTTCTTCAGTCTTAAAACAAATCTTATCTCTTATGCCTGATCCTACTGCCCTCTCTGGTTTTCTTGATTTTAAAACACAAGTGTCCCTATTCTTTCTACTCTCACTCCACCTCCCATGTCATAATGTTAACAATCCAATTCCAGACTTACCACTTTCCTCAAATGTTTTATTTTAGAAAAAGATGACAGATTTCTCTTTTCTTTTCCAGAATAAGAATCAGAATCAAAGTCCTGACCTAGTATTTTTGTTCTATATTTTAATCTCTTTTCTCTTACTTGGAATTTCTTGGTTTCTAATCACATGAAATACTTTTTTTTAAAAATTTACAATATAATTAAATTAGTTTTAAAATTACTACTAACAATAAACTTAACAGTGAAGTTCAAAATGTTTTACACTCCTTTTTATCCTTAGACTATATATACTGCCAAGGAAGTACAGAGTAGTATGCTCAAAGGTTATTTTTTTAAAAAAATAATATTTTATTGTGTTTTTGACAAAAGTTTACACAGCAAATTAGGTTTCCATTTGACCATTTCTATACAAATTGGTCAGTGAAAGTAGTTACATTTTTCACAATGTGCCAACATTCTCATTTAATTGTGTTCTGGTTGTTCTGCTTCCAGTACTCTAGTTTCCCTGACCCTTGGTGACCTTTTGATCTCATATAGACAGTTCAAAAGTTATTTGAAAGTATTATTTTCTCTGGGTGGTAACCATATTTGAGACACAATTTTGTTCAATTGTTTCTGTTTTGTTCAATTACAGAGTTTCCTATTCCTCTTTTCAATTTAATGATATTCTTAAATATGCAAAACACTGGTGGCATAGTGCCTAAGACATTGACTGCTAGCCAGAAAGTTGGCGGTTAAAATGACCAGCCGCTCCATGGAAGGAAGACTTCCTTTCAATTTGCTTCCATGAAGATTTACCGCCTCAGAAACCCAAAGGGGGTTGCTATGAGTCGGAATTGACTCGATGGCAGTGAGTTTAGTTTTGGTTTGGTTTGTAAAAAGAGATAATGACAAAAGCCCATCTCTCATCTTTTCACCTCATCCCCCTCCACCTTCCACAGGTATCCATTTTCATTAGTTTTTGGTTTATCCTTCTGATGTTTCTTTTGCAAATTTAAGCAAATATGTATGTACATTCTTAATTCCCATCCTTTCTTATACAAAAGATGTTGTTGTTGTTGTTATGTGCCGTCGAGTCAGCCCTGACTCATAGCGACCCCTCCTTGGGTTTCCGAGGCAGTATCACTACGGAAGTAG
>NW_006921655.1:2419086-2422498 GCF_000298275.1 Orycteropus afer afer
ACGCAAATTCTTCTGCTAGTTGGGGTTTAGTCCACTTTTGTGTTCTTCCCTTCAAGGCTCAGGGGTCCAAGATTATCTTCTGTGTCTCTGTTAATTGGTTTCCCTTTTCTTTGTTGAAGAGCGTCTGTGCAGTCCTTGTGCCTAGTTCGCCATCTTGCCGGAACTCGCAGTGAATCACTTTTATGTGGCTTTTCTAGTCATTGGTTCTTGTAACTTCCACTAAAATACTTGGCTGGGACTATGTAAATTGAGTGATTTATGGCTTACCAAGAGGACTGGTCAGTTTGTGGTCTTACTGGGAGGACCATACCTTGAAATTGACAAGGAGTAGACTTATATAAAGGAGCTCTGGTGCTACAGTGTCCAAGGCATTTGACTGCTAACCAGAAGGTTGGCAGTTCAAACCCACCAGCTGCTCCACAGAAGGAAGATGAGGCGGTCTACTTCCATAAAGATTTACCACCTTAGAAACCCAGTAGGGGTCATTATGAGTCCAGATCAACTTGATGGCATTGAGTTTGGTTTGGTTTTTGGTTTAGGCTTATATAAGAGCCTATCCTACAGAGGTACAGGGAGACTGCACTACCATTAGGTAGAAGCTGGAGCAGAGCGTGTCCTTTGGATCTAGTGTCCGCACCCTGAGAACTTTGTTGAGTTAGAAGACAGAGCTGTAATACTGAAGACAGAAGGAAATTGTGAAAAAGAGTGATAGTGGGCTTGCAGCCCACAGAGTGAGTGCTGAGCTTTTGGGCAGGAAGCCTGCTGGCAGAGCTAAAAATATTATAACACCTGTGCATGGCAGAGGCCTGAGTATGTTCTGTGAGAGGGCTATATGCCTCCCCACCTTGGGCAGCATGGGCTAGGTAGAGTGGCAGCAAGAGAGACCTGCAAGCCCAGGTAGTGTGGTGGGAGCTGGCAGCAGAGGCCAGTGAGAACCAGTGGCAGAGCAGAAGCAGAAGCCTTGGGAGGTGGGTGGGTCCCCTGAGCAGTGTGGTGGTAGCCAGAGGCAGTGGGGATGTGAACATAGCATCTGGCCTGAACCATGACACTCCTGCCTAGTAACATAAAAATGAACATGGGTAATTTGGGAATTTGTTATTGTTTACTGTTTGCATTCTGTATGTGATAATAATGGGTTTCACTTTGCTAACATTGTGTGTCTTGTGTGTCCAACTCAATCACAGATGAATGTAGCACCCATAGAATGATTGATACCAATGGGTGTATGCTTCTCTTCTTAACAGTCTTATGGCTGCTTGAAAGTTTGATGCACAACCTGTCTGCATGTGCAATGCAGATAGACAGTAAGAGCATAGAGGGAAGAAGGCTGTACTGTATTTTCTGTGCAGAAATGCTTTGCAATGAAATATTCTCCTACATCTCCACTCTCCATCTTACCCTGGGTAGTAAGAGGGAAAGGATATTAATAAAGAATGGTTTATTTGTCTCCAATTTTTCTTTATAGAATCTTCCTACCCTTTGATATCATCCCAGATGGGGTCCTCAAAAGAAATATTTCAAAAAGTTGTATTTTGACTATTCCAGTGCCTAAGGCACTTGACTGCTAACCAGAAGGCTGGTGGTTCCAGCCACTCCTCGGAAGGAAGGTAGGGCAATCTACTTCCATAGAGATACTGCCTCGGAAACCCAAAGAGGGGTCGCTAAGAGTCGGGTCCGACTCGACGGCACATAACAACAACAACAAATTAGCTTCCAAATTTAGTATTTTTCATCTTTTAGGGACCATTGGCCATTTGAGAATCTGATGCAAGTTATGAACCCATTCCTTAGTTAAATGCATGTGTGCATGGGCACTCTAATTTTTTTCACATAATCTTAGATAGTTCATTTGACTCCTCCAAAGTCTGTCCATGTAACCTCCTGTTCAGTTTCCACATTTGCCAACTGTATTAGTTTTGTATAACTGCATAACAAATTACTACAGGATTAGAGGCTTAAAAGAACACACACCTATTATCTCATTGTTTCCATGAGTCAGGAGACTGGGCAGTTTAGTTTGGTCCTCTACTCATGGTCTTACTGGGTGAAATCAAGATGCCAGCTGGGGCTGTGATCTCATCTGAGGCTTCACGTCTTCTTCAAGGTCATTCAGATTGTTGGAAACATTAATTTCCTTGCAGTTGTAGGACAAGGATCCCTGTATTCTTGCTGGCTATTATCTGGGGATAAAGGCCTTCTCCAAGTTCTAGGGATGACCATCTTATAACGTGGCAGCTTACTTCAGCAGGAAAATATCACTCCAATCTGCTATCCAATCAAGGGAGTGACTATTCCATTATATTCACTGGTCCCACCCACATTCAAGGTAGGTGGGGGATGTCTAGAATGTGTACACTAGGAGTGGGGAATCTTAGGGCGCCTTTTAGAATTCTGACTACCACATCAATTCTCCATTTTGTTAGTTTTCTAGTTATGGCACACTGATAAATCAAGATAAATTGTGAGATGCCACAAATAATTTGTTATCAATAATATACCACAATTTTCCATTTTCTTCTAATAAGAGCATATTCCTGGTTATTCTTGAAATGATATCACCCCATCTTTGCTCTCTTGAAAGGAATAGAAATGGGTGCAGTTACTTTAGTCCCCTGTGGTAAACTGAATAATAATCCCCCAAGAACTTCACATACAAATTCTTGGTACTTCGGAATGTTACCTTACATGGCAAAAAGATATTTTGCAGATGTGATTAAGTTAAGACTCTTGAGAGAGGGAGATTATCCTGGAGTATGCAGGTGGGCACTAAATGTGATCAAAAGTATCCTGTAAGAGGGAGGCAGAGAGAGATTTGACTATAGAAGACGTGTTGACAGAAGCAAAAAGTTGAAATTATATGAAGAAGGGGTCACAAGCCAAAGAATGCAAATGGCCTCCAGAAGCTAGAAAAGGCAGGGAAAGAGAGTCTTCCCTAGAACTTCTGCAGCAACTCGCCCTGCTCGCACCTTGACTTTAGTCCAGTGAAGCTGATTTTGGACTTCTGGCCCCCAGAACTATAAGAGAATACATTTGTATCGTTTCAAAATGCTAAGTTTGTGTAATTTGTTACAGAGGCCATAGGAAACTAAGACACCCCCCTAATAACTGTATGAAGTTATGAATCTAAGAAAATTGGAAGTTGTCAAAAATGAAATGGAACGCATAAAGATTAATATCCTCGGCATTCGTGAGCTGAAATGGACTGGTTTTGGCCATTTTGAATCAGCAACCATGTGATCTACTATGCCGGGAAGGACAGTTTGAAGAGGAAGGGTGTGGCATTCATCATCACAAAGGATGTTTCAAGATCTGTCCTGAAGTACAATGCTGTCAGTGATAGGATAATATCCATACGCCTACAAGGAAGATCCATTAATATGACTATTATTCAAATTTATGCACCAACCACCAA
>NW_006921655.1:2429647-2432167 GCF_000298275.1 Orycteropus afer afer
ATCACTACGGAAGTAGGATTGCCCAACCTTCCTTCCGAGGAGTGGCTGGTGGGTTTGAACCGCCAGCCTTCTGGTTAGCAGTCAAGTGCCTTAGCGTAGTATAATCTATATGCTGTTCTGCGCTTTGCTTTTTCACTTAACAATATATCTTGGAAAAGATCATTCCATATCTGCTCATAGAGATCTTTCTCATCCCTTTTTATGGTTTACAATATCCATTCTGTGGAGTTTATTAACCTGGTCCCCTGTTAGTAAACATTTTGCCGTTACAATTAATGCTGCAATGAATAACTGTTCCATATGTTATTACATATTTGTAGAAGTGTGTCTTTTGGAAGGATTCAGAGAAGTGAGATTACTGGGTCAAAGGGTAAATGTGTATGCAATTTTTCTAGATATTTCAATGTGTATATAAATTTGTTAGATATTCCTTCCATAGGGCTTAAAGACTTTTGAGTTTCCACCAGCAAAGTAGTACAATGCGTATATAAATTTGTTAGATATTCCTTCCATAGGGCTTAAAGACTTTTGAGTTTCCACCAGCAAGGTAGTAAAGTGCCTCTTTCTTCCAGCTTTGCAATACAATGTGCTGTTAATATAATAGGTGAGAAATGGCATCTGAATATAGTTTTAATTTGCATTTCTCTTATTGTGAGTTTGAACATTTCCTTCATGTTTTTAAGGGCCATTTACCTTGTTTTTGAACTCCTTGTTCTTTTCTTTTTGTACATTTTTTTTTTCTTTTGGATTTTGGCCTTTTTCAGTTTCAGGTTTTAAGGACTCTTCATGCATTAGGGAAATTAGTCCTTTTTGAAATAAATTGCAGGCATTTTTCTCACAATATGTTGTCTTTTAACTTGTGTTTTTTTTTTTTTTTTTGTCATTGTTGCCATAAAGATTGGGGAAAAAAAACCTTTTTAAGCAGTCATATTTATCAATCTCACCTGTAATTGTTTCTGGATTTTGAGACATAGTTAGAAAAGTGTTTCTGACTCCTAGATTCTAAAATAATTCATCATCTTTGCTACTAGTACGTATATGCTTTTATTTTTTATGTTTGAGTCTCTGATCCATTTGAAAGGTATTCCAGTGTATGGTATGAAGTGGGGAACTAAGATGATCTTTTCTAAATGTTATCCAATTGCTCTCATCCTATTATTAAAAACTCCAGTTGTGGTGCAGTGAAGTACTTACTATGGCTCTTCTAGCCATGATAGTCTTTGCAACTCCCATCAGATGGCTATGTGGGAACTATATAGATATGAGGTGCATGTGGACCACTAAAGGGGTTAGATAGCTTGCTAATAATATAAATAAGGTACATGGCATCCTTGTGGGGGTGGGACCATGTAAGTAGGTATGTGGAACCCTGATGTGGAGATTGGTCAGTTTTGCCATCCCACTAGGCTTAAAATGAGCCATCCCAAAGGCGGGAAGGGAGATCTCACTCCTAGCAAGAAAGAGCCAGCAGTGGAGCACATCCCTGGACCCAGGATCACTGGGCTGAGACAATGGCAGACAGATGGCAAAGTGATGGTGGCAGCAGAGGCTTTAGAAGCATGAGACCAGCATGAGTCAAAATAGTGGGCTTGCTGATTCACAGATCAAGAAAGCTATGTGCCTTCGGGCAGGAGGTTTGCTGGCAGAGTGAGGTGCACCTAAGACAGAGCTAAAAGAGCTTTGTAACACTTGCTTGTGCAGAGCAGAGGCCAGGCTGAGAGGCTGAGGTCCAAAGAGAAGCATGCCTGCGGGCATGGCCATGGGGAGGCTGTCCTGATGAAAGACTCTGTATCCTGAGTATTCCTGAATCTGAATTGTAATCTGTTACATTCCAAATAAACCCCATACTCATGAGTAATGTGTGAGAATTCTGTGTGGCCGTTGCAATGAATTATCCAACCCAGTAGAGAAGTAGAGGGAGAGACGATTGGTGTCATAACTGGCACAAAGGTTAGAAGGTAGTGGCATGTCTGATCCCCACCTTATAGGAATAAGCCTTGGGCTGCTAGTGTTGATTTTCTTTTCCTTTCGTGAAGTTAGAGGAGGTCAGAAGATGCTGTCCCTAGGCTTTTTTTATACCCACTTTTGCCCAGTGAATTGACATGCCATCTTTTTTTTTTTTTTTTTTAATTGTGATTTGGGTGAAGATTTACAGAGCAAATTCACTTTCCATACAGCAGTTTACATATACTTTGTCTCATAACATTGACTACAGTTTACCACAATGCAACAGCTCCCCTCCCACTTCCTCCCCACAGCCACCTCTTCCCAGTATCCATCCCTCCATGGACTCCTGCCCCCTAAACTGTCTCCCTGTGCATAGGCAGCCCTTCTTTCCCAATGATTGTTCTCTTTAAGGAGTGTATCTACCTCAGGTAAATGTTCAACTCATATGCCTGTCTTCTGTTTGTCTGGAAACCACAGGTGTGCATTCAATTCCAGACCCGAAGGGCAGGTAGGGGCCATAGTCTCAGTGGTTCCACCAGGCTCTATCGACCAGCAAACCTGGTCTCCCCCCCC
>NW_006921655.1:2434692-2437770 GCF_000298275.1 Orycteropus afer afer
TACAATCAAATAACCATCAAAAAACTTTTCAGTCTTGCAGGTCCTGAGTGTCCTTGGGGTTGCTGGAAAACAGAACGTGTTCTTAAGCCCCAGGAATCTGCAAGAGTGCTGTCTCTTTAAATATCCAAAATAGTCAAGCCGCTTTTTAAACCTACAAAATGGCGGTACCCTCCGGACTGACAAAAGTCCACAGCTCAGCCCACCTTTCTCTTCACCTTCTCTGTTTGCTCCCCAATCACTGTACACAGTCCTCTGTGCAGTCCCTGGCTAGCAGGGTGATCCTTAGGTTAATTCTTAAGTCCTACCACCACAGGCATCTGCGAGAGCGCTGTCTTTTTAAATATCCAACATAGTCAAGCCGCTTTTTAAACCTACAAAATGGCTGCACCCTCTGGACCGGCAAAAGTCCAAAGCTCAGCCCACCTTTCTCTTCCCCTTCTCCATTTGTTCTCCAGCCACTGTGCACAGTCCTCTGTGCAGACCCTGGCTAGCAGGGTGATTTTTAGGTTAATTCTTAAGTCTTACCACCACTCAGGAATCTCCAAGCTGTCTGTGCGGTCAGGATCGCTGCCAGACCACAGCTCTGTATGTCTACTTTTTTGGTATTTTCACACAGATTCTTCTGGTAGTTGGGATTTAGTCCACTTCTTTATCCTTCCCTCAAGGCTCAGGGGTTCGGGATTATCTTCTGTGTCTGTGTTAATTGGTTTCCCTTTTCTTTGTTGAAGAGTGTCTGTGCAGTCTTTCTGCGTAGTCCGCCATCTTGCCGGAACTCTGACATGCCATCTTTATCATGTTCTAAATTTCCAAATGTACTTGATCTGTTCTTGTCATCTGTTCTATTCATTAGTTTGCTTACCTGTTCATGCTCAGTACCACTGCTTTAATCAAAGAAACTTCATAGAATGTTTTCATGGCAGTGGGACTACTCCCACATTGCTCTCCCAACCCCTCAGTGTTTTCCTAATTATTCTGGATTGTTCATTTTTTTTTTCTCATGTGAACTGTGTATGTGAACTTTAAACCTTAAAATGGAGGTACTGGCATAATTGAAATAGATGGCTTCAGGCCTAACTTAAACAAACAAACAAACAAACAAAAAAAGTCCATTCTGAATTAAACTGAAATTTTTACTTCTACTATTCTGAAGAAACAATGCAGCCTTTTTGTCAAAAGTTTACCTGATGTAACACAAAGAGAGCAAGAGTCAGGATTTTGGCTTGGATGAGTAATTGTTTGTTGAAGGTGTCTGTTAAGAAAGTGTGTTTACTCATTTTGGTTTGAAAAGAATGTATTGCTTAAGCATGTCCCTGGAAGTCTCTGGAAACAGGGTAAGAATTGATAATATTAAAATGAAGCCTGTGATTGTCTCATAACTCTGTAACCAAGATGAGGTAAATGTCAACTAAAAGTCTTAATCAAATTCATTTCCATTCATTGGAATTTTCCACTCTATTTCTGCTAACTCTTTTTAAACCTGTAACCAGGTAAAGTCATAAACCTGTTACCTTAAGGTAAAGGGAGACACAGACATATAATGGTGGGGCAAGCCTTGTTAAGCAAATTTCAGGATGTAACAGTCTCAGGGTGTATCAAGTAAACTTACTGTTGTTACATGTTTAAGGTTATTGTTTAACAAAGCCCTGTAACTTTTTGCCATGCTTCTATCCCCTACTGTGTGCTTGCCTTTGTTTGTTTCACCTACTAAAAACTGCTGTCTCCTGTAGGCTGTACCACCCTGATGGTGCCCAATCTTCTCTAAAAACTGCTCTCTCTCTGCATTTGGAAACACACTGCAGCATCTTGCTTGGGTGCTTGTGTGTCTCCCTATTTTGTGAAACATTTTACTCTTCAATAAAACTCTTTGTTTTTATTTCTACCAGAGTATAAGCCTCCTATTTTACTTACCTAAGGAAAACCTAAAGAGGGGTCACTATGAGTCTGATCCGACTCTTTGGCAGTGAGTTTTTGAGTAATTCAAGAATAAAATAAATCTGGTTTTATTGTTGAATTTACATTAAATTTGCATATTAACTTGAGGGGAGGTGATCTCTTTTTGATCTTGACTAGTCCACTGTTTGTAAAAACAGTGTCTTTTCATCTGCTCAAATATTTTAAAGAAATTATCCAAATAATGATAGCATTTTTAACCGACTAAAAGAAATTTGGTGTCTTAATTCTCTGATGCAGTTATAACACACATACTGAGTGAAGGCCCTCAACCTTGGGCTTCAGCTCTGCCTCTTGTTCCAGGCCTACTGGCGCTGGAGGCATCTCCTAACTCACACAGCTGTTGGCTGCTGAGGCTGATGAACCAAAGCTCAGCAGGTAAAATGTTACAATTCCAAGATCAGCAGGCAACACTGAAGGCCACTGATTCAAGTTCAGGAACAATCCCAAGGTTGGCAGGCAACACGGCAGACCACTGGTTCAAGTCCAGGAACTGGACATGAAGACTCGGTCAAATGCAGGATCCAAAATGTGCCAAAAACTTGAAGATGTTTCCTGAAGCCTCTCCATATATGCTGGAAGCAGGCCACAGGTAATTCCCCTTCAGCTACTTAGCTGCTCACAGCAGATTCTACCATGGAGGTAATTATAACTCTTCATGGTGAATAACTACTTCCAGCTGCCACACCACTCAAAACCATGGCCAAGCCATGGTTTTATTGACACACAACCTTAACTGCTGCATTTGGGCAGTTGATAATTCATTCAGATTCTTTCAAGACGAGACATTCATACCAGGGATCTTACTTGAATATGACAAAACTTATAAATGCTTTCAGACTCTTAGTTTGTATTATGTAAACATGAACAAATATGAATCTTTTTACCAAAAGAGCTGCTACATTTATTGGAGGACATAGATGGGTTATTTGTAGAATTGTTGCAAATGTATGACCTGAAACTAATTGTATCGATCTATTGGATTTTGGGAAAGAGTCTTAGAATCTATATGATTTTCATCTCTTTTTTTTTAAATTTTTTATTTTTTTAGGATTTGGGTGAAGATTTACAGAGTAAATTCACTTTTCATACAGCAGTTCACATATACTTTGTCTCATGTCATTGACC
>NW_006921655.1:2445175-2456655 GCF_000298275.1 Orycteropus afer afer
TCTGTGTTAATTGGTTTCCCTTTTCTTTGTCGAAGAGGGTCTGTGCAATCCTTCTGCCTAGTCCGCCATCTTGCCCCGCCTCTCTGATTTTCATCTCTTTAATTTTACTCATATGAATCAGCTCATATGCCAGCAACCTCATCAACATGCCTACTTTTCCTAACAAGGAAAACTGTCACTTATTTTATAAGATAGGAAAAACTTTCTACATTTTTAGCAAAATGACTGGTTTAGACATGAAATGTCAGCTATTTCCTCTTTTGGGGCTTTGGTTTTGGATTGTGTGAGTGAAAATTCAGGTTCAAACAGTCGGGAAATAAGTGTGGTTTCAGATAACCTATCTGTTTTGTGTGTGTGTGTGTGTGTGTGTCTCTGTGTGTGTGTCTGTAGGGAGAGGTTAGCTGCTAAGGGCAGAGTTGAGTTACCCAAAATTGCCAGGAGTAACAAGCACTAGAACACAGAGGACAAGGACAATCCAACACTGAGATTCAAATTAGGAGAAGTCAATGGGCTAGAAATGGAACCTAAGCCAAGAAGGTCTATAGTCAGGCAGCCCACTGCAATGGTGCATTCCTAAGGGGCAGAAGAGGGAGAAAAGAGACCTTAAGAGTTACCTAGAACTGAGGGAGAGTCCCTGAGCACACTGGCTATGGTACCTGAGTGTGTCTTCTTGTTCAAAGGCACAAGATTAGGACTGATAGTTCAACATTAAACATCTGGTACAGTCATCTTGTTATGGTTTGATATGCTATTCCACTTCCTTTGTAAAATATGTCTTTAACTTTTTCTCTTTTTAATGAGAAATTGCTGGATTGAAGTATTGGAATCTTTCCAGCTGACAGTCAGCTGATGCTGCTTTGATGTGAACTGATGTCAGATTTCCTGCTGGGTGTACCATTTACCTCACTTGTAAATGGTGCAGAATGTTGAATGGGGACTGTCACAAATCTTAAAAGAAGGAATTAGAGACTTATTTTGAAAAGATTTGTTACATGTACAGTTGCTTAGTCATGTTGACACTGAAATATAATTTCATGCTTAAATCAAACATTCTTCATAATATGTTGTTGTTATTAGATGCTGTTGAGTCAGCTAGGTAAATTAAATCTATACTGTATAGTTCTTTTTTTCCCCATTTTTGACTTAAATGATTTTTGTTGTTAATTGTGCATATATATATGTATATGTTGTATATATAGATATATGTTGTTGTTGTTATGTGCCATCGAGTCGGACCCTACTCATAGCGACCCCTCCTTGGGTTTCCGAGGAGATATCACTACAGAAGTAGCTTGCCCAAGCTTCCTTCTGAGGAGTGGCTGAATATATATATATAGATAGATATTGTAAATATACATGTGCTATCTGTCTATCTATATACATATATAAACATCTACCAAATCAGTATTGTACACTATTCAGGCATACAATTTAGTAATATCAATTCCAATAACCATGTTGTACAACCCACTAATAATCATTGCTTAATTTCCCATCATCATAAAAAAAAAATTCACTGCTTCCTAAACAATGAGTGCCCTTTCTCCCTCCCTCTTAGCCCTGATAACCACATAAACTTTGGTCTCTAAACATTTGCCTATTTTTATTACATATACATGAGTTAATACAATATTTGTCCTTTGTCATTCACTTATTTTTCAGAACATACAGGTTTTGAAGTTCCTCCATGTTGTAGCATGTATCAAAACTTCATTTCTTTTTATGGCTGAATAGTATTCCATTTTATATATATATGTATATCACATTGTATTTATCCATTCATCTGTTGATGGACTGGTAGGTTGTTTCCACATTTTAGCTATTGTGAATAGTGCTACAATGAACGTTGGTGTACATATATTTGTTCTCATTGCTTCTTTTGGGTCTCTTGGGTATATACTTAGGAGTGGAATTGCTGAGTCATATTGTAGTCCTATGCTTAACTTTTTGAGTATACAGTATAGTTCTTGAAGCTACATTTATGCTTTGTTTGACGTTCTTTTATTGTTGACGTCAATGGTCCCATACAGTTTTTTTTTTTTTTTAAAGAGAAAGCAGCTCTCCTATTGTTTATTATTTCCCTGCTTGAATAATTTCTTTTGGAAAATCAGCACAGAGCTGCTCCATATAGGGCAGAGGTTAAAGATGTCCCAGATGTCCAATTTTTCAAAACTACTGTACCACTCCATCATCTCTAACTTCAAATCCTCCTTCTCCCCTCAGCACTTTGCCTCCCATCTTAGAGTTCCTTATTTTCTTGTAATGTCTCACAGAACTCACACACTGCCAAGGAACTGGCTCACGCAGTGGTGGAGGCAGGGAGACTGGCAAGTCCCAAATCCATGGGTCAGGCATTGGTCTGAAGGATTCTCCTCACTTTTGTTGTTGCCGGGGTGGTGAACCCAAATGGGCAGGTCAGATGACTGGCTGCTGTCTCAAGTCCAGAGGTGAGATAATGACAAACCGAATGCAGAATCCAGAGAGAGAGAGAGAGAGAGAGAGAGAGAGAACTTTACCATTTACATGTATACCCTCAAGGAAACTAAGGGTGTTGACTTGAGTCCCCGCTTCCAGCAAGGGAGGACTCAAGATACATCGCACTCTAAACGATGCTAGGATTTAGAATACATCACAAAATGGAGGACTATGGCTAGAAGGTTGAGCGATCTACTTCTGTAGTGATACTGCCTCGGAAACCCAAGGAGGGGTTGCTATGAGTTGGGTCCGACCCCACGGCACATAACAACAACAACAACGCGGCTAGAAGGGCCATATTAAGCAATTTACTGCACTGCAATCCCCCAGTGGTTTTAATAATAAACACAGGAGAGCTGCTTTCCCTTAAAAAAAAAAGCCCAAAATGAATGTCAGAAAAGACTCTGACACTTGCCCTTGAATGTAGAGTAGCTAAAGCAAATGGAAGAAATGATGAAGTAGAAGAGCTGAACAGAAAATTTCAAATGGCAGCTTGAGAAGACAAAGTAAAGTATTATAATGAAATGTGCAAAGACCTGGAATTAGAAACCCAAAAGGGAAGAACACTCTCAGCATTTCTCAAGCTGACAGAACTGAAGAAAAAATTCAAGCCTTGAGTTGCGATATTGAAGGATTTTATGGGCAAAATATTGAATTACACAGGAAGCCTCAAAAGAAGTTGGAAGGGATACACAGAGTGACTGCACCAAGAAGAACTGGTTGATATTCAGTCATTTCAGGAGGTAGCATATGATCAAGAACTGATGGTATTGAAGGAAGAATTCCAAGCTTCATGGAAGGCATTGGCAAAAAACAAGGCTCCAGAAATTGATGGAATACCATTAGAAGTGTTTCAACAAATAGATGCAGTGCTGAAGGTGCACACTCATTTATGCCAAGAAATTTGGAAGACAGGTACCTGGCCAACCAACTGGAAGTGATCCATTATTCATGCCCTTTCCAAAGAAAGGTGATAAAACAGAATGTGGAACTTATTGAACAGTATCATTAATATTGCATGCAAGTATAATTTTGCTGAAGATAATCCAAAAATGGTTGCAGCAGTACAACAATAAGGAACTGCCAGAAATTCAAGCCAGATCCAGATGAGGTTGTGGAACAAGGTGTATCATTGATGATATCAGATGGATCTTGGCTGAAAGCAGAGAATAGCAGAAAGATGTTTACTTGTGTTTTATTGACTATGCATAAGGATTTGACTGTGTGAATCATAGTGAGTTATGGATAACAGTGAGAAGAATGGGAATTCTAGAATATTTAATTGTGCTCAAGCAGAAGCTGTATATATATAGACCAAGAGGCAGTCATTCGAATAGAACAAGGGGATAGTGCATGGTTTAAAATGAGGAAAAGTGTTCATCAAGTTGGTGGGTTGTACCCTTTAACCACACTTATTCAGTTTGTATGCTGAGCAAATAATCTGAGAAGCTGGACTATGAGAAGAAGAATGCAGCATCAGGATTGGAAGAAGACTCATTAACAATCTGCATGATGCAGATAGCACAACTTTGCTTGATGAAAGGAAAGAGAACGTGAAGCCCTTACTGATGAAGACAAAGACTAAAGCCTTTAACATGGATTACACCTCAAAATAAGAAAAACAAAAATCCTCCCAACTGGACCAATAAGCAACATCATGATAAACGGAGAAAGGATTGAAGTTGTGAAGGATTTTATTTTACTTGGATCCACAATCAGTGCCACGGAAGCAGCAGTCCAGAAATCAGATGATGTATTGCATTGGGCAAATCTGCTGCAAAAGACTTCTTTAAAGTGTTGAAATGCAAAGATGTCACTTTGAGGACTGGAGTGCATTTGACACAAGCCATGGTATTTTCAGTTGCTTCATATGCATTGTAAAAGCTGTACAATGAATAAGCAAGACCAAAGAAGAATTGATGCATTTGAATTATGATGTAGGTGAAGAATATTGAATATGCCATGAACTGTCAGAAGAACACAAAAATCTGTCTTGGAAGAAGTAGAGCCAGAATGCTCCCTAGAAGTGAGGATGGCGAGTCTTCATTTCACGTACTTTAGGTATGTGACCAGGAGTGACCAGTCCTGGGGAAATCTCTCGTGCTTGGTAAAGTCAGTGAGATCAGTTGACACACAACCATGGCCTCAAACATAGCAAGGATTGTGATGATGACACAGGATTAGGCAGTGTTTCATTCTATTGTACATGGGATCACTGTGAATTAGAACTGACTCTATGGCACCTAACAATAATGGTTGTAAAGATTCCAAATCCAAACCCTTGCAGCACTGGACCATGGGTGGGATGCAGGTAGGCAGAGGACATGGGTCTAGTCATGGGTTCCTAGGCTTTGTCTGTCAGGCAGGCAGATACAGACAGTAGGGGCTGCTCTTGCTGCTCAGGGGGACAGAACAGTGGGCGGGGCGGGGCGTGCCTTGTTTCCTCCTGACTAGCTTCCTCTCCAGGGAGCTCTGGTAGAGTAGGGAGCTCTGGTAGTGTAGTGCTTAAGGCACTTGACTGCTAACCAGAAGGCTGGAGGTTCAAACCCACCAGCCACTCCTCGGAAGGAAGGTTGGGCAATCTACTTCCATAGTGATACTGCCTCGGAAACCCAAGGAGGGGTCGCTATGAGTCGAGTCCAACTTGATGGCCTATAACAACAGTTTCTTATCCCTCAGTTCATTCCACTGTTGCCCTGTCAGCCACTGCCACTGCCAGGGCTTGTTCCTCTGGACTTCATCAGTAGCTGCAGCAGCAGCAGAGGCAGCAGTGGTGATGACAACAACTGAAGCAGGCTTCCATAAGGTTTTAATATGGTAATCACACAATGTCCAAATCACTTACCATCCTATTTCACAGGCAATATTGTGGACATTAAGCGATGCATGCCTGTATTTTGTTGTAGTTGTTGAGAATATACACACAGCAAAGCATACACCAGTTCAGTAGTTTCTACATATACAGTTTAGTGTCACTGACTGCATTCTTTGAGTTGTCCTAGGATTAATTGCCGTTCTCTACAATAATAAAACCCCCCATTGAATGAACATCTGCAAAGTGCCATGTGCTGTGCTGGGTGCTTTAAATCTGTTAATTCCTAAAACTTATCAGTCCTCACAGCAATGCAGGTGGTTTTACACAATTTTACAGATGAGAAAACTGAGGCTTAGAGAGACCAAGAGGCTTGCCCAAACTCCTCTCATTATTTTTATTTTACCCTTTTCCACTGGATTATTGAAGCTTTCTTCAATTCTCTTTTTCTGTTTTTATTTCTATAGCTTTAGAAGATTTACATTTTGCTTCTAATCCTTTAAATTTCCAACCTGCATATTTGGCTTGACATAGTCAAAATCTAAAGTTGGTAAGATCTCTATCCTTTCCACAAGCAGTTGAAGGACCTGATATACTTGAACTCTCATCATTCCTCCCCAATCTTCCAAATTATTCTCATCTGTTACTTTAGTTCCATGTTGTTTAGACATTGTGTTATTATTTTTTATTGTGACAGTCAAAACTTACTTAGATTTATCTATGTGCCTATCAGTTCCTCTACTCACTACTGCTTAGTGTTTTTTGTTTTTATTGAAGTAAATCTTTCGGTAGTGGCCTATGTGTAGTAAACTCTTCCTTTGTCTGAAAGTGTATTTTTCACTCCAGTTTTGAATGATAAATAACAAGTTATAGAACTGTAGTTTGAGAATTCTTTTTCTCACACTCTAAGGATATAAGTCTACTCCTGACTTCTAATTTTGTTACTGAGACATCTGTAGCCTAATTTTCATGCCTTTGTCATTTATCTGCTGTTCTCTTTTGCTGTTTTTAAAATGTCTCTTTTTATCTTTTTAGTTTATTATGATGGGTCTAGGGGTGGGTTTAAAAATCTAAAACCAAAATCATTGCCATCGAGTTGACTCTGACTCACAGTGACACTATAGGACAGAGTAGAACTGTCCTATAGGATTTCCAAGGGTGTAAATCTTTACAGGAGCAGACTGCCTCATCTTTCTCCTTCAGAAAGGCTGGTGAGTTCAAACCACTGACCTTTTGGTTAGCAGCCAAATGCTTCAACCACTACCCCACCAGAGCTCCTGGGAAGCTCTGAACAAAGAACTCAAATGGAGTCTGAATTTAGGTCAAGACTCAAAATGGAGTTTGGGCTCTAGTTATAGACTGCAGACTTCCATAAATCAAATGCTTTTGATTTTAGGCTCTCATACACTCCTGTAGTGCAGGTGTATACTTATTTCTACCAAAGCCTTAGGGATGCCACAAATTCAGGACTAAATTTTATATTTAACTTCTTGATTTAAGATTCTCACATCTGTGTTTGGTACAGTCTTGTTATTCATTTCTTACAGGGGAATTTTTTTTCCTTACTGTTGTGGTTACCTAGTGCTGCTCTGACAAGACTATACCAGAAATGGGATGGCCTTAACAAACAGGAGTCTATTCTCTTACAGTTTGGAGGCTTTAAGTCCAAGTTCAAAGTGCCAGGCTCTAGGGGCTGAGTGGAAGCCCCTCAACCTTGGGGTCCAACTCTGCCTCCTGCTCCCGGCCCACTGGAGCTAGAGGCATTTCTTCACTCAGATAGCTGCTGGCTGCTGAGGCTGACAAATCCATGGGTGACAAGTAAAAAGGCACAGTTCTGATGTTACCAAACCACACGGCAGGCCATTAATTTAAGTCCATTGTAAGTCCCAAGGTTGGCAGAGCATGGCAGGCTGCTGAATGACATGGCTACATGCAGGGTCCAAACATGCCATAGGCTAGAGACCATTCCCAAGGCTTCTCCTCATATACAGGAAGCAGACCACATCCCAAAGGCAGCTACTCAGCTGCTTGTGGTAGATCCCACCGTGGAGTTGCCAGTCTCATCATGGGGAAAAACTACCACCAGCTGCCCAGGCATTCAACCAGGCCCCAGCCAAGCTGACACATAAACATAACTACCACACTTACCCAGACCTCTGGTTTGTCAGTAAACTTGCTTGCTTCTTTTTCTTGCTACTGGGCACGGTTTTTCTGGTCTCTTTGTCAGCCGAGGCATCCTTATGTGGGTCCCAGCTTTATTCAGAGGTCTCATTCCCAGTGCTCAGATTCGGCTTTGTCCACATAAGTGTTAGGACTCCAGCCTCAGGTCCTGTAGAGTCAGGTCAGTTTCCCTCTGGCCTCTGTGCATCAGCTGGAGATTTTAGCAATGACTTGCATCATTATTGCTATGTTTTAAATGTATAATTTTTGTGTATATGTAGTGGGTGTATATGTAGGGGTCAGGGGGTAGATGGCTGGGTTACTGAGTCTACCATGCTGCTGGAACCAGAAACTAACCTAAATTTTCTCTCTGAACACTTTGGCATTCACCAAGATTCTGTCCCATGCTCCTTTTCATTATTCTTCTTTCTGGATGATCTCATGAATTCTCATGGCTTTAATTACTTCTATATGCTGCTTATTCCAGATCTGTATAAGCCATATACAATGTAGAATGCTTTTCAGATTTAGCCAATAGGTATGTATTGAATGCCTACTGGGTGCCAGGAACTTCTAGGTATCAGGTGTATGACAATGAACAAGGTAGACAAAACTCATAACTCTTAGCCATAACAGTAGCTAAGAGTTAGCCTCCAAGGTAGCCTCCAGTCATCCTCACCTCTTGGTATTCCTCACTGAGTGTGACTGGACTTAGTGACTCATGTCTAATGAATAGAATAAGGCAGAAATAATGGTGTATGTCGCAGAGACTAGGTCTTAAAAAGACATTGTGGCACTGCTGTCTTGCTGGCTTTTCTTTCTCTCTTGGTTTGCTCACTCTGGAAGAAGCCAGCTGCCATGTCTTCAGACAGCCCTGTGAAGAGGCCCACATGGCAGAGAACTGAGGCCTCCTGCCCACATGTGAATGAATCATCTTAGAAGTTATTCCTCCAGTCCCTGTCAGTCTTTAGATGACTACCACTTGGGCTGACATCTTGACTACAGCCTCCTGAGAGATCCTGAGCCAGACCACCCAGCTAAGCCACTCCTGGATTCCTGACTCCTGAGATAATAAATGTTTGTTGTTTCCAGCTGCTAAATTTTAGGGTAATTTGTTATGCAGCAGCAGATAACTAATAAAACATCTAAAGATTATTAGTGAGAGAGAGAGTAAGCAAATAAATACATGAATGATATAAATGTTGAAAATATTAAGTTCTGTGAAGAAAATGAAGCAGCATAATTTGGTGGAGGTAAAAGTGCATGGATATTTTAGATGATTAGGGAATGTTCTTTGTTTGGCCTGCTTAGTGTGTTTTGAGGAATTTTAATTTCAGACCCATTGGCTTGGACATCCCTCCCATCTTCAGAAGTTTACCAGAGAGGTGGCACACTGCAGTGGCTAAGAGCATGGTTCAGGAGGCACAGTGCCAGGGATTAAATCCTGTCTTTACTTACTGGTGTGACCTTCGTCAAATGATTGTATCTCTCTGGATCTGTTTACACATCTTTAAAATGGAGTTAATAATAGTATCTGGGTAGAAGGAGCTCTGGTGGCATAGTGCCTAAGGCATTTGACGCTAACCAGAAGGCTGGTGGTTGAAACCTACCAGCCACTCCTTGGAAGGAAGATTGGGCAATTGACTTCCTAGAGATACCACCTCGGAAACCCAAGGAGAGGTTGCTATGAGTCAGGATTGACTTAATGGCAGTGAGTTTTCTTAAGGTAGATACTCTTATTCTCCGGTTTAAATGAATTTACAAATGTAAGGTGTTAGAACATAGACTGGGACATATTAAGTGCTTAGTAAGTGCTAGTTGAAGGAGCCCTGGTGGCACAGTGAGTGGTTAAAGGGCTTGACCCAAGCACTTGGGTTAAACTATAAGGTCCATGGTTTGAACCTACCAACCACTCCACAGGAGAAAGATGTGGCAGTCTGTTTCCATAAGATTAGAGCCTTGGAAACACGATGGAGTAGTTCTGTCCTATATGGTTGCTATGAGTTGGAATTGACTCAGTGGCAACAGATTTGGTTTTGTGGTTTTACATGTTAGTAAAGGTCCATGGACCAGAAGTCGTGGTAGTGTAGTGCCTAATGCACTTGACTGCTAACCAGAAGGCTGGTGGTTCAAACCCACCAGCCACTTCTCAGGAGGAAGGTTGGGCAATCTACTTCCGTAGTGATACTGCCTCGGAAACCCAAGGAGGGGTCACTATGAGTCAGATCTGACTCCACGGCACATGACAACAACAACAACAAAGGTCCATGGGTGGCACAAACAATTTGCTCTCGATTACTAACCTGAATATTTCCATGAAGACTGTAGTTGTTATGTGCCATGGAGTCGATTTCAACTCACAGTGACACCATGTGACAGAGTAAGACTGCCTCCATAGGATTTTCTGATTGATCCCTTTCCAAAGAAGTGTTCAGGTGTTTGCCTTCAGTCTCCCTAATTCCGTCTTCCATTGATTCAATTCTGCTCCTTTGCCCATTCAAAGTCTTATCTATTTCTGAAAATGTAGTATTAATCTTCTGGATTTCTGTGTGTAGATTTTGTATTATTTCTAATTTTTCATTTATTTTGTCATTTTGTTTTTGTATTGTCTTTTGAAAAAAATTGTTCTAAGTTTTTCTCTGTTTTCCTTGATCTGTCTCTCAATTCATTGAAGATACCTAAATATAATTCTTTTGAATTCCTTATCAGGGAGTTCCAATGCTGTGCCTTCCTCAGGGATGTGTTTTGGGTCTGTATCCTGGTTCCTTGTTTCTCCTGCTTTATCTTGCTTCCTTTTGTGGACTGTGATGCTCTGTTGTCCCCAAGGCATTGTGATGTTTTTGTGTTTATATTTAATTGGTAATTGTATATTGGAGTGACTTGCCCATGATTTTTGTTTTCTTTGTATGTTATCTACATAAGCAGGGTACTGTGCTGTGCTCTTCTGTTCGCTAGTTGGAAGCACTTATACACTCACCACCTGTCTTCTTTCCTGTTGTTGGCCTCTTGTATGTCCCTGCCAACCTTGGCAAACAGAGCCTATCCTTAGGTCCCTGGAATCCAAATGAGAATGCTATCACTTTAAAATCCAAAATGGTTGCCACTTGTAAAGATTCAAAATGGCTGCACCCTTGGTCACTTTAAATATCCAAAATGGCCACTGCCTGTAAACATTCAAAATGGCTGCACCCTTGGTCACTTTAAATATCCAAAATGGCCACCACTTGCAAAACATTCAAAATGGCTGCACCCTTGGTCACTTTAAATATCCAAAATGGCTGCCACGTGTAAATACCCAAAATGGCTGCGCCCTCTGGACAGCAGAAAGTCCACAGCTCAGGTTGTCTCCCTTCTTTCTGTTTCCCTTCCTAGTCATAGGCCACCAGTGCAGTTGTCCCTGCAGCCCTTGGTGACCAGGGCTGATGTTTAGGTCAATTCTCAGGTCCCAACACCACTTGGAAATATTCAGGCTGTTGGTCCCGTCAGAGTAGCTGACAGTCTGCAGCTCCAGCTGTCTCTGTATTCACTGTTTTCGTTCAGGTTAGTGGCTAATCCACTTCTGTATAGTTCCTTTCAAAGCTTAGGGCTCCAGAATTATCTTCTGTATCTCTGTCAAATGGTTTTTCTTTTCTTTGTTGAAGAGAGTCTGCCTATTCCTCCATCTTACCGGAAGTCTCCCTCCATAGAATTATCTAGGTTGTAATCTTTATGGGAGCAGGGTTTTTCTCTGGAGGAGGGGCTGGTGGGTTTAGACAACTGATCTTTTGGTTAGCAGCCAACTGCTTAACCTACCACAAGAGGTCTTTCCCAGTAAAGATTATAGCATAAGAAACCGTGTGATGGTAGTTCTACTCTGTCATAAAAGGTCACTATGAGTCAGAATCTGCTGAATGGCACATAACAACAACAACAGTTTGAGGATATTGTTGTTGTAAGTTGCTGTCTGATCCTGAAGCTAAACTTTCTTGCCTAGGGTTCTTATTTATTTATTTAATTAATTTTAATTTTTTGTTCTTTATACTTTTTTTTTTTT
>NW_006921655.1:2459342-2461459 GCF_000298275.1 Orycteropus afer afer
TTTCTTGCCTTATGGCCCTGGTTAGAACTTCCAGTACAATGTTGAATAGAAGTGGTGATAGAGGGCATCCTTGTCTGGTTCCTGTTTGCAAAGGGAATGGTTTCAGTCTCTCTCCATTGAGAATAATGTTAGCTGTTAGTTTTTCATAGATGTCCTATATTATGTTGAGGAATGTCCCTTCTATTCCTTTTTTGTGAAGAGCAGCTAAGGGTGAGTATGTCTCCTTTTTTGGTGTTTTCATGCAAATTCTTCCGCTAGTTGGAGTTTAGTCCACTTCTATATCCTTCCCTTCAAACCTCAGGAGTCCAGGATTATCTTCTTTATCTGTGTTAATTGATTCCCCTTTCTTTGTTGAAGAGGGTCTGTGCAGTCTTTCTGCCTATTCTGCCATCTTACCAGAACTCTTAATTTTTTATTTTAAGAGTTTGTTTTACATTCAACATTACATGTACATTTAGTTTCACTCCCCATTTCCATGCTCAACCCTAACCCAGTCTCCTCCCCTCCCTGCTCAGTAGCCCTCCCCTCATGCCCTGCATAGTTATGTACTCCTGTTTGTCCTGCATTCCCTCCATGTGAACGTTGCCCCTCTGGTGCCCCATGGTCGATTGCTCCAAGGGATATATTTCCATAGAGTATGTGGGTGCATCACCCTGGGTTGAGTGGTCTGCATGTACATCTTCTTTACTATTGGGTTGGGAGCCAGCCCTTGGGAGTGAGCTTTATTCCAGGCTCAGAATATATCCCAGGACCATGGTATTGGGGGTCTCACCAGACTCCGTCCGACCAGTAATTCTGGTCATTATTGAGTTTTTGGATTTTGCTCCATATTTTCCCTTCCACTCTATTCAGTATCTCCAGATTTGATCCTTTCCTGAGTGATTGGCATTGGTAGCCAAGCACCATCTAGTTCTGGTTTTGAGGGCCATCATGTCCTAGGGCTGATTGCTTCCAAATTGGCTAGGGTTCTTAGTTGCAAAAAGCAGAATCCACTTTACTCAGTTGAAAGGCATTTCTTATGGGATATTTGGCAGTTCATAGACTCTCAGAAATAGCCAGAGAATTAAGCGTGGTTACCAAGCAGGACCAGTGCAGCCAAGGGCAATATACTGGAAAGTGCCCAACCACACTATTATGGTGGCTTCTGTAGTACCAGGGATTAGATACCAGAAATTCTGCCACAACTGCCTACACAGAACCAAAGCTTCAGCTGCTCTACTGGCCGGCAGACTCTAGTCTCCCCGAAGGTGCTGTCCCTTTGTGTCACTCACACCCATCCATTTCTCACACAGGTGTCATCTTGGTGGAACTTTAATTGCAGAGGACATTGTGAGAAATACATGATCTGCTATTGCAGTGATTAAGTGCTCGGCTGCTAACTGAAAGGTTGGCAGTTAGAACCCACCACCAGCTGGTCTGTGGGAGAAATATGTGGCAGTCCACTTCTGTAAAGATTAAAGCCTTGGAAATCCTATGAGACAGTTTTACTCTGTTTAATACAGTCACTATGAGTCAGAATTAACTTGGTGGAAATGGGTTTAATGTATACAAGAATGCTGAAAGGTAGTATAAATTTTTAGGTGGGCTATGAATTGAAGGGTAATAGCACCATCAATATAAAGAAAAAAAAAAAAAAACTCCTTACAACTGGACAAATAAGCAACATCACAATAACTGGAGAAAAGATTGACTTTGTCAGGGATTTCATTTTACTTGGATCCACAATCAATGCTGATGGGAGCAGTAGTTAAAAAATCAGACGTCATATTGCACTGGGCAAATCTACTACAAAAGACCTCTTTAAAGTATGAAGAGTAAAGATGGCACTTTGAAAAGTAGAGTGTATAGCCATGATATTTTCAATAGCCTCATATGCATGTGAAAGCTGGACAATGAATAAGGAAGATCAAAGAAGAGTTGATGCCTTTGAACTGTGATTTTGGTGAAGAATACTGAATATACTGTGGCCTCCAGAAAGACAAACACTTCCATCCTGGAAGAAGTGCTGCTGGAATGCTCTTTAGAAGTGAAAATGGCCAGACTGTGTCTCGCCAACTGTGGTCGTGTTGTGAAAAGAAATCAGTCCGTGGAGAAGGATGTAATACTTGGTAGAGAGT
>NW_006921655.1:2462947-2464010 GCF_000298275.1 Orycteropus afer afer
GTAATAGTGAGTGGTACCACTCCTGTTTCCACCCCTTGGTTCCTGGACCCATGAATCCTGGCTATTGGAGAAACAGAGCCATATATTGGATGCTGGTTTAGAGCATATACCACCTCCTGGAGAACATTGCCCCAACCCTTCAAGGTATTGCCACCTAGCTGGCACCGTATTTGTGTTTTTAAGAGGACATTCCATGTTCTATCAAACCAGCTGCTTCAGGATGATGGGGAACATGGCAAGACCAGTGAATTCCATGAACATAAGCCCATTGCCACACTTCATATGCTGTGAAATGAGCCCCTTGATCTGAAGCAATGCTGTGTGGGATGCCATGACAGTGGATAAGTCATTCTGTAAGTCCATGGATGGTAGTTTTAGCACAAGCATTGCGTGCAGGGAAGTCGAATCCATATCCAGAATAAGTATCTATTCCAGTAAGAACAAAGCATTGTCCTTTCCATGATGGAAGTGGTCCAATATAATCATCCTGCCACCAGGTTGCTGGCTGATCACCCCGAGGAATGGTTCCATATCATAGACTCAGGGTTGGTCTCTGCTGTTGGCAGATTGGGCACTCAGCAGTGGCGGTAGCCAAGTCAGCCTTGGTAAGCGGGAGTCCATGTTGCTGAGCCCATGCATAACCTCCATCCCTGCCACCATGGCCACTTTGTTCATGAACCCATTGAGCAATGACAGGAGTAGCTGGGGAAAAAGGATGGCTGATTTCCACTGAACGTGTCATCCTATCCACCTGATTGTTGAAGTCCTCCTTTGCTGAGGTCACCTTTTGGTGGGCATTCACATGAGACACAAATACCTTTACTCCTTTGGCCTATTCAGAGAGATCTATCCACATGCCTCTTCCCCATGCATCCTTATCACCAATCTTCCAATCTGCTCCTTCCAAGTCCCAGACCATCCAGCTAAGCCATTAGCCACAGCCCATGAATCCGTATATAATTGCACATCTGGCCATTTCTTGTTCCATAGAAAGTGAACAGCCATATACAGGGCTCGCAGTTCTGCCCATTGGGAGGATTTCCCCTCACCACTATCCTTTAAG
>NW_006921655.1:2465280-2465742 GCF_000298275.1 Orycteropus afer afer
GACTAAATTATGACATAGTGCCGGGGAGTTCATATACCCCTGAGGAAGGACAGAGAAAGTATACTGTTGGCCTTGCCAGCTGAATGCAAACTGCTTTTGATGGTCTTTTGAAATTGGTATCGAGAAAAAGGTATTTGCCAGATCAATAGCTGCATACCAAGTACCAGGAGATGTACTAATTTACTCAAGCAATGAAACTACATCAGGAACAGCAGGTGCAATTGGAGTCACCACCTGATTAAGTTTCTGATAATCTACTGTCATTCTCCAAGATCCATCTGTTTTTTGTACAGGCCAAATAGGTGAATTAAATGGGGATGTGGTGGGAATCACCACCTCTGCATCCTTCAAGCCCTTCATGGTGGCAGTAATCTCTGCAACCCCTCCAGGGATGTGGTACTGTTTTTGGTTTACTATTTTTGTAGGTAGAGGCAGTCCTAATGGCTTCCACTTGGCTTTTCC
>NW_006921655.1:2465913-2476183 GCF_000298275.1 Orycteropus afer afer
GCTAAGACTCCATCAATAACTTGACCTCCATATGCCCCCACTCTGACTGGTGGGCCACAATGACGCTTTGGGTCTCCTGGAATTAGTGTCAATTCAGAGCCAGTATCCAGCCATCCGTGAGAGGTCTGATTATTTCCTTTTCCCCAGTGAACAGTCACTCTCGTAAAAGGCCTCAGATCCCTTTGGAGAAGACTAGAAGAAAGACTGACATTATAGATTTTTGGCAGTGTAGTGGGGTCCTTCCTCAAAGGGACCTGGCCTCCCCTTCATTCAAGGGGTTGTGGGTCTGTAAACTGACTCAAGCCTGGGAATTGACTGAGAGGTTGTGACTCTGTATTCTGGCGATTCAATCTAGGTTGCTGTTCACATGACCTAGAATTCTTCTGTCTCTACAGATCAAGTAAATATTTAGTAGGCTTGCCATGTATTTCACTACTAGGAACACCATGAGCAAGTAGCTAATGGCATAATTCCACACAAGTCAGACTATTCTGATTAGTGTTCTGACTCTGCTGTCCATTATGGTAACCACACCCACCTTGCCTTTGTCGATTAACTGCTGCCACATGGTCTCTACTACCACGGGGTCCAATCAGCCCCATCATAGTTAAGCGTTTTAGTTCAATTAGGGCGGTTCCCACTGTCAATCACAGACTGCTGCAATCACAGCAGTCTTTAAGGATGGTGGAGCTACCTTCACAAATCTATTCCTCACAGTACTGGTGAAAGGCATGTCTTCTGGACTCTCCATTTCTGGCTCTAGGGGTCTAATCTGATAAATCCATTCTAACAAGCCAATTTCCCTAAGCCTCTGGATACCTTCTTCTACATTAAACCAAGGCAGGTCTGGTACTTTAACTTGACTTAAGGTAGGCCACCGCATAATCTATGACTCAGTAAATCAACCAAATAAACTATTAGATCCTTTCCTAACCTCTCGAGCTGAGACATTGAATGAAGAATCCATACTTACTGGGCCTAAATCAGTAAACTCAGACTGATCCAATCTTACATTCCTTGCACCATTATCCCACACCCTCAGTAGCCATTCCCATACATATTCTCCAGGTTTCTGTCTGTACATATTAGCAAAATCAAGTAGGTCTTTTCGGGTATAGCGTACCACCTCCTCAGTCACACTTTCTATTTCACCTTTTGGGGCACGCTTGGACTTGACTTTAGTTATGGGTCTTGTAAACAACAACAAAACTTGTAAAAACAGTGGGTGGTTGAAGCAGTTCCTGAGAGCATTCAGGAATGTCTTCCATGGCCTCTGCTTCAAACAATGACCCAGCAGGAACAATTGAGTTAATCCCATCAAACTGAGGGGGTGGGGATAATGGTTTTATAGTAATCCATTCAGATGGGAGGGATTCAACAGAATTTACAGGCTCCATATCCTGATCTTCCTGATCATCTGTCCTTATGTCCCCATTCCAGATTGCAGGATCCCATTTTTTCCCAATCAATGCCCTCACTTTAATGGCAGACACCGTTCTGGATTGGCAATTTAGCTGGCATTGTAATTCAGCTACTCTTATAGTAAGACTCTGGATTTGTTTTTCAACAATATCAGCTCTGTTACTAGAAGCTATAAGGCTTTTTCTTTCAGAGCACAGCTGGAAGCATTGAGGTCTTTTATGCGGCACTTAAGTCGAGACTCAGTAGCTTTGAGCTCATCTTGCTCTTTCACCAGTTTGTCCAGTGTAAGGAGGACCAACCAACCAGCTTCCTTATACTCCTCATTCTGACAAAATTGCAGAAAAGTATCAAATATCTGATCACCCAGAGCGTCACTTCTCACAAGTCTTTGATCTATTGGTGGTGCTATTTCATGTATTAATTTTGCCACCTCATGCCATGGATTAGTAGGGCCCTCTTTACTAGCAGACATAGAGTCACTAGAGTCATCAAAATTAATCAAACTGGAGAACCAATCTAGGAAGCCCATCCTTCTGATTTTTGTCTCTCTAGAATCACTCCTGGTACCAAATGTGTTAGACTGGGTTCTCTAGAGAAACAAAAACCAGCAAAGCTTATATATAATATATAAAGATAAGAGAGAGAAATTTATCTTAGGAAAATGGCTCACAAACGTATAGAAGCCAGCAAGTCCAGAGTCCCTGAAGCAAACGTCAGGATGGAGGCTTTTCCCCCACAGGGGACTGAGAAGCTCAAGGCTGGCAGGCAGTACACTGGTGTTTGTCTAACGAACGATGAATCCAAGATCTCCAGGCCGAACGGTGGACTGCTCACTCACTCACTCACGGGTGCAAGCAGCACCACAGAATCCCAATCCACAAAAGAATGTCCCTCTTCCCAGGATGTTCCTGGATATCTTGGAAGCAGGCCACACCCCTAGGGAAACTCCCCTCACGCAGATTGGCCACTCAGAACACAGTCATCCAATCCCATCATGGGAACCACCACACAGAACTGGGGTCCAGCCAAGTTGACACACAGCTCCAACTATCACAACCCTTAACAAGATGGATTGACACAGTAGCTGCAACAATGGGCTCAAGCATAACAAGAATTGTGAGGATGGTGTCAGACTGGACAGTGTTTCATTCTGTTGTTCATAGGCTTGCTATGAGCCTGCACAGACTCAATAGCACCTAATAATAACAGCTGTTGCTACTAGAATTCCTTTTGGGGGAAGACTCATCTTTGTTAAGAGAGTTCCTTCATGAATTAGCAAGGGTGAGTCCCTTTGGAGCATGTCAAAGTTTTGGAGTCCTAGAATGATTGACTTATAACTGGGAGGTGAATCAACAGAGGAGAGGGAAAAGTGACCATGCTAGGGGATTGCTGGATGTTCCTCTGTGTGACCTACTCCCGTGCTCTCCACCAAGATCTTCAGAAAAGTCTCCTTAAATCACAACTCTTGTTGTAGCTAGATCTTTGCTCCCCACCCCCCCACCCCCACCCCCTTCTTTTGTTTTAATGGAAATCAGTGAAGAGAAACTAAGACTATGACAAAGGCAGCATAGAAAGAACACAAATGGTTATAGATTGTAAATTCATAGAAATTCACAGAACTCTTAGGTAATACTTCTGGATTTTTCTACACCATAAAATTGAGAAGTTCTGAGAAACTCCCCTGGTTATAATGTAGTATTAGGGAGGCCTGGCCACAATCCTGGTTATATAATCCCCTAAAGGAACTGATCCTAACATCAGACATATGGTGTATAATTCTTTTTACAGTTGAGGAATGACCTCAATTCAGGAAGATCCCTGAGATTTTCTGGGTTAGTAGTGTCTTTACCACCAGTTCTTACTTGCTTTGGGAGAACCCTATTGGCTGGGGAAAGGGTCTGGCAATTCAGAAAGTTATTCATGGAAACCCTCTGAGACTAGCTTGGCCAAATGGCATCAGAAATTTGACTGTTCTGTGGAATCTGTGAAAAGTTTTCTGACAATAAATGCAGAAGGGTGTGTAATAAATCATCAATTGGTAGGTGTCTTGACCTCAGTTTACTGTGTTAAATGCAAGTCAGAGAAATGAAAATTTCCCCAGTTTTAGCCAAGAAGATGACTCGAAGCACTTACTGATGAAGATCAAAGACTTTAGCCTTTAGATTATACCACAACATAATGAAAACAAAAGTTCTTACAACTGGACCAAATAAGTGACATCATGATAAATGGAGAGATGATTGAAGTTGTCAGGGATTTAATTTTCTTTGGGATCCACAATCAATGCCCATGGAAGCAGCCATCAAGAAATCAGATGACATATTGCATTGGTCAACTGTGCTGCAAAAGACCTCTTTAAAGTGTTAAAGATGTCACTTTGAAGACGAAGGTGAGCCTGACCCAAGTCAGGGTATTTTCAATCACCTCATATACATGAGAAAGCTGGACAATGAATAGGGAAGACTAAAGAAGAATTGGTGCATTTGAATTGTGGTGTTGGCAACAAATACTGAGAATACCATGGACTGCCGGAAGAATGAACAAATCTGTCTTGGGAGAAGTACAGTCGGGATGCTCCTTAGAAGGGAGAATAGCCAGACTTTGTCCCATGCATTTTAGTCATGTTGTGAGAAGGGACCAGTCCCTGGATAAGAATATATATCATGCTTGGTAAAGTAGAGGGTCAGCAAAAAAGGGGAAGGCCCTCAATGAGATAGAGTGAGACAGTGGCTGCAATGATGGGTTCAAGCTTAGCAAGTATTGTGAGGATGGTGCGGGACCAGGCAGTGTTAAGTTCTGTTGTACATAGGATCACTATGAGTCGGAGCTAACTCAGTGGCATCTAACAACAAAATAATAATAAATATGATGATGGTAATTATAAGGGTTAAAAAATTTTGAGGCCCTGAGCTATGCATTTTATGCTTAACAGAAAACTGTAGAGCAGGCTTTCTCAGCTGTGACACTCTTGGCATTTTGGGCCAGATAATTCTTTGTTGTGGGGGGTTGTCCTGTACAGATGTTTAACAGCATCTGTATCCTCTACCCACTAGATGCCAGTAACACTCCTCTTCCCAGTTGTGACAGTGGAAAATGTCTCCCAACATGCCGTTAATTGATTCAACAGGTATTATTTGTACTATGTACTAAGGAATGTTCTAGACATGGATACTGTGGTAAATAGGACAGACAAGCCCTGTTCCTAAGGAGCATTTTCAATTAAACCTGAAATTGCTTTTCCATTAGTAATGATAGTTTTGAGCTGATGCATGCTAATTAGGGTTCAGAATACACTGTGTGTTTGGGTAAAAGATAAAAACTTAACAGACCCATCTGGGATTTACCCTATGACTTGCCTGAATTGATAGGTGTGGACTGGTTCACTTTGCAAGTGAGTTACCCAGGAAATAACAACAAACTAGTTTTTAGCTTGTTTTTAAAAAATCTTAGTTTTTGTATTATGATTACTTTTTGACTTTATAATCAGAGTGCAGGATTTAACTTTTTGAAACATTGGTCAAGACTTTAGTCCCAGATGGCAATTGGTTTCAATGGTCTTGTCAGCTCTGGTGGATTGGTAGCAGTTGCTGAGGAGGATTCTGAGGTCTTGTACTGGGCTCAGAGGAAAAGAGGGCTGTGGTATTGCAGTGTTTGCCGTGGGTGAGAGGGGATGGCAGTATGTGTGCTTTATATGTACTCTAGGGCCGTTTGGGAAACTATTCTCAAACAAGAAACCATTGCCTTCATGAATCTTTGCCCTTTTTCTCATATTATAGGCACAAAACTTCATCATCCTTTTTTTATGGGCCAGCAGGAAACACTAGACCAGAAGAATAAGATCAGCATGAAATAAAGGAATATGCAGGCCTTGCTTCAGGATCTATCAGCAGATTACTTTTGCCTGGCGGGCTGAAGCTTATTACATGGCCTTGTGATACCCTTGGGCCACAATACCCAAAGGAGACTATTCTGGGGCAGATAGCAGCCTAGGGAGCACTTACAATCAAAAGTCTAATTAAGGGAAGAAGCCGGGAATCTTTTTGTGATCTTGGTCTTCATTCACCATGACATTGCAGAAACAAAACATATCTGAGAAAAAAGAGATGCCTGAAAATGGTATCAAATCCTTCATGTTCTAAAATATATGTGCAAAGGGAAAAAAAGCTACTCTTAAGTCTGTGTTCTGGGAAAACCATTTTGGTATGTGAAATTGCAGTTACTATGACAACAGGGGCAGGAGCCCACTAACTCGTGCTTCTAAGGAAAACGAGAGTTGATGTTAATGGATGAGAATCAAGCATTGCTTTAGACAAAAGTACTGAGCCCAGGTCATGTTCATTTAAGTGCCAGGCCCTCATTTTCTATGTTGGAGGAAATAAGTTCTCTAATACCCTATGAGCATCTGCCTTTTGGTGTAGGTCATTCAATTAGCTATCACTAGATGAAGCATTCTTGTCTGACATCAAGAAGAAACCACCCAAACAAGAAGAGATCAGTATGACAACAGGCCTATTAAGTGAATGTGCTCCTCAGAATAGTCAATCATATGAAACTAAAAGCACAACATTTGCTTTTGGTTCAGAAGGCAGGAAAGATTGGGAAAGATGGATGAAAGGAAATGGGGAAACCAGGCAGGGAGTGGGAGAGTGTTGTTACATTGAGGAGATTGCAACTAATGGCACAGAACAAAATTAATTATTGAATGGAAAACTAATTTGCTCTGTAAACTTTCACCCAAACCACAATAAAATGTTCACAGACACACATGCACACACACACAAATATCAGTCTGAGTTAAAAAAAAAATTAACGTTGAAGTAGTTTGTTTACAAGTTCAGGATAAGGAAACTTGTCTTGCTCAGTATTCAAAATCTTGAAGAAATGATTGATGTAAACAAAGTTTCTGATTCATCAGTGCATCCTCATTTCTGGACTTCCGGGCTTATTTCTTCTTCATTGATTTTATTCAAAGCAAGGTAGCCTGTGTTAAAACTCAGAAGCTCTTCAAATATAAGAGCAATTATTTATATCCAAATTTTGAATGGTTTTTTAAAAGAAGATAAACTAATTGTACAATCTCAAATTTCAAATATTTCTCTAGACAGACTCTTGCTCATCTCTGTAAATGACGCCCTTATCTGGTTGTACAAATAAGAAAGCTACAAGTCATTTTGACTTTTTCTTTCACTCTTTACAGCTTCTCCAGCATCAAATCCTATTGATTCTGTCTCCACAATACATCCCCAATCTATGCACTTCTCTCTGTTTCAGCTCTCATTGTGTTAGTTTTTAGCATGGTAATCTCTTGTCTGGATGATTGCTTATCCTTCTAAATTGCCTCGCCACTCTTTTTTTTTTTTTTTAACCACACTTTCTTCTCACAGTCAACAGGACAATTTTTTTTTGTTGTTAATTAAAAGGTTTATTTTTCTATAACATTGAAAATTTTGAAATAATAGATGCGCTTGCAGTTGAAAAAAATAATACAGAGATTCCACCTACCCTGAACCTAGTTTCTCTCTCAGTGGTAACATCTTGTGTAATTACAATACAAGTATCGCAACCAAGATACAGGACATTTCCATCACCATAAGGGCCCCTCAAGGAGCTCTGGTACTATAGTGCCTAAAGCATTTGACTACTAACCAGAAGGCTGGTGGTTCAAACCCACCAGCCACTCCTCGGAAGGAAGGTTGGGCAATCTACTTCTGTACAGATACCTCCTCGGAAACCCAAGGAGGGGTCGCTATGAGTCGAAATCGACTCAGCAGTGAGTTTAGAAGGGTCCTTCATGTTGCCCTTTTATAACCACACCTACTTCTCTCCACTGTCACCTCCTCCTTAAATCCTGGCAACCACTAATCTGTCCTCGCGGTGTAGTAAATTACCTGGTATGGCTTTTCTAGCCATAAGTCTTTGTAAACTCACTGGTGGAATTTGCTGTGAGCAACTGAGTGGCTCCTAATCATTAAAGTTATCCACCTGGAGTATTTCTGTTGCGAGTGGCACAAAGCAATGTTCTGGTAAGTTCTCTTTCTCTCAGGTACTTAGAATTCTGATGTTACAATTGGCTAATTTGGGCACTCTGCCAGGCTCAAAAGGAGGAGAGGCAGAAGTCTTTTTGACTGCTGGCTGAGAAGGACATGCTGCTGAGAGAAATGTGCTCCTGAGAGACACTCACTGCTGAGAAAGAGAAACCAAGAGACACGTGCTGCTGAGAAAGAGACACTGAGAGACATGCATTGCTGGGAGAGAGACTGTTGGCTGAGAGATGGCAGGCTGAGAGAGACTGAGCCTTGTTCCTGAATTTGAATTGTAGCCTGGTGCTCCCCTAATAAACCCCATAATCTGTGGCTCTGTGTGGCCATTGCAGTGAATTATTGAACCCAGAAGAAAGGTGGTGGGTGCTGCAGGAGGAACGGTTGGTGTCAGGGTTGAGGAAGGGGCTAGAGGGAGGCAGCATGTCTGGCCTCACAGTAATGGGCCTTGCGCTACTGATAGTGATTCTGTCCTCCTCTTGTGTGGTTAGAGGAGGTCAGAAGATGTGGCCTCTCTGCCTCTTTGGCAGACCTCCAAATATATAATTTGCCATTTCAAGGATGCTATATAAGTAAAATCATACAGTGTGCAATCTTTTGGGATTGGCTTTTTTTTAAGTCTGTGTGGCATAGTGCCTAAGGCATTTGATTGCTAACCAGAAGACTGATGGTTCAAACCCACCAGCTACTCCTTGGAAGGAAGATAGGGCAATCTACTTCCATAGTGATACCACCTCAGAAACCCAAGGAGGGGTTGCAATGAGTTGGATCCGACTTGACAGCAGTGAGTTTGGTTTTTTGGGAATTCTCTGGAGATTCATTTAGGTTGTGTGTATCAATTGTTTGTTACTTTTTATTGTTGATTAGTATTTCTATTGTATAGATTTCCTATTGTTTATTTTACTCTTCACTCAGGGAAACTCTAAACTAAAGGCACTGCTATCAAGTTGGATCCAACTCATAGCGACCCCTCTTTGGGTTTCTAAGACAGGATCTCTATGGAAGTAGGTTGCCCAACCTTCCTTCCAAGGAGTGGCTGGTGGGTTTGAACCACCAGAGAAGACATAGGATTTGTTTCCATTTTTGGTTTAATATTACAAATAAAGCTGTTATAAACATTCATGTACAGATTTTTATGTGAATATAAATTTTCATTTCTCTGGGATAAATGCCCAGGAGTGCAATTGCTGGATCTTATGGTAGTTCTATGCTTAGTTCAGTTCTTTCTTTTTTTTTTTTTTTTTCAAGTCATGTTAAATTTATTAACAACAGAATTTAATGCCTTTAATTAACTTCTAGAGTATGTGGGTGTTGAGAGGGTCAGGATGGAAAAAGTAGATACAGAATATACAGAATATAGCATTTGACCTCCTTGAGTCTCTCTCTCTCTTTTTTTTTTTTTTGACTAGTACTATTGTGCAAGCATTTATCTCTCTGGAATGTTTACAGTTTTTCCTATCCTCCCCCCTACATCTCAACATTTTATTGTGGGTTGGGTGAAAGTAGGAGCTGTGGTGGTAGAGTGGTTAAAGCATTTGGCTATTAACCAAAGAGCAAATTAGTTTCCCATTCAATAATTTATACACATTTTGTTTTGTGACAATTGTTGTAATCCCTTCAATGTAACAGCACTCTTCCTACTTCCATCCCCGGTTCCCCTTTTCTATTTGTCCATCTCTCCTGACCCTTCCTGCATTCTGAACTTTGTTTTGAGGAAATGCTGCCGTTTTGGTCTCATATGGTTGATTGTTCTGAGGAGCACATTCCTCACTGTTACTGTTCACTTTATAGGCCTATCTTTTGTTTGGCTGAAAGATGATCTCCAGGAGTGGGTTCAGTTCCAAGTTTGAAGGGTGTGTAAGGCCATAGTTTCAGGAGTTCCACCAGTCTCTGTCAGATCAGTAAGTCTGGTCTTTTTTTATGATTTTGAATTTTGTTCTACATTTTCTACCACTCTGTCTAAGACCCTCTATTGTGATCCTAATCAGAATAGTTGATAGGGGTAGCCAGGGGTAGTTTTTCTGGTTTCAGGCTAGTGGAGGCTGTGGTTTATGTGGTCCATTAGTCAATCCTTTGGACTAATTGCTTCCTTGAGTCTTTGATTTTCTTCATAGTTTTTATTATTTTTTTTATTGTGATATATGTTGTTTGTGTTATGTGTGTGTGTGTGTGTATTTATATATACACACACACACATATATAATAAAATAGGAACTCTGGTGGTGTAGTGCCTAAGGCATCTGATTGCTAACCAGAAGGCTGGCAGTTGAAACCCACCAGGCACTCCTCAGAAGGAAGATCGGGCTATCTACTTCTGTAGTGATACTGCCTCAGAAACCCAAGGAGGGGTCACTATGAATCAGATCTGACTTGATGGCAGTGAGTTTGGTTTTGGTATATAATAAAACATTTGCCAATTCAACAATTTCTTTTGAATCTTGAAAATATTATTCATTTATTTGGCCTTTTAAACAATTTTACCATATCTCATGCATTATTTAATTTATTAAATTTTTTATTGTGATGTGGGTGAAAGTTTATGGGGCATGTTGGTTTTCCATTCAACAATTCATATACATTTTGTGACATTGATTGCAGTCTCTACAATGTAACAACACTCTTTCCACTTCCTCCCTGTATTTACCATTTCCCATTCTGTGGTAGTTACCTTTGTGTGTCAACTTGGCTGGGCCTGGTTGAGTGGCTGGGCAGCTGGTTGTAGTTATTCCCCATGATGAGACTGGCAATCAACTCCATAGTGGGATCTACCACAAGGAGCTGAGTAGCTGCCTTTGGGATGTGGTCTGCTT
>NW_006921655.1:2477973-2479047 GCF_000298275.1 Orycteropus afer afer
TTTTTTTTTTTTTTTTTATGTTTTTACTGTTGGGTTTTTGAGTTCTTTATATATTCTGGATACTATTCCTTTGCTAGATATGTGTTTTGCAAATCTTTTTTCAAAAGCTTTGTAGCTTGTCTTTTCATCCTCTTCACAGGCTCTTTCATAGGCCAAAAGTTTTGAATTTTGAGTAAGTCCAGTTTATCAATTCTTCCTTTTACGATGTCAACTCTAAGAAATCTTTGCTTTGCCCTAGATTCTGAGGATTTTCTGTGTTTCTTTAATATTTTTATAGTTGTATGTTTTACTTTTAAGGCCATGATCCCCTTTGAGTTAATTTTTATATAATGTGTGAGGTTTAAAACAAGGTTCATTTTTTAAAACTATGGACATCCAGCTGCTCTAGCAGCATCTGTTGTAAAGGTTATTTTTCCTCCATTATATTGCTTTTGCACCTTTGTTAAAAATCACTTGGGCATATTTGTATGGGTCTATTTCTGGATTCTCTGTTTTATGTATGTATCCCTATGATGTATGTATTTATCCCTCTACCAACACCACTTAGTCTTTATTACTATAGCTATATAGTAAGTCTTGAAATTAGATAGACTGACTTCTTCCACTTTTCAAAATTGTTTTAGCAATTACAGTTCTTTGGCTTTTCCATATATATTTTAAATAGTCTTGCTGATACTTTAAACATTATTGCTGAAATTTGATGCATATTGTGTTAAAATATATATCAAATTAAGAATTGACATCTTTATGATGTTGTGTCTTCTAGTCCATGAATATAGTATGTTTCTGCATTTACTTAGATCTTCTTTGATTTGTTTTATCAGCATTTTGTAGTTTTCAACATAAAAGTTCTTTACCTGTTTTGTTAAATTTATACCTAAGTATATGTCTTTAACATATATTTGAAAATGATACTATAGTCTTTAATTTTGGTGTTCATATGGTCATTGCTAGAATAGAGAAAGGTAGTTGATTTTTGCAGATTTAATTTTGACCCAAAGCCTTGCTGAACTCACTTAATTTAGTTGTTTTTTTTCAATTTTTTAATATAATAATTTATTCTTTTTTTTTTTT
>NW_006921655.1:2485568-2493077 GCF_000298275.1 Orycteropus afer afer
CCTTTGTTAAATTTGCCAGTGGTTTGTCAATTTTATTGATCTTTTCAAAAAACCAACTTCTGGTCTTGTTGATTTTTTCTATAGCCCTTCTATTTTCTTTAATTTAGTTTTAATGAGTTTTTTGTTGGCTTGTTTTGTCTTTTTGTAAGTTATTTGGGATTTCCTACATAGACAATCATATCTCCTGCAGATAGGATCACTTTTATCTCTTCCTTTCTATCCTGTATGCCTTTTCTTTCTTCTTTTTCTTCTTTCTTTTTGCATTGATTAGAACCTCTAGCACTCTGTGAATAAGAGTGCTAAAAGCAAATGTCATTGCTTTATTTCTGTTCTTTCACCATTACGTATAATGTATAATGATACAAGGCTCAATCCAAAAAAGAAGACATAGCAATACTAACTATATATACATTAAACAATAGAGCTCAAATATTTAAAGCAAAAACTGATGGAAATTGAAGGAAAAATAGACAAATTCGCAATTATAGTTGGAGACTTCACTACCCCTCTTTTAGATAGAATTAATAGAACCACCATACAGAAAATCAGCTGAAGCATTTTTATGATGACTGCTTTAATGTCTTTGTCAAATAATTCTAACTTCTTTGTCATCTCAGTGTTGGAATCTGATTGTCTATTTTTCATTCAGTTTGACATTTTCATGGTTCTTGATATGATACATGATTTTTAGTTGAAACTTGGACATTTTGGGAACTATGTTATAAGACTGTATCTTATTTAAACCTTCCATTTTAGTTGGTGTTCTCTGAGGCAACTCTGACAAGGCATGAAGGGTGCAACTTCATTATTCTCAGATGAGGTCCAGGTTTCCCACTTGGCCTCTACTGACATCTGAAAGAGGAGCTCCTCATTACTTCTGGGAAGGGGTGGTAGTTCTGGTTCCCTACAAGGCATTCATGGCTTCCTGGCTGTGAGGGATAGAAGTGCCTGTTACTCGCTTAAGAAAGTTCTCTGAGTGGGTGGTGTCCGGGCCAATTCCTTCTTTTCTGAGATTCTCTTGCCTGGCCAACCCCATCTCCCCTTTTCTGAGGTCACAATGGAACTGCCTCCTTGGTACTGGTAACATCTATCATCTGAGGAGCTGGACTTTGGAGGATGGTTAGAATTGGAGGAGAGTAGGGTGACCAACTCATATTGGTTTGCTCAGGATTTTCCTAATTTTGCCCTGAAACCAAGTGAAGTCTAAATTATTTCCCCCACACTGGTTAAGGCAGATAATTAGAAGAGATAGGACTGGGATGGGAGTAGATAAGTAAACTTAATTACCCACAACTATTTCCCCACCCCGACCCAGGTTGGAGATAGATGAGTAAACACAAAGGACTCTGGTTGGAGACATGAGTAAATACATAAGCTCAGTTTCTTTCTTTCTTTTTTTTTTTATTGTGAAGATTTACAGAGCAAATTCACTTTCCATACAGCAGTTTACATATACTTTTGTCTCATGACATTGACCACAATTTACCACAATGCAACAGCTCCCCTCCCACTTCCTCCCCATAGTTACCTCTTCCCAGTGTCCATCCCTCCATGCACTCCTGCCCCCTGAGCTGTCTCCCTGTGCATAGGCAGCCTTTCTTTCTCAATGATTGTTCTCTCCAAGGAGTGTATCTACCTCAGGTAAATGTTCAATTCATATGCCTGTCTTTTGTTTGGCTGGAAACCACAGGTGTGGGTTCAATTCCAGACCTGAAGGGCAGCTAGGGGCCATAGTCTCAGTGGTTCCACCAGGCTCTATCACACCAGCAAACCTGGTCCCCCCCCCCTTTTTTTTCTCCAAATGATTTTAAGTTTTGTTCCACATTGTTCTCACTCTCTATCAAGGATCTGCTACATAGATCCCCTTCCAAGTGGATGCCAGTGGTAGCTGGGCACCATCTAGTTCTTCTGGTCTCATAGTTGTATAGGTTGCAGATTGGATGGTGTACCAGTCACTAGGACTAATTGTTTCCATGAATTTTGGTTTTCTTCATTCTTCCTTGCTCTGGACGAGGAGAGACCCATCGTTTCATCTAGATGGCAGCTTGCTGGCTTTTAAGATCCCAGTTGCTACTCGCCAAAGTAGGAGGTGGAACAATGTTTTATATAGTATGTTATGCCAATTGAAGCTCAGTTCCTTAAGAACTGAATGGAAAAACATTCTTTCCTACTATTTCCTTAGGCACAGGTAATAAATGCTTTAATGTGTCTTAGAAAACAACTTGAAAATTAACTCTGGCCCGCGGACATGCGCGGTGGGACAGAGAGGAACAAAAGTTACTTGGAATTAACGTTTCAGCCAGTTGTCAACCATCTCATGCCCAAATTCCTGGAATTTTATGAATATGCATAACCTTCTCTTCTGAAACCTACAAAACTGTAATTTGATGGAGTTACGGGGAGTCAGATGTGGGTAGGATACCCCTCCTCCTTGCATTGCGACTTTGCAATAAATAATTTTCTCTCCTCTTAATCACTCAGTGTGTAAACTGTTTTGGTCTGATTGAGCACCGGGCAGGGACCCACGTTTGGTTCTGTTTCACTATATTCTGCAAACTCCCTTAGTCGTGGACAAACTAGGATGGTTAGTCATTGTAGGAGTGACTGCATGTCATCTCAACCACCTTTTTTATGGGATATAGGGAAGGAAGATATTAAGAGTGTTGGACTGTCCCACTTCCATTCTTCAAAGCCTTGTGCTATTGAGAGCTTGCAGAGTATGTCTTCTTTAAGGAGGCAAACCAAGGAAAAGTATAGGCACTTCTTGGGGATGGATCTATATCCTATAGGCTCTTGCTCCAAATTCTCACCTGATTTTTCCTCCACCCCCCACTGGGGAGTAAGGTAAAGGAGCTCCCTTTAGGTTACCAAGATCAGGCTGAAAGATGATTTTCTGATATGTATTAATTGGCCCTGTGTCTGATTCTGCGACTATGATGAGGACAAGGAAGCACTGTGTAGTTGTGGTTTGGATACTGTGGCAGGTGAATAAATAGCTACATAGTGTTAATTGAGATTAAATATACATTTTATAGCAGTATTTGCCCAAATGTGGTCTAAAACTACCCTTTTTAAGATCATCTAGGGTCTTTATTAAAGATGAATTCTTAGTCCCAGCTCCATAGATTGTGAATCAGCAGGAGGGAGGCAGAATTCATATCATATATATTTATTTTATATGACATTAGAAAAATTACAATGATACAGATTTATGTTAATATAAAATAGATTGAATTTAAACACATTATATATACTTTTTTCTCCAAGGAGTGATTTTATCACTTCATATTTATCTGTGATAATTTTTTGCCATTTGTAAAATGAGATTTAAATACATATTACAGAAATTAACAATTTTCTAGTCCTAGAAGTTTGTATTTTTTCTACAAATTAAATAGAAAAAAGGCTTCCTTTTAAAAGCAGTAAGATATAAAGATGGATTAATCTAGAATGGAGACTATGTGAGTATGAGGCTGAGGTTTGGTTGAGAAGATATAAGAACTGACGTCACATTCTAATGATGAGACCCAGGAAAAGTCGCTTTTGAGTATATGTGGGCTTTTTCTATCTAGTCCAGTTGCCATGGTTTCTGAGAGAAAAGGCTCATGAGAAGGAACAGGAGCTAGAGGGGCCTGAGCAGCCACTCTGGAATATCTGCCCACTCATTCCAGTGGTAGTCTCTATGGTGATGGTGAACAAGCTTTGTCCCCACCCCACAGAAAGCATCTTGACCTGATTGCCCCCAGACAAACCTCTGATGTGATTTAGTAATCAGGGGCTCAGGTGTAATCCTCTGGGAACTCAATAATGGAACCTTTCCTGTGTGCATGATCCAGCATAGGGCCTCCTAAGCCTCAAGACTCAGAGACCAGGGGCTGAGGAAATCACATTTTTACAAATACTCTTGTAGCATTCATGAACTCCAACACTTGAGAACCACTATTCTGTTGCAGTAGAGATTATACCTCAACATAAAGAAAACAAAAATCCTCACAACTGGAACATAACAGCATCATGATAAATGGAGAAAAGATTGGAGTTGTCAAAGATTTCATATTACTTGTTTCCAGAATCAACACCAATGGAAGCAGCAGTCAAGACATTAGGCAATGTACTGCACTGGGCAAATCTGCTGCAAAAGACCTCTTTAAAGTGCTGAAGAGCAAAGACATCTCTTTGAAGATTAAGGTGTGCCTAGTCCAAGCTGTGGTATTTTCAGTCGCCTCATATGCATATAAAAGCTGGACAATGAATGAGGAAGACCAAAGAAGAGTTGATGCTTTTGAGTTGTGGTGTTGGCAAAGAATACTGAAAGTACCATGGACTGCCAGAACTAACAAATCTGCCCTGGGAGAAGTGCAGCTGGAATGCTCCTTGGAAGGGAGAATGGCCAGACTTCATGCCATCTGCTTTGGTTGTGTTGTCAGAAGTGACCATTCCCTAGAGAAGGATATCATCATGGGTAAAGTGGAGGGTCGGTGAAAAGTGGAAAGGCCCTTAACGAGATGGATTGACACAGTGGCTGCAAAGATGGGCTCACGTATAGCAAGGATTGTGAGGCTGGTGCTGGACCAGGCAGTGTTTCATTCTGTTGTACACAGGGTTGCTATGTGTCAGAGTTTACTCGATGGCACCTAACAACACCACTAACAAAAACATACTGTTGCTTGATACTATTTAGGTGATGTCCACAGGACATTGAGGAATATCTGCATCTGATAACATTTTTTTTTTAAGAGACATGAGAAAATATATGATTCTGTTATTTTTGTTAATTGTGTGATATTAATACTTGGGTAAAATTTTAAAGAACAATTAATTGTACCAATGCTCTCGATATGCAAAAATGGTGTGGCCAAGGTCTCTGATTTCCTCCAACTTCATGAGGGGGAGAGAGAATCATTATCTGCATCAATAATCCAATAATCAATAATTAATAATCTAATACCTATTGGGCAGAGATCAGACATGCCTCCACCCTCCAGCCTTTTTACCAGTTCTGACACCAACCATTCCTCCTGTGGTACTTTTTACTTCTCTGCTGGGTTCAATAATTTGTTGTAGCGGCCACACAGAACTCACAGACCATACTCACAGTTATGGGGTTTATCAGGAAAGTAACAGGTTCAGGAACAGGAACATTCAGGTTCAGGAACACTCAGGATACAGTTCTAAGATCAAAATAGCCTCTTCTCAGCTGTGCCTGTAGGCAGGTCTCTCGCAGGCCCTCAAACCCTCAGCCAGGCCTCTGTCTTTCCCAGGCAAGTGTTAAAAAACTCTTTTAGCTCTACTGATAAATGTCTAATGTCAACCCACTCCACCAGTAAGCCTAGAAAATGTAGCTCCACCAAATACCCAGAGGCACCCTACTCTACCAGGAAGCCTTCTGCCCAAAGGTGCTCAGCTTTTCTCTCTCCAAGGGCCAGGAAGCCCACCACACTGTCTCCTGCTGGGCTCCTGGTTCTGCTGCCATGTTTCTCTGCTTCTGCTGCTCACTGTCTCTAATCTCCAGTCTTGCTGCTTTCTCTCTCTTTTTGTCTCCTCGATTTAGGAGGCTGTCTGTGCAATGATCCCAGGTCCAAAGGACACACTCCACTCTCAGCTCTTCTTTCTTGGTGGCAGTGAGATCCCCTTTCCACCTCTAGGATGGCTCATTTTAAGCCTAGCAGGATGGCAAAACTGACCAATCCCCTCACTAGGGCTCTATACACCTTATTTGCATGGTCTCACCCCACAAAGATGCCATGTTATACTGTTAGCAAGCTATCCAGTGCTCTTGGTGGGCCATAAGCACTTCATTTGCATAGTTCCACCTCGTCAGTTGGTGGGTGTTTCTGTAGGAAAACAAAGTCCTTACCCCCTGTGGTGAAGAGCCAATGATCACAACTGGTTGAAGAGAGAAAGCAAAAGGTTTATTCTGTATGGATACTCAAGGAGACAGTGAGAATTGAAAAATATCTGTTTTGCGGAGCTGAGGAATGGTTAGGGCTTTTAAAGTAAATCAGGTGAGAAGGGAATAGGTCTTAGGCATGCTGATAATGTTTTCCTTATAGGATGAGTTGTAGTTGTCTTGTGGTGTGTCGGCCCTTCTTCTGGTCAGTGATAAAGAAACAGTCCTTGGTTCTTCAGGCGCCTTGCACCTGTCTAGAGACATTAATTCTTCCAGGGGGGAGAGTGAGCATCTTCAGGCCTCTTGGTTGGCTGGAGATATCTCAGCTTTCTTCTTTATCTTGGTTGCTCCAGGACTTGGTGTCTCCTTTCTAAGGGTCCCCTTGTTATGGGCTACAGTTCTCAGCTACAACTAATTGGGGGAAAGAGTTATGCTTCAAAGAATATATAATTGGGAATAGTAAATCCAAAGAACTCAACGTCTGTAAACAAAGTGTGGCTATATTATTCACTTAGAAGAGAATGATAAGGAAGGGGAAGAATGGCGAGTTAGTCACTAAGATTAATACCTACTTTAATCATGCCTGTAGTGCCTAAGGCATTTGACTGCTAACCAGAAGGCTGGCTGTTCAAACCCACCAGCCATTCCTTGGAAGGAAGGTTGGGCAATCTACTTGTGTAGTTATACCGCCTTGGAAACTCAAGGAGGGATCACTATGAGTTGGGACCGACTCGACGGCATGTTTGGTTTATTTGTTTGGTTAGCTTATAAAGGTTTTTGCAGGTTTCAGTGAGGGGTTCAGCCTTCTATTTCAGCCTTCCTCAGTATTACAAAAATTTTGGCTGGAAGTCCCATATTAAGTTGTTCATTGCACCGCACAACACTTTGTGGATGCTACTCTTTCCACCTTTAGCATTGGAAAGAGAGAGAACTTTGATGGAAAGTGACAGAATACTATCTTCAGAGCAGTTTAACAGATTTTGCTCTTAGCTCTACAGGCCTCCCAAGGACTGGAGGGAAAATTAAATGAAGGAAGTGAGTCAAAACCAGACAGAAAAGAAGATAGCACTTGCTGCCCTGTGTTCTGAAACTGGGGTAAATTCCCAGAAGGTCTTTAAGCTCTGTTTTTGGTAAACCAGCACCGCCCCCGCCCATGTTAACTGTACCTTCTGCCATCAAATGTCTAATATTTTTAAAATAATATCTACTTTATAGAGAGATTTATTAGATTATAAATCGAGATGATATCCTAGATGGCATTTTATTTTCCTTTCCCACCTCAGGTGCAACTATGCTTATCTAATAGTTTTTGCACTCGCAGAGAGTGCTGCTGATCTGTCAATAAACTGATATGTTCAAACTCCAGACTGTGGACAAACTTGCAAAATCTGATTCTGGGAGTGGATGCTTGATTCCATATTACTAGAGCTATTTTGGGGCTCTTGAAAAGTAGCAATTTTCATGGGGCATAGTGGTTGTGTAGGCATTGAGAGTGACTGGACAGTAAATAGGTCTGCCTCCTTTTTTTTTAAAAAAAATACATTTTATTGAAATATAATTTATATACAGTGAAGTATACAAAACTAAAGTGACATGGGTCAATGCTTTTTTTTTTTTTT
>NW_006921655.1:2493533-2499259 GCF_000298275.1 Orycteropus afer afer
TTAGTTCTTCTGGCAGTCCATGGTACTTTCAGTACTCTTTACCAATGCCACAACTCAAAAGCATCAACTCTTCTTTGGTCTTCCTTATTCATTGTCCAGCTTTTATAGCATATGAGGTGACTGAAAACACCATGTCTTGGTCTAGGCGCACCTTAGTCTTCAAAGAGACATCTTTGTTCTTCAGCACTTTAAAGAGGTCTTTTGCAGCAGATTTGCCCAGTACAATACATTGATGTCAAGACTGCTGCTTCTATTGGTGTTGATTGTGGAATGAAGTGATACAAAATCTTTGACAACTTCAGTCTTTTCTCCATTTATCATGATGATGTTTATTGGTCCAGTTGTGAGGATTTTCATTTCTTTATGTTAAGGTGTAATCCATACTGCAGACTGTAAGTGCTTCAGATAATCTTCATTTTCAGCAATCAAGGTAGTGCCGTCTGCATATCGCAGGTTGTTAACGAGTTTTCCTCCAATCCTGATGCTACACTCTTCTTCATATAGTCCAGCTTCTCGGATTATTTGCTCAGCATACACATTGAACAAGTACGGTGAAAGGGTAGAACTCTGATGCACTCCCTTCCTGATTTTAAACCATGCAGTATCCCCTTTATTCTATTCCCATGACAGCCTCCTGGTCTATGTACAGGTTCCTCATGAGCACAATTAAGTGTTCTGGAATTCCCATTCTTCTCAATGTTATCCATAATTTGTTATGATCCACGCAGTTGAATGCTTTTGCATAGTCAATAAAATACAAGTAAACATCTTTCTGGTATTCTTTGCTTTCAGCCGAGATCCATCTGACATTAGCAATTATACCCCTCATTTGACATCCTCTTCTGAAAGTAGCTTGTATTTCTGGAAGTTCCCTGTTAATATACTGCAGCAACTGTTTTTGAATTATCTTCAGCAAAATTTTGCTTGCCTGTGATGTTAACGATACTGTTCGATAATTTCCACGTTCTGTGAGATCACCTTTCTTTGGAATGGGTACAAATATGGATCTCTTCCAGTCAGTTGGCAAGGTAGCTATCTTCCAAATTTCTTGGCAATAAGTTCTTCCAGTGGTACATCTGTTTGTCGACACATTTCAATGGGTATTACATCAATTCCTGGAGCCTTGTTTTTCGCCAATTCCTTCAGTGCAGCATCGAATTCTTCCTTCAGTACCATCGGTTCTTGATCATATGCCACCTTCTGAAATGGATGAACATCGACCAATTCTTTTTGGTGCAGTGACTCTGTGTATTCCTTCCATCTTCTTTTGATGCTTCCTGCATCATGCAATATTTTGCCCATAGAATCTTTCAGTTTCACAACTCGAGGCTCGACTTTTTTCTTCAATTCTTTCAGCTTGAGAAACACTGAGGGTGTTCTTCCATTTTGGTTTTTTAATTCCAGGTCTTTGCACATTTCATTATAATAATTGACTTTGTCTTCCTGAGCTGCTCTTTGAAATCTTCTGTTCAGCTCTTTTATCCTGTCATTTCTTCCATTTGCTTTATCTACTCTCTGTTCAAGAGGAAGTTTCAGAGTCTCTTCTGACATCCATTTTGGTCTTTTCTTCCTTTCCTGTCTTTTTGATGACCTTTTGCTTTCTACATGGATGATTTCTTGATGTCATCCCACAATTCTTCTGGTTTTCGGTTATTGGTGTTCAGTGTGTCAAACCTGTTCTTTAGATGGTCTCTAAATTCAGGAGAGATATAATCAAGGCCATATTTTGGATCTAATGGACTTCTTTTAATTGTCTTCAACTTCAACTTGAACTTGCAAATGAGCAGTTGATGGTCTGTTCCATAGTCAGCTCCTGGCCTTGTTTTGGCTGAAGATATTGAGCTTCTCCATTGCCTCTTTCCACAGATGTAGTCAATCTGATTCCTGTGTATTCCATTTGGCAAACTTCACGTGTATAACCACCATTTATTTTGTTGAAAACACGTATTTGCAATGAATAAATTGTTGGTCTTTCAAAATTCTATCACACGTTCTCTGGCACAATTTTTATCACCAAGGGTATATTTTCCAACTACTGGTGGTTTCTTTGTTTCCAACTTTTGCATTCCAATCACCAGTAATAATCAACACATATTGATTGCACGTTAGGTCAATTTCAGATTGCAGAAATTGATAAAATCTTCAAGTTCCTCTTCTTTGGCTTTGGTAGTTGGTGCAAATTGTGTCCCTAGGTTAGTCTAATTAATGGTCCAAACTGATGATAATAAAAATAATTATTTAGAAGTTATTTTTTTCCCTTGATTTGATGTACATAAGCTCTGATGGTACAGTAGTTAAAGCGTTAGGCTGCTAACTAGAAGGTTGCTTGTTAGAACCTACCAGCCACTCTGTGGGAGAAAGATGTGGAACTCTGTGAAGACTTACAGCCTTGGTTTCTATATTTATTATGTGCTAGCTCTTGTCCCCTGCTTGCAGAATATTAGCTCTCTTCAAATTCTTCTCTGAACTGAATGTATTTCTAGAATTCACATGTGGTATTTCACATGAAGTCTCAAAAGTCTGGATGCCCATGTGACAGTCATATTTATTTTCTCTTCCCTTTAAACCACTGAACTCCAATTCCATATCTGCTGGCCATCATGACTCTTTACTCCTGCCCAGTACTCACTCACAAAATGTGGAAGACAGCCTCTCTTTTTTGTATTACCCTTTGGTAGTGTAAAAGAAGCTTTAGTGGCACTGTAATTAAGTCATTGAGCTGCTAACCAAAAGGCTGGTAGATTGAAACCACTAGCCCAGTCTAGGGGAGAAAGATAGGGCAGGCAGTCTACTTCCGTAAAGATGTATAGCAATGGAAACCCCATGGGGGTCGCTATGAGTTGGGATCAACTCGATGGCAGTGGATTTTTTTTTTTTTTTTTTTTTGATAGTGTGGCCACAGAGCTGCTTTCAGTGTTTTTGGTGACATTCCCTTCCCTTCCCATTTCTATCCCCTTTTAGGCATAATTTTAAGGAGCTCTGGTGGCATAATGCCTAAGGCATTTGACTACTAGCTACAAAGTTGTCAGTTCAAACCCACCAGCCATTCCATGGAAGGAAGACTGGGCAATCTACTTCCATAAAGATTTATCTCCTCAGAAACCCAAAGGGGGTCGCTATGAGTCAGCATCAACTTGACAGCAGTGAGTTTTTTTTTTTTTTTTTTTTTTTTTTTTATGAGGATAATTTTAATGAGTTGTTAAGCTGGGGAGTAAAAATATGGGTTGACAGCTTTCTGTATTCAGAATCCAAAGTCTGGTTCCTGGGTAAAACTTGTTGTGCCTCGTTTTCTCTTCTTCTAGGGTGAGCTCTCCCTCAGACCCTGGTGCAAGCAGACTTTTAGTGAATCTACCTCCTTGTTAGTCACATAAGCTCAAAGGGGTCCAGATCCCATCACCTAGCTCCATTTAGGCTCCAGCTGAGAATCCTATAGAGAGCTTAATCTCCATGTATTAAATCACAAAGATAGCATGCTTGTAGGATTATAACTACTCACTATGTGTTTGAGACAACATAGGCATTGTACTGTTTCACTCCAGAGTTTATAACTAGACCATGCCCAGTTGTGTAGCTTCATAAACCTGTTATTTTATCAAAATTTACAGGAGTGTATGACTTGTTCAGCACAATGCTTCACCCCAAGAAGTGATCAATATATGTGTTATTTTTATTGTCATTATCAATCCTTATTGTGTGAGGGACAACTGACTAGCAGGTGGGTACCCTGGTTCATCTTTTAACAGTTCAGATACAACCACATTTACCATCTGTTGTTGATGTTGTTATGTGCTGTCAAGTCGGACCCAACTCATAGTGACCCCTCCTTGGGTTTCTGAGGCTAGGTTAGTGTTAAAACATCAACCATAATCCTCTCAGGGCTAAGCGGTAGTCAGGTAGGAATGAGGTTTTACTGACAATTGTACCATAGCCTGGGGCAGAAAGGAACCAGAAAAACACAGATGTGTTGGAGCCATGCAACCCAGATTCAAGTTCTGTGTGATCTCGTGCAAATCACATGGCCTCTCTTTTCTTCTGTTTCCTCAGGAGGCAAATAATGTCTACCTCAAGTTCAGATCAACAAAAATTTGTTGTTTGTTGTTATTACATGTCATCAAGTCATCTCTGACTCACAGCGACCCTATGCCCAGCAGAGTGAAACACCACCCGGTCCTGAGCCAGCTCCATGATTCTTCTACATTTGAGCCTATCATTGCCACCACCATGGCAGTCTACCTCGTTGAGGGCCTTCCACTCTTTCATTGACCCTCCACCTTACCAAGCACGACATCCTCCTCCAGGGAATGGTCCCTTCTGACAATATAGCCAAAGTATGTGAGACGAAGTCTGGCCATTCTCGCCTCCAGGGAGCATTCTGTCTGCACTTCCTCCAGGACAGACCTGTTAGTTCTTTTAGAAGTCCCTGGTACTTTGAGCATTCTTTACCAACACCATAGTTCAAAAGCATCAACTCTTCTTCGGTTCTCCTTATTCATTGTTCAGCTTTCACATGCATATGAGGTGATTGAAAATACCGTGGCTTGTGTCAGGTACACCTTAGTCGTCAAGGAGACATCTTTGCTTTTCAGCACTTGAAAGAGGTCCTTTGCAGCCAATTTACCCAGTGCTATATGTCATCTGATGTCCTGACTGCTGCTTCCATTGACGTTGATTATAGAACCAAGCAATGTGAAGTCCTTGACAATTTCAATCTTTTCTCCATTTATCATAATGCTGCTTTTAGGTCCAGTTGTGAGGATTTTTGTTTTCTTTATATTGAGATGTAATCCATGCTGCAGATTGTATTCTTTAATCTTCATCAGTAAGTACTTCATGTCATCCTCACTTTCAGCAAGCAAAGTTGTATCCTCAGCGTATCGCAGGTTGTTAATGATTCTTCCTCCAATCTTGATGCCACGTTCTTCATATAGTCCAGCTTCTCGGATTATTTGCTCAGCATATAGATTGAGTAAGTATGGTGAAAGGATACAGCCCTGACACACTCCCTTCCTGATTTCAAACCATGCAGTGTTCCCTTTTTCTGTTTGAACGACAGCCTCCAGTTTATGTACAGGTTCCTCGTGATTACAATTAAATGTTCTGGAATTCCCATTCTTCTCAATGTTATCCACAATTTGTTATGATCCACACAATCAAATGCTTTTGCATAGTTAATAAAACACAAGTAAACATCTTTCTGGTATTCTTTATTTTTGAGCCAAGATCTATTGGACAGCAGATGATATCCCTCATTCCACGTCCTCTTCTGAATCCAGCCTGCACCTCTTGAAGTTCTCTGTCAATATACTGCTGCAACCATTTTTTAATTATCTTCAGTAAGATTTTTACTTGCATGAGATATTAATGATATCGTTCAATAATTTCCAAATACTGTGGGATCACCTTTCTTTGGAATGGGTATAAATATGGATCTCTTCTACTCAGTTGGCCAGGTGGCTGTCTTCCATGTCTCTTGGCATAACCGAGTGAGTGCCTCCAGTGGGGCATCCGTATATTGAAACATCTCAATGGATATTCTGTCAATTCCTGGAGCCTTGTTCCTTGCCAATTTCCTCAGCGCAGCTTCGACCTCTTCCCTCAGTACCATTGGTTCTTGAACATATGCCACCTCCTGAAATGGATGAAGATTGACCAGTTCTTTTTGGTACAGTGACTCTCTGTATTCCTTCCATTTTCTTTTGATGCTTCCTGCATCATTCAATATTTTG
>NW_006921655.1:2500374-2517150 GCF_000298275.1 Orycteropus afer afer
AAGGAAGGTTGGGCAATCCTGCTTCCATAGTGATACTGCCTCGGAAACCCAAGGAGGGGTCGCTATGAGTCGGGTTTGACTCGACGGCAAACAACAACAACAACAACAACAACAACAACAATACCTAGGATATCAATCTTTATGCGTTCCATTTCATTTTTGACAACTTCCAATTTTCTGAGATTCATACTTCATACATTCCATGTTCTGATTATTAATGGATGTTTGCAGCTGTTTCTCAGCACATGGAGGTCCTAAAAGATCTACTTTATCCATATCATTAAGGTTGGTTCTACTCTAATGAGGCAGCTCTTTCCCAGTCCTATTTTGAGTGCCTTCCAACCCAAGGGGCTAGTCTTTCTGCACTGTGTCGGGCAGTGTTTCTAAGCTATTCATAAAGTTGTAGAGTAATGTATCAGACAGTGTTTCTCTGCTATTCATAAGGTTTTCCTCGGCCAATTTTTGAGAAGTGGATGGCCTCCTCCTTCTTCCTAGTCTGTCTTATCGTCTGTAAGCTGTATTGAAACCTGTGAACCATGTGCAACTCTGCTGGCATCTGAAACACCAGTGGCACAGCCTCAAGCCTCACAGCAACGTACAAGCCTCACAGGATGACAAACTGACAGACAGGTTTGTTTCCCTTACAATACAAAAATATATCAGCACAAATTCAGTAATTGGATGCATATAAAATACTTGGTAAATGCTAAAGTGTTACTAAACCACTAAATTCATCATGAGCTGTTGATGTGATACTTAATCTTTTATTAACAGTAACTCTCTAAGAAAAAATATTTTCTTCCTGTGGTCTAACTAAGAATTAAGAAACATTTAAACCAAAACTAAACTCACTGCCACTGAGTTGATTCTGACCCATAGCTACCAAGGCTATAAATCTTTACGGAAGCAGAGAGCCTCATCTTTCTTCCACAGAGTGGCTGGTGGGTTTGAACTACTGACCTTTTGGTTAGCAGCCAAGTTTAAAGGTTAGAAATGCCGAGTTTAAAGGTTAGAAATAATATTTTTCCCCCTAGCCTATAATTTTAAAATGGGGATTAAACAACGAAATACAATGGGATGTTTCAAATTTTGTCCACGTTTTGATTTGAGCAAAAAAATAGGGCACTTGTTTTGAGGAAACATCAGAAGATGCAATTGAAAGGGACAAATTTCTCAGAGTTTAATTTTTGGCTCTAGAGATTTAATTACTTAGAGTATCCTAAGTAAAAAAGCTTTGCTCTGCTTAAATTAACATATTTATCCATAAAGAAAAATATACAGAATGCATAAACTTAATTAAATATAACAAGCTACTTTTGTTGTATGTCATTAAGTTAGTAGTCATTCAATGAATAAACATGTATTAATCAGCTACCATATGCCAAACACCATTTTCTATTCTTGGGATAAAAAGACAAAGACACACCAGTCTTATCTTTGCAGAGGTCACAAGCTATTTGGGAAGTTAGAGCAAGTCTGGCCTTTAAAAGATGGCTGGCAAAAATGTATAGGATCGTTTGAAAGAGGAGAGGTGTAGAGAAAGCCTGCATAGTAGGAGAAGGATATTATGAGAGTCCTTCCATAGATCTTGAGAAAGAACTTGGCTTTTTTGTATCATTATCATTTTAAAGAAACTCCAACTTTTCTTTGAGCCTCTTCGGCACCTTTTGTTAATTTCCTTGTCTTATGGATTTAATTGTGCCCCCCCCCCCCCCCAAAAGATACGTTGAAGTCCTAACCCCTGCACTAGCAAATGTGACCTTGCTTAGGAAAATAGGATTTTCTTTTGTAGATGTTATCAGTTAAATTAACAAAGTCATACCAGACTCCATGGCATCCTTTGCTTCCCTGAAGCCCCTGGTGCATTCTGGATCCCTCACTCTCTGGCTTTTCTCAATATCAGTCTCCTCTATGATTTCTTCTAGGCTGAGGTTTTCTCTTTCTTCCCTCAAATTCACAGACATTTGCCTCTTTTCATCTCCTCATGTTCATGGCTAAAGTTTCTGAAAGTCTGAATTTTTCTTCCTTGAGCAAGGGGGCTTGGGCAGAGGGCATGGGACTGGAGTCCTTCTTTAATGTAGAATGAGCCAGGAACACCATGTTTCAGTCAGAAGATAAGAGTGCGTACTCAGTGGAACTAACATGGAGAGGTAAAAATGGGTTCTAGCGGTATTGTGATCTGGTCGGGGAGGTGATGGTTCTATCAAAGCAAAGACAATAGATATATTGGCATTATTAACCTGTATTATCAGGTAAAATGCACAGATATTTGCTTTGGTTACTGTGGAGAATAACTAAATGATAATATCATATAACTAACAATGATAATATCATATAACTAACAGCACAATGACTGTCTAGATATAATGACATGTTATTGTTCAAAATACTGTGTATTTTCTAAAAATGAGACCTATATTCATCTTGGTTTCAAGTACTTATATTAAGTATATATTATTTCTTAAAACAAATTCAGATATTGTTGTGCCCAGGTTATGAAGGAGTTCCTCGGCGAGAGAAATATGCCAACACACGACAATGCAAAAGCAATAGAAGGGTTTATTAGCTAACTTAAGTTAGGGTCTTTGCCCTTACCAGATCAGTGGCTTGAGCAAAAGACCCCGTGCCCCGGTATTCTCACAAATTTATGGAACAATATGGGGAGGGGCAACACCAGGGCAAGAGGGTACAGATGATTGGTGGTTGCTAAGGGATTTAGGGCAGTGATCTAAGATGTTGGGGGACATAAAGAAACCCCCCGGCTCCAAAGTTCACTTAGGAAAATATTATCTAGGGAGGATGGAGGCTCAGGTATGTGGGAGACTTTCAGGAGCCCAACAAATCTCCAATACGTGCTGAATCCGGATGGCTTTTGTGATGCGTGCTGAGTTTGGAGGAAGTTCCTTGATACCTGCTGAGACTGGAGGGCAGATAAAGGCCCTAAGGAGTGTTTAGAATTCCAAAAGTCCCGTTAGTATTGCTGACACTAAAAGTTTTCTGGTTAAAGATTTTCCTGGAGGCTACTAGAACTCTGGCTTCAGATTGACTCACAATATAATAAATAACAAGAAAAAAACTTTATACGTTATTTAAATCAGTTTAATTTGAACTAAATCAAACTTATTCAAAACCTGAAGAGGTCACATACTTGGTCCAGGGCCCTTGTACCTGGAGATCTCTCAATAGTGTGGATGTGCTTGGGCTATTGCATATGAAAACAATCCTCTGGGAGGGTTGGCCCTACCCAAGAAGTTAGGCTGGAATCCACCAAATTCAGCCAATTATGGTCTATTTGATGTCACATATGGACTGCTTCAGATGTGCTGTCACGAGGACAGAGAGCTGTAGGGACATGCTGGCAGTAAGAATTTTTTGTTTATTTACTTATTTTTTTGCTTATTAATTTTACTATTTTCATTCATTAACTCTTTCTCCTATACTTATTAGGTAAGATTCTGAATGTTATTGGGCTGATAATTACATTGTTTCCCAAACATAAAGCAGAAGTTAAAACAGTACACAAAAGTCTAGGTAATAATAGGGAGGGACTTACGTAACTCTGGGTGTAGAATACGTGAAAAATCTGTCTCTCTTTGTCTCCTTATAAATTTCATAAGAAGTGCCTACTGAAGGGGCTGCCTAAAGTAAAAAAGTAAAAGAGATGGGCATTGATGACAACGGCAGACTGTGGATGTTCTCTATTATTCTTTCCCACCCTTTCTATGACAATAGAAACCCTGATTTTCAGATGAGCACATGGCTGCCCAGTATAAAGACAAACTCCATGGCAACTAGTGTGGTGATGTGACTATGTGAAATGTCTCATGATTGTTGTTGTTAGTTGCTGTTAAATCACCTCTGACTCGTGGCAACCTTATGTATAATAGAATGAAACATTGCTTGGTCCTGTGCCATCTCCACAATCATCAGTATATTTGGGTCCATGGTTGCAGCTATTGTGTCAATCCTTTTCATTGAAAGTTTCTCTCATTTTCACTGACCCTATACTTTACCAAACATGATGCCCTTTTCTAGCTATTAGTCTTTCCTAATGATGTGTACCAATTAAGCTAGTCAAAGTCTCACCATCCTTACTTCTCAGGAGCATTCTGATTATATTTCTTCTGGCAGTCAATACTATATTCAATATTCTTCTTCAATACACAGTTCTAATTAATCAGCTCTTCTTCTGTCTTTCTTTTTCATTATCCAACTTTCGCATGAGACAATTGAAAAGATTACAGCTTGAGTCAGGCGTACCTCAGTCATCAAAGTGACATCTTTGCTTTTTAAATTGTTAAAGAGATCTTTTGCAGCAGATTAGCCCAATGTAATGTGTTGTTTGATTTCTTGACTGCTGCGACAAAGGGAAAGACCCTCCATGAGATGGATTGACATGGTGACTGCAACAGTGGGCGTAAGCAGAGCGATTGTGAGGGTGGCGCAGGACTGGGCAGTGTTTTGTTTGTTGTACATAGGGTTGCTATGAGTTGGAGCTGACTCGACAGCACCTAACAACAACAACAGAAGCTTCCATGGACATTCATTGTTGATCCCAGTAGAATGACATCACAGACAACTGCAATTTCTTCTTCATTTACCATGATGTCTTTGTGAGGATTTTTGTTGTCTTCATGTTCATATGTATTCCATACTGTAGGTTGTATTCATGGACTTCTTCCTACAGGCAGTTGATGCATGTTGCCCTTCTGCCAATGTCCTTGTCCTGTTTTCCACCCTGCTACCTGAAATAGAGACATGTCGAGTCCCTGGGTGGTGCAAACAGTTACATGCTTGGCTACTAACCAAAAGGTTGTTAGGTCCAGACCCACTCCGAGGTGCCTCTGAAGAAAGGTCTGACAATATGCTTTTGAATGGAAAAATCTCAGCCGTGAAAATCCATGGACTGTAGTTCTACTCTGCACTGTGTGCTCTGGTTTTGTCTTTTCGGTAGGTGCCACCTTTGACTATGAGAATGAGAGCCATGCATTTGAGATGTTGGAACAGTAAGCTGGGAAGATGGTGAGGTTTGTGAGGTAGTGTCTCTATATCCAGCCCAGACTATTTGTATATGGGTTTTTATATGGGACCAAAAGATCTTTATCTTACTTAAGCTATCATTTTGTATTTAGTCTAATCTTAAGTTGATACAATGAGACTTTCTTTCAGGAAGGGAGATTTTCTAGCCTTTCCTGGAACTTTTAATAGGGCAAAATATCCTCAAGGACAAAATGTTCCTTTTTATTTTTTTAAAAAAATATCTTTGATGCAATTTATTTCTGTTTTCTCATATTCACATCTCTGAAATTGGAGAATAATTCATTTTTTTTTCTTATAAAAAACCTTTGTGGAATATAAAATACTTGTTTGTGCTTTAATTTTATAGCTTGTTGTCAATCAGTAGATTTAGAACTTTTCAAAAAATAAACTGTTCATTTTGAGAAAATTATAGATGCCCATGCCATTGTGGGGTATTTAGAACTTTTAATTTAAAATATTACATTTTAACAAAAATATTCGTAGCTAGAATCAATACACACACATGCATATATTTTTTTTAAGAAGATAATTGGCTTGGGGTTCTCATTATGCCCATGATTTGGTATTAGTGGTTCACAGCACAATTCTAGAAAAATAAGATGATGTTTGCTGAACTGTGAAAAGAGGATATCGATATATAGAGAATGTGTTTTTAATATAGTATCTGGGGACAGTTAGTAGAAATGGGCTTTGTGTGTATGTGTGTGCACGACCATGTGTGTGTATGTGTGTGTGTGTGAAAGAAAGAGAATATACCGAAAGCAAAGCACTCCATGTGTTTAATTGCTGCTCCGTTTGATGGATTCCTGGGGAGCAGGAGGCTCATCCCGGTAAGGGAGCAATGGCAGGTTCCTCTGGTGCATGAAATTGGGGCTGGTGTCTGAAATGCCAGACACATTTCTGTGCCAGCTGTCTTTATACTCTGACTTGTTCGGGAGACTATATTCTCTGCAAAGCAGTTGCACACACACATAGACATACAAGCAACCTTTAAGGAAATGTAGAGTAAGTATAGAACTTCATTCAGTTCTGTGCCCCACACCTTCAAGTATGTACTGACTGGTTCTTTTTCTTTCTTTCTTTTTTATTCAGCAACTTTATTGAGATATAATTCACTTACCCTGTATCCCCTGTCTCTGTGGATTTGTCTATTCTGAACATTTCATACAAATGGAATTATGTAGTATTCTGTTGTATGGATATACTACATTTTATTTATCCATTCATCAGTTGATGGACATTTGGGCTTTCTGCATTTTGCCTGCTATGATTAATGCTGCTATGAACATTTATATACAAGTTTTTATGTGGACATATATTTTCATATATCTTGGGTATATACTTCTTAGTGGAATAGTTGGTTGCGGTAGGCAGAATAATGCCACTCATCCCCACTCCCCACTCCAAAGATGTCGTCATCCTAATCCTTGGAACCTGTAATGTGTTATGCTAGCTGGCAAGGGGCAGACAATTGTGGACATCAATAGCAGAGAGGTTGGACTGAAATTGGCTGTGGAAGAGATTAACTGGGGAGATTGTGTAGACTAAGAGAAGAGGGTTAAGAATAGAAACATCTTTTAAGGAAATGAGGCATGGCAGAGGAAACTAATGTAGGAGATTGAGAGAGGTAGGCAGAAGACTCTTCATCTGCAGGGGTTCTGCAGAGAGGAAAACAAACTGGCTATATTTTTCTATTGTATGCTGAAGTACCAAAGAACCAAGTTAACACAGACCTTAAACTGCCTCCCCCCTCAAAAAACAAAAAACCCAAAGTCACTGCCATTGAGTCAATCTCAACTCATAGTGATCCTCTTTGGGTTTCCAAAGTGGTAAATCTTTATGGAAGTAGATTGCCCAGTCTTCCTTCCATGGAGTGGCTGGTGGGTTTGAACCACCAACCTTCTGGTTAGTGATCAAATGCTTTAGGCACTACATCACCAGAGATCCTTACACAAACCTTAAGGGTGCCTAAAAACAGATCATCTAGGGAGCCCTGGTGGCACAATGGTTAAGTGCTCTACAGTCAACTGAAAGGTAGGCAGTTCGAATCCCCCCAGAGGCTCTGTGGGAGAAAGACCTGGAGATCTGCTCCTGTAAAGATTACAGCCTAGAAAACTCTATGGTATAGTTCTGTTCTGTCAGTGGGGTCACTGTGAGTCGGAATTGAGTTAACAGCAGGCAACAAGTCCAACCTTAAGGAGTTTTGGGCCACAGTGGTTAAAGTGCTCACCTGCTAACTGAATGGTTGGTGGTTTGAACTCACCAGTGGCTCCATGGGAGAAAAGACTTGGAGATTCCTCCCATAAAGATTTCAACCCAAGAAACCCTGTGGGGAGGTTCCACTCTGTTACATGAGGTCACTCTGAGTCAGAATCAACTCAGTGGCACACAATGACTATCCAACCTTAAGCTGAAGAGAGTTGTTCTAGTTTTTAAATAACTCTAAGTTAGTTTAATCAATTAAAAAGTTTAAAGATAATGCTCTTCAGGCCTGAAATACTTTAAAACTAGCTTCTAAACCTGGAACGTAGTGGAGGATTTTATTTGTGCTGACCCTGCCTTACCAGGAGCTCTGGTGGCATAATGGATAAGGTATTTGGTTGCTAACCAGAAGATCAGCAGTTCAAACCCACCAGCTGCTCCTTGCAATCTACTTCTGTAAAGTTTACAGCCTCAGAAACCCAGTAGGGGTCATGATGACTTGGAATCGACTTGATGGCAGTGAGTCTGGTCTTTTGCTTTTTGACCTTGACTCTGGGGTAAAGCTGAGGCGCACAGCTAACACTTATTATGAGTTCAAATTCTCCTGGAGAATGCTTTCTGGCAGTTGTTATAAGCTTTACCTTTTTACAGCTCAAGTGTTTGTTAAATTGGGTTTTGTTTTACGGTGAGGTGTTACTTAAGTCAATATGGCGTCTTAGAATCAAGACAGCAAAGCGTTGCAATTTAAATATAATGTCATTTATGGACATTTTTGCCTGTCCCATTTTGCAGAGCTTCAGCTGTTGACATTTAGCACAAGGAACAGAAACACTTTTTAATTGGCACCTCATCTACTTCCTCTGTGTCCCCAAAGTTATTTGGCCCTCTAGCCATGCTAAATTCCTTACTCTTGCCGTATTCATCTGACTGAATGCCTGGGGTGCCCCTTCTCTTCCCAAACCTTCCTCTCCCATGGTCTACCTGAGCCTCTAACCAAGACTCAATTCATGTGTGTCCTCTCCCCTTTCCACCCAGGCAGATTGGGCCTTTCTTCCTCTCAGTTCCCAAGGTGCAGCATACATTCCCCCGTCACATGCTTGGAACTACTTTTCAATTTGTGTGCTCCACTGGACTGTGAGCGTTTTGAAGCTTTGTCTTGTTTATTTTGGTAAGCCTGGTACTTACCTCAACACCTGCCTGTAGAACAGTGAATGCTCTATTTTTTTTTTTCTGTTAGCATAAAAAGAGTTCAACGATTGTGTGATAGCAAAGGATGATTGTTTATAACTTTTCCTTAGAAATTGGAAAAATGATCAAATAATGAAGTATATTCTCAGCAAGGACTTATGATTTTTCTTCACCCAGCCAGTTACATTATGAGGCAAAATCCTCACAGTGATTTGTATTCTGTGAAATGATTCACACTAGTAACAACAAGAAATTTATTTATCTGACTGCTTGGGAATAGACATATAATTATAATAACATCAATATTTATTAACAATGTATAAAGTTTTTTGAGTTGTTCTGGACAGATAAAATAAAATCTATCCCTAATTGTTGGTGGAGTGCCTAAGGCATTTGACTGCCCACCAGAAGGCTGGCAGTTCAAATCCACCAGCCACTCCTCGGAAGGAAGACTGGGCAATCTACTTCCGTAGAGATACTGCCACGGAAACCCAAGGAGGGGTTGCTATGAGTTGAATCAACTTGATGGCAGTGAGTTTTTGAGTTTATCCCTAATTAATATTTATTATTTGTCCTTGTGTGAAAATTCCAGCCTTAGGTATTGTAACAACTTATGGGGGGTGGGGAGCCTAGTCACCCAGCTCATATTCTACCAACTCAGGGGCAAACGGTATCCTATTTGGGGCAGGCTTCCACCTGGTTCCCTGCTCAGAGAGAAGAGATGGGTACTGAGGAATAGGTCAACTTTGTCTTGAGGGGGAATCGTTAAAGTCTTCATATTGGAGCTGTAGAGTCAAGTAGTCAGATTTTCAGGTGAGGTGGGAACAGTGCTTATAAAGGCATAGCAATAAGCATATATGTTTTTTAACAGACAAAGTAGCCAAATAGGTTAAGCTAACTGCTCAATTACTAGACAAAATGTTGGGGGTTCAAACCCTCTCAGATGCTCCTCAGAAGACAGTCCCAGCTATCTGTTTCGGGAGGGTCACAGCCTTGAAAATCCTACGGAGCAGTTCTACTATGCACACACAGGGTCACCATGAGTTGGAATGATAGTAACAGTAACAACAGGTCATTTAGATCTGCCTCAAGTAGTTATTCTCACTTTTATTTTTGACCAGAGTCTTTCAAGTAACTTATGTTCTCAGGTCCTTTCTGGGTCTGTCCCAAACCTGCCCTTCAGTCCTAGGATGACTCACTTTTCCTAGCATTCACCTGCAACCTCACTACAGAGATTTTCCGAGATTTTGCCCCAGATCATTATTTATGATCCAGAGCTCTCATTTCCCGCACACATATCTCCCACAAGGAGATTCAGCATTCATCCTGATGTCATAACTTCCTTATTTGTGTCAAGTTTTTTTTCACAGATCCATTCCCCTAGAGTAGAAATTTGAGTTTCCCAGTGACACATCTTTGGTCCTTGTTCTCAGCATCAGACAAAGTTACATTATTAGGTGTTGACTCTTCATGAAAAGGCTTTAGGGTAGAATGTTACTTCCTAGACACTTGAGCCTGACTACCTGGGTCTGAATTTCAGCTTTATCATTTTGTATTTCTACGATCTTAGGCAAATCACTTAAATCTCTTAGTGCCTGAGTTTCTTCATTTGTGAAACAGGATCAAATAGTACCTATCTCATGGGATTCTTGCAAAGATCACATGATACACATCAACTCTTGGCAGTTAGGAAGTGCTCACTGAGTCCTGGCTAGTAATGCTATTCTTTACAACACTAGCACACTAAATCTTTTTACATTGCATTTACACCGGCCTGGCCGAACAGGTCCATATACGATGTGGAGGAAAGGCAGTTTTGCCATATGTTCATCCAGGCCAAAGAGCCTCATCCTCAGGTCCACATCATGGTAGAAGCAGTAGTTCATGTCAGTGTCTCTTAAACTCTGTATTCAGTCTTCTGGTTCTTTATAACAAGGGCAGGCCTTTTCAGTTTATTGGAGCAGAAGAAAATCACACTTTTCTCATTATTTTCCCTGCTCTCTGACTTAATTGCAAGAAACCGTGTCTAGCACCTTCGATCCCAGCTGGTGAGGCTACTCTCTCAGCCGATGCTAACTCTGTGGCTCCCTTCTGGTCCCTGTCGACTGCCCTTCCAGCTGGCAGAGAGCTATCTCAGTGCTTGTGCTAACCCCTAGAATCAGGGAGGACGCATGAGTGACCTCCTAAGTAGTACTGGCCTTGGGGAAAGATGGGGAGTAGGATGTCTATGCCCCATCAGCCCTTCCATTTAGTTTCTTTTCCTGTCTTTGAGTCTTCTTCCCAGAGCAGGTGTCATGTCAACAAGATGTATGTCAGTGAGGCCATGAGGACTTTTCCTCCCATCTTCCCCACACAGAAACTTATGTATCCTAGTTAGGACAGTTCTGTCAGCTGGCTGTCACTGCTGGAAAACCATCAAAATATTATCTATCCCTCCCCTTCTCACATATACACGTTCAGATAATAAATGCAAAACAAAACAAAACAAAACAAAAAACCCAACACCAGGAATATTTATATTTTAATAACAGACTTTTGGAAATAGCAAAAGTAACCCCTAAAAACAAAGTGGGATGTCTCACACTTCTGGATCATAAAACCTACTATACAGCCACAGTAGTCAAAACAGCATGGTGTTGGTACAATGATAGACAGACCAATGGAACAGAATTGAAAGTCCAGATATAGACCCATCATCTGTGGACAGCTGATCTTTGACAAAGGTCCAAAACCCATTAAATGGGGGAAGAGACAGCCTCTTTAACAAATGGTGCTGGCAAAACTGGATATCCACTTGCAGAAAAATGAAACAAGACCCATACCTCACCCCATACACAAAAACAAACTCAAGCTAGATCAAAAACTTAAATGTAAAACCCAAAACTATAAAATTTTTCATAGATAAAATAGGGACAAATATGGGACCCCTAATTTATGGCATAAATAGACTATCAAGCATAACCCAGAATGCACAGGAGGTAGAAGAGAAGCTAGATGACTGGGACCTTTTAAAAATTAAATTCTTATGCACATTGAAAGACTTCATCAAAAGGGTAAAGAGAGGACCTACAGATTGGGAGAAAATATTTGCCTATGACATGTCTGATAAAGGACTTATCTCCAAAATCTATAGAAAACTTCAACACCTCAACACCAAAAAGACAAACAACCCAATTCATAAATGGGCAAAAGACTTGAACAGACACTTCACCAAAGACGATATACTGGCGGCCAACAAACACATGAGGAATTGCTCTCATTAGTCATTAGAGAGATGCAAATCAAAACAACCATGAGGTATCATCTCACCCCAGCAATAATAGCAAAGTTCAACAGGACAGAAAATAACAAATACTGGCGAGGTTGCAGAGAGATTGGAACTCTTGTGCACTGCTGGTGGGATTGTAAAATGGTACAACCATTGTGGCATATGGTATGGTGTTTCCTTAAAAAACTGAAAATAGAAATACCATTTGACCCAGCAATTCCATTACTATGAATATATCCTAAAGAGGTGAGAGACAGCACATGAACAGACATATGCACACCTACATTCATCACGAATACACTATAGCAAAGAGATGGAAACAACCTAAATGCCCATCAGCGGATGAGTGGATAACCAAATTATTGTGCATGCACACAATGGAATACTGTGTTACATTAAGGAACAATGAGGGATATACGAATCATCTCACAACATGGCTGAGCCTGGAGGACATTATGCTGAGTGAAGTAAGTCAATTGCAGAAGGTCAAGTACTGTATAAGCCCATTATTATAAAAAGACACAGAAGAGTTTGCTTGGGAAAGGGAACTCACTTTGTAGGTTGCCAGGGTGGGGAGGGAAGTGGAGGGATTAATTGTGGACTAGTTGGGGCCCACACACTGAGGAGGGTAAGGGGAGGGATGTATGGAAAGAGTCTGACCACCATGATAACATTAGGAGAAGGGAGGACACTGAATTGTGTACATAGGAGACAGACGACAGATGCTAATACCAACCAGTGTACTCACAATACTGCATTACCATTAACACCAAATACCAGGCTACAGATTAACACATAAACACCTGAGAGGATCAGATGGGGGTCAGTGAACAGGAATATACTCTAAATCAAGGATGGGTTCAGCGAAGGCTAATCTTACACAGATACCATTGATACAAAATACCTGCAATACTTACAGAAACAACAGAAGACAGACATAGGGTAATCCCTCACAGACACCCAGACACTGTGGGAGAGAGATCCAATGGATCTACCATCTCAGGATGGTAGATAGTACTGGAGGACACCAGACTCAAGTGACACAACAAAATACATAAAAGCCTTGTTCCTCATCCTACATTGGTGAGTAGTGACTGGGGTCTTAAAAGCTTTCAAGTGACCATCTAAGATGCAGCTAATGGTCTCCTATCATTGGAAGCAAAGAAGAGTTAAAAAAAAACAAGGGCATTTAGAAGCAATCAGTCCTACAACACGATGGCCCTTGAGACCAGAAGAACTAGATGGTGCCTGGCTACCAATGCCAATCACTCAGGAGAGGATCAAATCTGGAGATCCTGGATAGAGTGGGAGGGAAAACATGGAACAAAATAAAAAAACTTAATAATGACCAGAATTACTGGTCAGATGGAGCCTGGTGAGACCCTCAATACTATGGCCCTGGAATACATTCTGTGCCTGGAATAAAGCTCACTCCCAGGGCCGGGCTCTCAGCCCAGTAGTAAACAAAATGTACATGCAAACCACTCAACCCAGGGTAACAGACCCACACACTCTATGGAAATGCATCCCTTGGAGCAATCAACTGTGGGGCACCAGAGGGGCAACATTTACATGGAGAAAATGCAGGACAGACAGGAGTGCATAACTACGAAGGGCACGGAGGTGGGGGAGGGGGAGTCAATCGGCAGGAAGGGGAGGAGACTGGATTAGGGTTGGGCATGGTAAATGGGGAGTGAAACTTAATGTACACGTAATGTTTAATGTAAAACAAACTCTTAAAATAAAAAAATTAAAAAAAAAATGATAATAAACATTAAAAAAAAAAGTAACCCCTAAAGAAGGCACTAGCATCATTCCAGTGCAGCTAGGTGTGGAGATTTTTTGGGGGGTGGTGGGGTGGTGGTGAGGGAACACATTTCTCTTGTCATGTTTTTATATTAAAAAGAAACTAAATGTCACACATTCATTATGACATACCCCAACTTCACTTTACTTGAGATAGTCAGTGTTGGCAGCCTGGGATATGTCCTCCCAAATATTTCTCTAGGCTCAAACAGGAATATGTCATAATTTATGTGGCCATATCCCTAATGATGGGACATTTAGGTTGCTTTAATCTAAGCAATCCAAAGAGCTCTCTGGTGGCACAGTGGTTAAGGCATTCAACTGCTAACCAAAAGATTGGTTGTTTGAACCCACCAGCCACTCCAAGGTTGTAAAAATTTATGGCCTTGGAAACCCTATGGGGCAGTTCTATTCTCCTATAGGGTCACTACAGGTCCAAATCAGCTAAGTGGCAATGGGTTTGTTTTGGGTTTGGTCAGTAGTCCTTGAATAAACAATTCATATACAGGTTCTTTTGAGCTCTGGTGGCATAGGCATTTGGCTGCTAACCAGAAGGTCAGTGGTTCAAGCCCACCAGTTGCTGCTCTGTGGGAGGAAGATTGGGCAATCTACTTCCATAATGATTTGTAGCCTCAGAAACCCAACAGAGGTTGCTATGAGTAGGAATTGACTTGGTGGCAGTGAGTTTGGTTTTGTTTATTTGTAGAATAGTAGGATTGCTGGCTCAAAGTGCATGCATTTAATAGCCACTGCTAGTTATTTTCCAGCAAATGTCATTCAAACTGAACAAGGCGACATGGCACAGTTTAAAATCAAGAAGCGAGTGTGTCAGTGTTGTATGCTTTCACCATACTTATTCAATCTATATGCTGAGCAAATAATCTGAGAAGCTGGACAATATGAAGAAGAATGTGGCATCTGGATTGGAGGAAGAATCATTAACTGCGATATGCTGACGATACAATTTTGCTTGCTGAAAGTGAGGATGACTTGAAGCACTTACTGATGAAGATTGAAGAATACAGTCTGCAGTATGGGCTACATCTCAATATAAAGAGAACAAAAATCCTCACAACTGAACCTATAAGCAGCATCACGATCAATGGAGAAGAGACTGAAATTGTCAAAGACTTCACATTACTTGATTCTACAATTGATGCCAATGGAAGCAGTGGTCGGCGTCAGACAACATATAGCACTGGGCAAATCAGCTGCAAAGGACCTCTTTTAAGTGCTGAAGAGCAAAAATGTCTCCTTGAGGAGTATGGTGCACCTGACAAAGCCATGATATTTTCAATCACCTCATATACATGTGAGAGCTGGACAATGAATAAGGAAGACCAAAGAATTGATGCTTTTGAGTTGTGGTGCTGCCAAAGAATGCTGAAAGTACCATGGACTGCTAAAAGAACTAACAAATCTTTCCTGGAGAAAAGTGGCTGGAATGCTCCTTGGAAGCAAAAATGGCCAGACTTCATCTCACCTACTTTGGTCATTTTGTCAGAGGGACCATTCCCTGGAGAAGGATATCATGCTTAGTAAGGTGGAGGAACGAAAAAGGGGAAGACCCTCAATGAGATGGATTGACGTGGTGGCTGCGGCGATGGGCTCGAATATAGCAGGGATTGTAGAGCTGGCGTGGGACCAGGCGGTGTTTCATTCTGCTGTGCATAGGGTTGCTATGAGTTGGAGATGACGCGATGGCACCTAACAACAACAACAACAACAACAACATCCAGCAAAACTTATAAGGATGCTAATATCTCCTTACCCTTGTTAACACTAGATCTTATCTATCTATCTATCTATCTATTTATTTATTTATCAGACAATGGTGAAAAATGGCTTCTCCTTTTTATTTTAATTTGCATGTTTACCATCTCTGTAGGGGCAGTGGTCACCGTCCTTTCTTGGATGCTAAACCTGATGACACCTTTGGGATTGTTTTCACAGTGCTCAGGCCCCCAGTGACTTTAGTTTTCTGCAGGCAAGAGCTGAAGAAGCAGCTTCAGTGAGCATGATGGATTTTCATCATGGAAGCTGATGTGTGCTGTATGAATTTAAAACCAACAAAAAGATAGATTTTATGCAAGTGCCATTTGGAAAGGTTACAGGAATGTGGGAGGAGGAATAGATAATGTGTGTGCACAGATGCTATGGGAATCAGTTTCTGTCCCATCCTGGCTTTGTCCCAGCTCTCTGCAGTGGTCACCCTGCCAGTGTGCTGACCTGCTCTGCCCTGCTCTCTGCAGAACTTGCGGAAGCCTTCCACAGGAGGGGAGGACCTTCTACTCTGCCAGCATGCCGGGATTGGAGAGAGGGACACATGGAGAATTATGACTCCCCAGAGTTGAGCAGCTTGTGAACCTTTTTTCCATCCTCCCTGCTAAGGTCCAGCTTCCTGTACGGGTCTCCTTTCTTGAGGTTTTTCCAGCTGTTAATTACCTCTGGGGTCCTGTCTTTACTCTAGCCTATGGAAGCCTGTCAGCTCTTTTCTAAAGTGTACTCCCTCCCAGTGTCCTTTGATGAATAAGCCGCTGAGTTGATTCTGACTCATGGCAACCCCACATGTGTCACAGTAGAGCTGTGCTCCACAGGGTTTTCAGTGGCTGGTTTTTCAGAAGTAGATTGCCAGGCCTTTCTTTGGAGACACTGTGTGTGGACTTGAACCTCCAGCCTTTTAGTTGGCAGCTGAGAATGTTAACCATTTGCAGCACCCAGGAACTCCTTTTGATGAATAGTGAATGGATTTTTCTAGGAATAACTTTGCTTCTAGTCTGCACCCTCAATGTCCCCATCTCCTGCCTGACTCCAGCTAGCTCAGATTGCTGTCTCTTGGACCACAGTTTTACCATAACTCCTAGGACTTAATTGTTGTGGATTGTAGCTTTCCTCTCAGGCATAAGGATTCCTTTTACTTTCCTGTCCTGAAGCTCTGTTCTCCTCATCCAGCATGTTATGCGGTAGGCACCCCACTCCAGTGCAGGCCAGCATTCTCTTAGGAGTGCTTTTCTCCAATAAATGCAGTGGCTGCGATGTAGAAGACAGAATGCTGATATAGGAGGGTATGCCTGGCCTACTTGGCCCAGTTACTGAGCTTATGGTGGGTGAGAGCAGTGTGCAACCCTGAACTGATGGAATATTTTCTAGAAATGTTGTAATAATCAGTTCTTAAAAGTTTATACATTACAAGGTTGTAGACAGGGAACCAGAGATAGCAATTGGCAAGTGAGGACAACTACAAACAAAAAGAGGGAAAAGACTGTGCAGTC
>NW_006921655.1:2522245-2545506 GCF_000298275.1 Orycteropus afer afer
AAAAAAAAAAAAAAAAGTCTATACACTATGAATGATGCATAAGGCACAGGGTAGTGGGCATAGGAACTTCTCCTACAGTGTCTTGATATAACTTCTCATCCCCTGGTTGAAAAAAATCAATGAGAAGTAACAGCACCTGCCACAGGGAGGGATTTTGAGGATATGATTTTATAAGCATTGCTTCTGAAAGTGATAAATCAATGTCATAGAAATAAAAACACCAGAAAATAAACATTTATGTACAAAAATATTTATTGAAGTATTGTTTATAAAAAGGTGATCCAACAGAATGTGGAAATTATTAAACAATGTCATTCATATCACACACAAGTAAAATTTCGCTGAACGTAATTGAAAAATGGTTGCAGCAGTGCATTGACGGGGAACTGCCAGAAATGCAAGCCAAATTCAGAAGAGGATGTGGAACAAGGGTATCACTGCAGATGTCAGATGGATCTTGGCTGAAAGCAGAGAATACCAGAAAGATGTTTACCTGTGGTTTATTGACTATGCAAACGCATTCAACTGTGTGGATCATAACAAATTACAGATAACATTGTGAAGAATGGGAATTCCAGAACACTTAATTGTGCTCATGCCAAACCTGTACACAGACTAAGAATAGAACGAGGGGTTATTGAATGGTTTAACATCAGGAAAGATATGAGTCAAGGTTGTATCCTTTCACCATATTTATTCAATCTATATGCTGAGCAAATAGTCTGAGAAACTGGACTTTAAGAAGAAGAACGCAGCATCAGGATTGGAGGGAGACTCATTAACAACCTGCCATATGCAGATGACACAACCTTGCTGGCTAAAGATAAGAGGACTTGAAGCACTTACTGATAAAGATCAAAGACTCCGGCCTTCAATATACTTCAACATAAAGAAAACAAAAATCCTCACAACAGGATCATTCAGTAACATCACAATAAACAGAGAAAAGATGGATGTTGTTAAGGATTCCTTTTTACTTGGGTACATAATCAATGCCTGTGGCAGCAGCAGTCAAGAAATCAGATGACATACTGCACTGGGAAAATCTGCTGCAAAAGATCTCTTTAAAGTGTTAAAGAGCAAAGATGTCACTTTGGGGACTAAGGTGCACCTGACCCAAAACATGATATTTTCAATCACCTCCCATGCATGTGAAAGCTGGACAGTGAATAAGGAGGACTGAAGAAGAATATATGCCTTTGAATTATAAGATTGATGAAAATATTGACTATACCATGGACTGCCAGAAGAACGAACAAATCTGTCTTGCAAGAAGTACAGCCAGCATGCTTCTTAGAAAGTAAGTGTAGAGAGACTTCATCTCACCTACTTGGGACATGGTATCAGGAGGACCAGTCCCTGAAGAAGGAAATCATTCTTGATAAAGTCGAAGGTCAGTGAGAAAAAGGAAGACCCTCAACAAGATGTATTGACACAGTGACTGCAGCAGTGGGCTCAAACATAGCTGTGATTGTAAGGATGGCGCAGGCCAGACAATGTTTTGTTCTGTTGTGCCACCAGTTGCCATGAGTCAGAACTGAGTCAGCGGCATCTAACAACAATCGTTTATAATGGCACCTATAAACAAAGAAAATGCCCATTCATTGGACAAATGCTGAATAAATTATGACATTTTCACACCATTGAATATTATTGTATAATTAAAAAAGAAGAAAAGATCTACGTACAACCTACCATGATTTTCCCACTATATATTCCATATATATGAAATAAAATTCTATTTTTTATAAAATAAATAATGATAATAGTACCATATATATCTGTAAATACAGTGTATATGTTTATATAGGGAGCTCTGGTGATGTAGTGCCTAAGGCATTTGTCTACTAACCAGAAGGCTGGCGGTTCAAACCCACCAACCACTCCTTGGAAGGAAGGTTGGGCAATCTACTGCCCAACCTCAGAAACCCAAGGAGGGGTCGTTATGAGTCGGATCTGATTCGACAGCAGTGAGTTTGGTTTGGTTTGATGTGTATATATGCATAAAGAGATGCATCAAAACATGATAAGTAACTAAAATACTAATCCTGCTTGGGAGCTCTGGTAGCATAGGTGGTGGGATTTCAGTGATTTTTTGCTATTTTTCTTTGCTTTTCTGAACCATTTAAGTTTATAACAGTGAATAAATATTAGTCTAAAAAACTTGGAAAAAAACTGAAATTATTTCCATGTAAAAAAGCATTGGCTCAGAATCTTACTTATGGGTTCCCTTCAAACTTGGAGTTCAAACTGGATTACTAGTAAGCACAGGACTAGTGGGATACGCTTCCCTATGTTCATTCTTTTTTTTTTTTTTTCAATCAACAAACATGTATTTAGAATTTATGTTTACCAGGCATTGTTCTAGGTATGGGGGTTGTAGTGGTGAAAATATCAGATGTGGTCCCTGCCCTCATAAAGCTTATGATTTACTAGGGACAAATGTACAAATGTACAGAGGGTTGACACATTGTAAGTACTGTACCAGAAATTCTCCATGTCCAAATGGCAGCGGGACCAAGGCCTTTGACTGATCTGATTAAGGCCATCCCATACGGTAAAAATGGCTGCTTCCATTATCATTGCCATGCCACACGTCTAGTTCCAAGTGTTAGTGACTGATGTGCCTTGACTATGGCTTTTTGCTCTTTCAAATAGCTACTTACTGAGGATAAGCGACATTTGCTGTTAAGTAACTACATTTTCTGATTTCATTAATTTTATTGCTGATGGAAAGAAGTTGAGCTGGTAAGTTTATTGTAAGGACTATTTGTTTGTTGTTAGGTTTTGGTGGTTATTGTAATTCTGAGGGAATCTCTGGGTGGTGCAAGTGATTAAATGCTTGACTACTAGCTGAAAGATTAGTGGTTCAAATGCACTCAGAGGCACCTTGGGAGACAGGCCCAATATGCTTCTGAAAGGTTACAGACTTGAAAACCCTATGGAGCACTGGGGGTCTGCACACATGGGGTTGCCATAAGTTGGAATCAACTTGGTGGCAACTAACAAGAAGGACAACATACTTTGGAGAAAGTCAAGGAGAGAATAAATGAGATGATTAATGAGCTGCATCTAGGAGAAGAGTTGAAAAGATTTTTATTTTTTTCTTCTTAAAGAAAGATTAAGTAGAATCTGACATGCTGAAGAAACATTATTTTGTGGTTACTTAGTGAGTACTGTGATGCTTTTCATGACTTCTAGAAGGAAGCCTCATTAATTTATAGTTACATGATCATCAGTAAAACAAAGCTCACAAATAACAGTAGATACATTATGGTTATTTATAGGCACTAACCAAAACCAAAAGTTAAGGAGCTCCGGTGGTGTAGTGGATAAGGCAATTGTCTGCTACCTAGAATACCAGTGGTTCAAAGTCACCAGCTGCTTTGTGGAAGGAAGGTAGGGTGATCTACTTCTGTAAAGATTTACAGCCTTGGAAACCTAATGGGGGTCACTATGAGTCAGATTCTACTCAATGGCAGTGAGTTTGGTTTTGGTTTTTAACCAAAAGGTCTGCAGTTTGACATTACCAACCACTCTGTAGGAGGTTGTGGCATTCTTCTTCTATAAAGACTTATTATTGCCTTGGAAGCCCTATGGGGCAGTTCTACTCTGTCCTATAGTGTCACTATGAGTTGGAATTGACTTGTTGGCAATGGCTTTGGACTTTTAGTTTATGGATAAGCTAAAGGAGTTCTGGTTAAGCTCTTGGCTGCTAACCAAGAAAGGTCAGGGGTTTGAGCCTACAAGCCTCTCTCAGCGCGAAAGATGTAGCTGTCTGCTTCCATAAAGATTTATAGCCTTGGAAACCTTGTAGTGCAGTTTTCCTCTGTCCTGTAGGGTGGCTGTGAGTCAGAATCAACTTGGTGGCAATGGGTTTGACTTGGTTTCGGTATGGGTAAGGTAGTGTTTGGGATGCTTGTATATTATCTCATTTAGTGCAATAGCCCTACAATTTTATCATCCCTATTCTGCAGATCTGACTCATAGTGACCCCTCCTTGGGTTTCCAAGGTGGTATCACTACAGAAGTAGATTGCCCAATCTTCCTTCCAAGGAGTGGGTAATGGGTTTAAACTGCCAGGCTTCTGGTTAGCAGTCAAGTGCCTTAGGCACTATGTCACCAGAGCTCCTGTTTATTCTGCATATCAGAAAAGTAAGAGTTTATGTGATGTCTCTTATCTCTAGAATTTATAGAAAACTCCAACACGTCAATAACAAAAAGACAAATAATCCAATTAAAAAATGGGCAGAAGACATGAATAGACACTTCACCAAGAGGATATTCAAGTGGCCAACAAACATATGAAGAAATGCTCACGATCATTAGCTAGTAGAGAGATGCAAATCAAAACAACAATGAGATACCATCTTGCTCCAGCACTAGTAGCAAAGTTCAACAAGACAGAAAATAACAAATGCTGGTGAGGTTATGGAGAGATTAGGACTCTCATACACTGCTAGTGGGACTGACTGTAAAGTGGTACAACCATTGTGGAAAGCAGTATGGTGATTCCTTCAAAAATTGGAATTAGAAATACCACTTGACCCAGCCATTCTGTTACTAGGTATATACCCTAAAGAAATGAGAGCCATGACAAGAACAGATATATGCACACCCATGTTCATCGCAGCACTATTTACAATAGCCAAAAGATGGAAACAACCTAGGTGTCCATCAACTGAGGAATGGATAACCAAACTATGGTACATACACACAATGGAATACTATGCAACGCTAAAGAATAATGTAGAATCTGCAAAACACCACATAATGTGGATGAACTTGGAGGACATTATGCTGAGTGAAATAAGTCAATCACAAAAGGACAAATATTGCATTAGTCCGTTATTGTAAAAGTTAAGGAAAGGTTTATCTATAGAAGGAAATTGTCTTTGTTGGTTACTAGGGGTGGGAGGGGAGGCAAGGGAACACTGTTAGATAGATAGAGATCAGTATTGATATGGGTGAAGAGAAGGGCAATGTACCAAATGTGAGTGACCAATATGGCGGCACTGAGGAAGAGAAAGACATAGAGAGGTACATGGGAGGTACAGACAACAAATATGAACTCTTTTGTAAATACTGTACTGCATTGTCAGTGAAGGCTAACATGGGTATATGGGTGGATAAATGGGTGGACAGGCTGAATGATTAGGTATGTCTATGAAATGGGGAGTGTATCCAAGAACATATATAGGGTTGGCAGACAATGGTCCTATAAGTTTATGTGAATGATCAGAATTCCCAGGTGTATAGTAGAGCTGACATGGGGCAAGGTTGTGGTCATGGCTTGGTCACAGCCAGCTACCCAGAGGGACTGAGTAGTTGAACCTGCGGACTTGGGTAGTTGCAGGGGACGTCAAGCTCAATTGGCATAACATACTATACAAAACATTGTTCCATCTCCTACTTTAGCGAGTAGCAACTGGGCTCTTAAAAGCTAGCAAGCTGCCATCTAGATGCAACGATGGGTCTCTCCTTGTCAAGAGCAAAGAAGAATGAGGAAAACCAAAATTCATGGAAACAATTAGTCCTAGCGACTGGTACACCATCCGATCTGCAGCCTATACGACTGAGACCAGAAGAACTAGATGGTGCCCGGCTACCACTATCGTCCACTTGAAAGGGGATCTATGTAGGAGTTCCTGGATGGAGAAGGAGAACAATGTGGAACAAAACTCAAAATCATTTGGAAAAAAAAAGGTGAACAGGTTTGCTGGTCCAATAGAGCCTGGTGGAACCACTGAGACTATAGCCCCTAGCTGCCCTTCAGATCTGGAATTGAACCCACACCTGTGGTTTCCAGCCAAACAAAAGACAGGCATATGAGTTGAACATTTACCTCAAGTAGATACACTCCTTGGAGAGAACATGGGAGAAAGAAGGGCTGCTTATGCACAGGGAGACAGCTCAGGGGGCAGGAGTGCATGGAGGGATGAACACAGGGAAGAGGTAACTATGGGGAGGAAGTGGGAGGGGAGCTGTTGCATTGTGGTAGACTGGTCAATGTCATGAGACAAAGTGAACCGCTGTATGGAGAGTAAATTTGCTCTGTAAACCTTCACCCAAATCATAATAATAATTAAAAAAAGAGTTTATGTGATGTGTCTAAGTGGTGGACCCCAACACATAGCAGCTTAAAACAAAGCATAGAGAGATTGGGATATTTCTTTTACCAGAACTCTTAACAATTAACCAAAATACCTTTCTCTCTATGATGTTTACGTATTCTTATCTGAAAACAAGGGAAAGTGTAGCTGACTCTTTTAGGTTCCTTCCATCCATTTCAGTGTGTAAAATCTGTTTGGTGTTATAGATTACCATTTTTATAGCTATTAAAGGATTTCAGAGTTCTTTATTGGAAAAATAACAATCTGAAGGTTTGCAGCATGTCACTGTTTCCTTGTTCTTTGTTTATATGTATATAAACAGTTGCACTTGAGTAGACTCCGAGTCATGGCAATCCCATGAGAGCCATGTAAAACTCTATAGGGTGCTCCATAGAGTTTTCAAATGGCTGGTTTTTCACAAGTAGATCACCAGGTCTTTCTTCTGAGGTGCCTCTGGGTTGATTTGAACTTCCAGCCTTTTGGTTAGCAGCTAAAAGCCTTAACCATTTGTACTACCTATGGACTCAACGGCACATAACAACAACAACTACCTATGGATTTCTTTAGGAGCTCTGATAGTGTAATGCCTAAGGCACTTGACTGCTAACCAGAAGAGCTGTTCAAACCCACCAGTCACTCCTTGGAAGGAAGGTTGGGCAATCTACTTCTTCAGTGATACTGCCTCGGAAACCCAAGGAAGGGGTCACTATGAGTCGGGTCTGACTCGATGGCACATAACAACAACAACAGGGACTTCTTTGTGTGTATGCTCACTTTGATTTCCTTAGTTAGGGTAATATTAAAATTTGTTGGCTAATATTTAACTAGTGTTCTGTCTTCCGTCATGGTATTGCATGCTTAAACCTTTTTAAGAATAATGTCAAGGGCAATCCTCATGGAAATTGTGGCTTAATGAAAGGGAACAGATTTACATTTTATTTACTTCATCCATGTTGAATCAATGACATTAATTGCATTATGAAAGTCAGTAATTTATAAATCCACAAAGTGAAAATCATTATCTCACAGGATAGAAGATTCTTCCCCCTGCCTTTTATCTTATAATGTTAAAATAAGAGGTCACATCTCCTTATTGATCATAATGCTTTAAACAGGCTAATAACATTTCATGCTGATAATATTTTGAGCCAGCAGGAAAATTACATGGTAAATAACACTGTGTTACTCAAATCAACCAATATTAGAGGAAAAATGTAGGAGTTGGAAACTGATTATTCATGAAATGCTAACATGTTGGAAGAATTCTCCCTCTCTGTTTATCTGTGTTACTGTGGTCACTGTCATCATGAATCCTGGGGTCTTAGAACATCATGTAAAGCAAGGAAACCTTTTGTTCAGTTTTCAGCAATGTGACTAAGAAGATTCAGGTACAGGAAGCCTTGGTTGCTTTAAACAGTCAATGGGAAATGCACATACAAAATAGGGCTTGAATGAAGAGATAAATGGAACTGAAATGATTCTCCCTATTACTTTGGTCTTGATTTTTGCCTTCTCTCTCTCTATCTTCTGTTACTATGTGAGAGAGGGCAGAAGAGGAAGAGAGAGGTATTGTTTCAAAAGGTGTTGTTTCTGCCCACTCACATGTACTTCATTGCAGCTAGGTAATTCCAAAATCATGTTATACCTCCAAGGCCCTTAAATGCATGTTGTTGGCTTAGTTCTTGCCTCAAAAGAATCATAAGCAAGTTCTGGGTCTAGGCTAAAGTTGTCTCCATTTTCAGGCTCTCTCCTCATTACCAATGTGCTAAGGAGCTCTGGTAGCATAGTGCCTAAGGCACTTGACTGCTAACCAGAAGGCTGGCGGTGTGGCCGACTGGATGGCACATAACAACAATAACAATGTGTTACTCTGCTTGCTTTGACCCAGTGCTCCTTTCTACAGAGCTCGTGGCTCCTGGTGTTTTCTGTCTCTTGTACTGTCCATCAGCCTTGAAGGGGCTGTGTGCTGTAGCTCATCCTTTCAATGTGTCTTTTATTCTACCCTTGACCTTTCTCTGACCTTCAGATCTATCACTTCCTTCCAGGCCCTTCTCTGCCTCCACCATCTGTCTCTGACCTTGCCCTGGATCTGGCCACCTCCAACTCTCATCCCATCTGCTGCTCTGATTCTCCTCACTCTCCAAACACCCCTCTGCTGCAGTGCTTCTGCATGCTTGCAAGGACAGGGCAAAGTGATGAAGGAGACAAAGGAGGGCTGCTCTAGAGCAAATTTAACCTCTCCAGTTGTGAGAGAGTAACCCAAAATCTGTTAGAAGAAGAGTTGGAATACCATTCCTTACTTCTCCCCTTCCTTCTGCATCCCCTCCCAAACACAGCTATGGAAAAAGGAATGGGATTTCTAACTTTTAATTAGTGTCATTGTCAGATGGTGCCAGGTTATAAAGAGTAAGATACTCCTATTTCCTCCAACTCGCATCAGCCATGCTGGGTCCCAGTGGACAGAAGCAGGATTGGGCTCATTTCTCTTTCATAGTCCTTTAATTATCTTGCCCCTAGGGTTTTTGGGAATATTTCCAACATAATTCTCCCTTCCAGACTGCATAATTATAGTTACTGGCACAGAGGGGAGAGGAGAACAGAGTGCATGAGTATTCTGTGTACATTCACTAGATTAATTATAGTATAGCATGATGGATCGGAGTCGACTATGTCCCTCCCAAGCTGCTCTGACACTGCATGCTGGCAATGGGGAGATAGTAATCATGCAGCTTGTTGATCCAAGGCCATCCCCATCAACAGAAGTGCCTACAAAATTGAGCACACAGAAAAAAAAATAATAATAACCAACATGCACATATATATTAAACTTTAGGTTTTTATTTTTCATTTATTCCGGTCTTTATGCAGCAACTCCTAGGTATGAAACTATGATACAGACCCTTCCTTGAGAACATTGTACGAGCAATTTATTGTAGGCAAGGACCTCCTAGCGAGATTCCCTGTGTAGTAGATATTTAGGGTAGTGAACTTGTTCTCCTCCACTAAATCAAGAATGACTGGTTTGGGTGCTGGTCCAAGGGCTCTCGCTCAGCAATGGAGAGACTTAGATAACTTATTTTCCTTCTCTCTGAAAGCTTTCTCCACACACCTATCGAGGAGGAAATAGTTGCTGTCAAGTCAGCTCTGACTCATGGTGACCCCTTGTACAACAGAATAAAATGTTGTCTAGTATGCTTGAACCCGTTGTTACGGCCACGTGTATTTTGAGTGCCTTCCAAACTAGCAAGCTTCTCTTCCATCACTGTATCAGACAAGATTTTGTTGGGATCCATAAGATTTTCATTGGCTGATTTTCAGAAGTAGATTTCCATGCCTTTCTTTCTAGTCTGTCTTAGCTTTCAGACTAAGTGAAAACTTAGTCTGCTAAAACCTGTCCACCATGGGTGACTCTCTTGGTTTTGAAATACTGATGGCATGGCTTCCAGCAGCATAGCAACACATAAGGCACCACAGCTGATGGATGGGTAGTGGAGGAGAAAATGGAGCATATGGTCATTAAGGGTGTCAGTGTTGTCCCAGTTAGATGGGGCCAATGATACTGCAACTCTTGTCGCAGCTTTTCAGGGAATAGTATACCTTTCAAGAAGGTTAATAGACTGAATGTGAGAGATCAGAGTTCAGATTTCTTGTGAAGTCATGGAAATTTTCAAAGTTGATTTGTATGGAAAAATTTGAATAATTGAAGGAACAAGGAGACATCAACTTCAGACTCTGAAGCTGTGTGTCTTTCTTCTTACCTCAGGAATCTGTGTGTATCTTGCTGTATGCAGAGAGATGTGAGGAACAGGCTAATTTCAGGGGCATTACGACTTCCAGGGCAAAGCCTCAGAGATGGGGTAGGTTTGTTAGTGGCCACTGTAGCCTTTATGTCTTTTTTTATAAAATAATATTTTAATTGTGTTTTAGGTGAAAGTTTACATATCAATTAGATTCCCATTTAACAATTTTTATACAAATTGTTCCATGACATTGGCTACCTTGTTTAGGATATGTCAGCATTCTCATTGTTTCCATTGTGCTTGTTCGGCTTCCATTATTCTAGCTTCCCTGCCTCTCCTTACCTTTTTGTCTCTGCTTTAGGGTAAATGTTGACTGTTTGATCTCATATTTGATTATTTAAGGGAGCATAGTACTCACAGGTGATACTGTTTATTTTATAAGCTCATCTTTTATTTGGATGAAAAGTGACCTCCAGGAGTGGTTTCAGTTCCAAGTTCAAAGAGTATCTTAGAGAAATAGTCTTGGGGGTTCCTCTAGTCTCTTCCATCCCAGCAAGTCTGGCCTTTTTTAGGGACTTGAGTTTTGTTCTACATTTTTCTCCCATTCTATCCAGGACGTTCTATTATGAATCAGGTCAGAACCACTGGTGTAGTGGTAGCTGGGCACCATCTAATTCAGTCTCAGTCTCATGCTAGCTGAGGCTGTGATTCATGTGGGTGATTAGTCCTGTGAATCAGTTTCTTCTTTGGTTTCCTTCATTCTCTTTTGTTCCAGATGAGTAGAAGCCAATAGTTGTAACTTAGCCATTTGCAAGCTTTTAAGAATCTAGCTGCTACTTTCCAAACTAGGATGTAGAGCATTATCTTTATGAACTATGTTGTGCCAATTGATCAAGTTTTCCCACAAGACTATGGCCCTAAGCCATTTAACCCAGTAAACCAGTCCATTGAAGTATTTGGTTATATCTAGGACATCTCTGCAATTGTGCCCCTCATGTGCTTTATTGTGTATATGAATACACATATACATGCAAACATGTATATACCTAAATCTACAGATATACCTGTAATGCATATATATGTACTCACACATGCCTTCCTATACACATAAGAAGTGTAAGCTGGATTCAGAAGAGGACATGGAATGAGGGATATCACTGATGATGTCAGATGGATCTTGGTTGAAAGCAAAGAATATCAGAAAGATGTTTACTTGTGTTTCATTGACTATGCAAAAGCATATGTGGATCATAACAAATTATGGGTAACACTGAGAAGAACAGGAATTCCAGAACTCTTAATTGTGCTCATGAGGAACCTGTACATAGACAAGGAAGCTGTTGTTCAAACAGAACAAGGGGATAACTCATGGTTTAGAATCAGGAAGGGAGTGCATCAGGTTTGTATCCTTTCACCATACTTATTCAATCTGTATGCTGAGCAAATAATCCGAGAAGCATGACTGTATGAAGCAGAGCGTGATATCAGGATTGGAGGAAAACTCATTAACAGCTTGTGATATGCAGACCACACAACCTTGCTTGCTGAAAATGAAGATGACTTGAAGCACTTACTGATGAAGAGTACAAACTATAGTCTGTAGTGTGGATTGCACTTCAACATAAAGAAAGTGAAAATCCTCACAAATGGACCAGTAAGCAGCATCACGATAAATGGAGAAAAGATTGAAGTTGTCAATGATTTCATATTACCTGGTTCCACAATCATCACCAATGGAAGCAGCAGTGAAGGTAACAGACAATGTATTGTACTGGCAAATCAGCTGCAAAAGACCTCTTTAAAGTGCTGAAGAGCAAAGATGTCTCTTTGAAGACTAAGGTGTGCCTAACCCAAGCCATGATGTTTTCAATCACCTCACATACAAGTGAAAGCTGGACAATGAATAAAGAAGACCAAAGAAGAGTCAGCAAAAAAGGGGAAGGCCCTCAACGAGATGGACTGATACAGTGGCTGCAACAGCGAGGTCAGGTAGAGCAAGTTTTGTTCTGTTGAACATAGGGTGGCCACGAGTCGGAGCCAATTCAACGGCACCTAACAAAAACAACATGCACATATATGCATACATATCTACCCATATAACCACACATGTATTTTTTGGTTGTTACTATTTTTATTGCAAAATTGTATGTTATAACATTTACTAAAATTGTCCCTTATTCTTGTGCAGTCCTTAGTGTCTTCGTTTACCTTGGTCACATTGTACAAACTTCATCCATATTGGATATTGCCTTTCTCATCACCAAAAATCACAGTTGTCTACTATCTGGAAAATTATCCTCCCTTCTTTCCCCTCCCATCCCTGGAGCCATCAAAGAACATTGCTTTTTGTGTATAGGCATATTCTTGACTTTTTGTAGAAGTGAGACAATACAGTATTTGTCCTTTTGTGATTTACTTATTTCATTCAGCATAATGCCCTGCAGTGTCATCCATGTTATGTTCCTCAGACTCATCCTTATTCTTGATTGTTGTGTACTATTCCGTTGTGGGCATGTGCCACAATTTTTTATCCATTAATCCATGATTTGTACTTAGGTTCTTTCCATTTTTTTTGCTATTGTGAACAATGTTGCACTGAACATAAGTGTGCATATGTCTGATCGTGTCAGTGCTCTCACATCTCTAGGATACTAGGATACCTAGGATCAAGCTTACTGGATTATAAAATATTTCTATTTCTAGCTTTTTGAGAAAGCACCATACCATTTTCCATAGTGATTGTACCATTTTACAATCCCACCAGCAGTGTATAAGAGTTTCAGTCTCCCCACAACCTCATCAGCATTTGTTGTTTTCTGGTTTTTTTTTTTTTTAAATCAGAGCCTTTCCCCCCAGCTGCAGGCATGAGTTGATATCTCATTGTACTTATTATTTGCATCTCTCTGATAGCTAATGGTTGTGAATATGTTTTCATGTATTTGTTAGCTGCCTTTTTGGTGAAAGTTCTGTTCATGTCTTTTGTCTTTTTTTTTTTTTTTTAAATTGATTGTTTGTCTTTTTGTTATTGAGTTGTTGAAGTATTCTAAATATTTTGAACATTAGACCTTTATCAGATAATGTCATTGCCAAAGATGTTCTCCCAAAAAAAAAAAAAATCTTTTGATGAGCATGAGTATTTCATTTTTAGGAAGTCCCGGTTATCTAATTTGTCTTCGGTTGTTTGTCCACTTCTAGTTGTATTTGGTAGACTATTTATGCCAAAAATTAGCTCCCTTAGTTTTGTCCTTGTGTTACCTTCCAGGAATTTTATAATTTTAGCTTTAACATTTAAGTCTTTGACCATTTTGAGTTAGTTTTTGTGTATGGTGTGAGGTATGAATGTTGTTTTATTTTTCTGCAAATGGTTATCCAGTTTTGCTAGTACCGTTTGTTAAAAAGACTGTTTCTTCTCCATTGAGTTGACTTTAAACTTTGTTGAAGGTCAATTGCCCATAGATGGATGGATTTACAGCTGGGTTCTCAATTCTGTTCCATCAATGTCTGCCATTGATGTAATCTTTATGTCTTGATTGTGCCAAACAGTTTGCCTTACCATTACAGATACCATTGTTGCTAAAACATAAATACATTTGTTATAAACTCATCTAAAACCCTTTGTGCAGCCTCACTGGAGATGAGTGGAAGGGGCTATTCTTAGAGTCTCTTGATATATTCTTATGCATTACAAAAGTGTGTCCTGCTAATATTTTGTTTATCTGAATCATTCATTGGGAACAAGTATTCTAAAGAAAAACTATCCAAGGTTAGATTGTTGTTGTTGTTGTTGTGTGCCCTCCAGTCGAACCCGAATCATAGCGACCCCTTCCCTGGGTTTCTGAGGCAGTATCACTACGGAAGTAGATTGCCCCATCTTCCTTCCGAGGAGTGGCTGATGGGTTTGAACCGCCAGCCTTCTGGTTAGCAGTCAAGTGCCTTAGCCACTATGCTACCAGAGCTCCCAAGGTTAGATTAGGTTTATATATTTCATAAGATCCTTCTCATTTGATGTAATTATTTAAAATTCACTATTGATTTTAATAAACTTACTACATAGCTATTCTTGTTAATTCAATTCCTGCTTAATTTGAACCTCTGTGTCATTTCAGAAAGCCTTCTGAAGTCAAATTAATTGAAGCTAGAATAACATGATTTTCTCATCTTAATAGTGGTCAGCTTAAACAGAGTTGGACAGGTATTAGATAGTTTAATTACAGGCTACAGCAAATTCACACTTCATTAATGTGGAAGAGGCTCAAGTTTTTATACTAGTAGAAAGAGCAAATTATACTGAAAACCAGTAGGCACAGCCTCTGGCTCCAAGCTGATTTTTCCTCACATTCTTGTTGATGGCTATTATTCTGATACCAGTGGCAAAATAACTACTTATCACTTAGCAAATGCTGGTTCTCTGAGTAGCTGGGACTTCTGTTTGCATTTATTAAAGAGAAAAAGATTTTTTTAAAAAATCAGAATAAGGAAAAGTTCTTTTTAGAACTATTTAAAGCTTTCTTTGGGATGTGTGAACTTTGAAACGCAACTGTTCATTGTTGGTGCCCTACCCCCACCTCCAAAGAGCTAACTGGTGTCTCTCGAACACCCAGGTGCTTTCTTGGTGCTGAAGTACAACTTACTCTGTCTTATCTTTTCCTCACCTCTCCCCCTTGGTCATCCTCTGACCATTTTACTTGGGCAGCAGATTTAGGGGTTCATAGAAAAACATGGATGTGACCCTTGGATTCCCAGGGTCATTCCATTCCATCATGATGCCTCAACCTTGGATAGTAAGGATGGGGGCACCAAGGAGTCATTGTAAAGGGGATTATATGATGTTGAGATGTTTGGATTTTTTTTTCTGAATGGTGGTAGGGAACTACGAATGGTTTTGGTGAAATGAATCAAGTGACTTTTATCACTCTGCTTCTCTTTAAAATTGATCTGACCTATCTATTAATCTTACACATTTTTGTCCTCTGGAAAATTTTTTCTTGTCTTTCTGAGATACCAATGATACCACATCTGGATCATATCTAAATAAAATGTAACAGTGCCCTCAGATATTCAGGGACATTTTTCTTCTAGTGATAGTGGTAAGACATTATTTTTTTTTCCTATTTTGGTTAAAATTTTTAATTGCTTATCTTGTGAGCCTAAATTTACAAAGGTGCTTAAAGGCTACCTATTGGAAAGATGGTGGGTAACAATGTTTTAAAGGTTTTTTTTTTAAAGAATAAATAACAAAGTATGATTATAGCATTTGTTTTATTATGTGTAACATATCCTTGGGAGCTCTGGTAGCGTAGTGGCTAAGGCACTTGACTGCTAACCAGAAGGCCGGCGGTTCAAACCCACCAGCCACTCCCCGGAAGGAAGATGGGGCAATCTACTTCCGTAGTGATACTGCCCTGGAAACCCAAGGAGGGGTCGCTATGGGTCAGGTCTGACTCAACGGCACATAACAACAACAACAACAACAACGACATATCCTTGGCCAGATAACATTTTAAAGCATTTTACATAATGACATAAATAATCTCTTGGTGTTTCAAGCTGTTTAGCTAATTAAATTTAAAGCACTATCGAGCAGTCATCATTACTTTTGGAATTTTTCCTTTTTCTTACTGAAACAATGCCAAGACCATTGATTCCTGTTCAATATTCTTGACCCTTTGTGACTTTTAATTCACTCTGGTCCTCTATTCAGATGCATAATGTTTCTATGCTACTGCAAGATTACTGCAGGGTGAACAGCTTAAAGTAGATTTCAATGAATTCTTGGATCAGGAATCTCTCTGGAGAAGAGATGTACTTGAACTGAGACCACTCATGTTTTGAGCTGAGGCTGGCCATTCCAGTAAGGAGCAGACCTTGCAGCAGTTTCTGCCTTCCTTGTTGGAGAGACAAGCCTTTAGTGAAGTTATGGAGTACAGAAAACAGCAAGGAGCGGGGAGACAAGTGGTATGTCACAAGCCAGAAGAGAGAACATTGAGTTTCCCACAACTCCCCAGAGGCCATGATCCCAAGCATCCCTGGCCCTGTGAGGCAGTGTGCTTATTTCTTCAGAGCAGCACCATCTGACAGATCTTGTCTTTGGAAGACCCCAGTTCTCCACTTGGAGCCTTGTGGCTGGTTGTTGTTGTTGTTGTTATTGTTATGTGCTGTCGAGTCGGACCCGACTCGTAGCGACCCCTCCTTGGGTTTTCTACGGAAGTAGATTGCCCCATCTTCCTTCCGAGGAGTGGCAGTGGGCTGGAGATGCCCCCAATATTGATAACTGAAAATACTGTGTCATGTACATTCTCTTCATGGCAGATTTCTTTAAGCGGGCTATTGAATTATTAGATGATTACCAGATTTAAAGCCCTGTATATAAAACTAAAGTAAGGAAAGATGCTTCAGCTAGACTCTAATCCTCAATAGAAAAAAGCCAGAAAAACATCCCCAAGTCAGTAGAGCATCAAATACATTGTTATTATTTAGCCTATCACATTGGTGATGGGACAATTTGATGAGGCCTGAAGTGGTGATATCAGATAAATAACTTTGTTTTTGACATCTGATATTATTTGTTTTATTAATTTGGTTATTGTCTGTTTATATCTTTTTTTATTATTATTTTTATTGTGATTTGGGTGAAAGTTTACATAACAAATTCACTTTCCATGCAGCAGCTCACCTATACTTTCTTTATCTCATGACATTGACTACAATTTCCCACAATGCAACAGCTCCCCTCCCACTTCCTCCCCATAGTTACTTCTTCCCTGTATCCTTCCATGTACTCCTGTCCCCTGAGTTATCTTCCTGTGCATACATAGCCCTTCTATTCTCCCATAATTGATCCCTCCAAGGAGTGTATCTGCCTAATGTAAATGCTCAGCTCATATGCTTGTCTTTTGTTTGGCTGGAAGCCATGGAAATGGGTTCAATTCCAGACCTGAAGGGCAGCTAGAGGCCATAGTTTCAGTGGCTCCATCAGGTTCAATCAGACCAGCAAACCTTGTCCCCTCTTCCCTACCCCCCCTTTTTTTAATTATTTTGAGTTTTGTTCCACATTGTCCTCCTACTCTGTCCAGGATCTCTAACATAGATCCCCCTCTGAGTAGTTGACAGTGGTAGCCAGGCACCATCTAGTCAGATAAACAACTCTCACAATGAGTAAATGTGTGTGTGTGTATATATATATACATATATATAGATGCACTGCTAGTCTATTTCTAAACCCAAAATCAATACTTGTGGCACTTACATGGTTGTTCATGGACATGTGTGGAGTGGCAAAAAATTTAAGTTGCCTGATGCACATGTTCCTACCTGAGATCAAACAAGGTGACACTGCTTTCTTGGTTTAGCAAGAAACACTATAATAAGTGTCCTCTGTACGGTCTATTTAGTGCTACACTTTTCATATTTTTGTGCTTTTTCTTGATGATTTTACTGTTTAAATTGGCCCCCAAGCATAGTGCTGAAGGGCTGTCTAATGTTCCTAAACCCAAAAAGGCTTTGATGTGCCTTACAGAGGTGGTGTATACCTAAGGCACTTGACTGCTAACCAGAAGGCTGGCGGTTCAAACCCACCAGCCACTCCTTGAAAGGAAGGCTGGGCAATCTACTTCCGTAGTGATACTGCCTCAGAAACCCTAGGAGGGGTCGCTATGAGTCGGGGCCGACTAGATGGCACATAACAACAACAACAACAGAGAAAATACATGTTTTGGATAAGCTTAGTTCAAGCATGAGTTAAAGTGCTGTAAGTTCAATGCTAATGAATCTACAATATATATTAAATAAGATGTCTTTAAACAGAAAAACACATAAAACAAGGAGCTGTCTTGATTGGTTGACAAAAATGTTTATGCAGAGGCTCACTGATTCTGCGGTCAGAACCCTGTGTCTAGAAGTGATATTTCTGAAATTTCATTCTGGATGCTGTTACAAGGGGAAGCTCGCAGTCTCATCCCTATGCTCTCTGATTCAGCATGTCTGGGATGGTAATTCTGATGCAGAGTGACGTTAGAATATCTTCACATGATTTATGTACTCTAAAAGGAGTTATATTACTGAAGGGACTCCCAGTTACTGTTTGTCTCCTTATTTTACAAATTCAGTTATTTAACAAATATTTATTGAATGCTTACTCCATGCCAGACACTGAGCAAGGCAGTCGGATTGTAACAGTGAACAAGATCGACGTGGTTTTTGTTCTTATTAAGTGTGTGGGGGGGAATAAGTAAACAAATTAAAAATTATGATAAGAACTCTGAAGGACACAATAAGATACTACAATGGAGACTAATGGGAGTGGGGAGAATAGTGAGCATTTAAAGTAAAAATGATAGTTACAGACAGTCTCTTTGAGGAGGCAGCATTTAAACTAAGACCTGACATAAAGGAACTAGACATATGAAGAGTGTGCTGTTGTTGTTAGGTGCCATCAAATCAGTTCAGACTCATGGTGACCCTGTGTGCAACAGAACAAAACTCTGCCCGGCCCTGTGCCATCCTCACAGTCCTTGCTTTGCTCGAGCTCGTCATTGCAGCCATTGTATCAATCCATCTAATTGAGGGTCTTCCCCTTTTCCTCTGACCTCTGCTTTACCCAGCATCATATCCTTCTCTAAACATCGGTCCCGTCTAACAAGACAACCAAAGTACCCCATTCTTGTTTCTAAGAAGAGCACAGTAGTCTGTATAAAAATCTTGTGCACAGGCACTGAGGCAGGAACAACCTTGATGTGCTTCAAAAACAGAAAGACCAGGGTGGCTGGTGCCTAGCAATCCAGGGGAAGAAAGGTATAACTTTAGTCAGGTAAACATTAGATTATACAGGCCTTTGGGTGCTGTAATAAGTCATAATGGATTTAGAGTGGGAAGGGGATCATAAAAGGAGTCTAGAGTTCAGAGGGAAGGCCTAGTTTGAGACATGAATGTGAGAGTTATTAGCATATTGATGGAGAGTCATGGGAATGGGTAGTCTAACCTAGGGAAAGGGTGTAGAGAGAGAATACAGGTGGGCCTAGTAAAAGAGAGTCAGAGCAGAGGTGGTGAGAGCAGGAGGAGGTAGGAGGAAGACCAGGAGATTGTAGACTCAGGGAAGCCACTAGAGGAGAATGCTCAAAGAGAGAGGTGTTGATTGTGTCATTGCTGCTGAAAGGTCTAAAACAGTACTGTTCAGGACAGTAGCCAGTAGCTGCATGTCATTATTGAGCACTTGAAATGTGGCTAGTCCAAACTGAGATGTGTTGTAAGTATAAAATAAAATGCATACCAGATTTTGAAGATCTACCTCAAAATTGAATGTGAAATATCTCATTAATATTTAGTCATGATTACATATTGAAATAATATTTGCATATAGTGGATTAAATAAAAAATTATCAAAATTTTACCTGCTGCATTTTACTTATAAAAAATATGGCTACTAGAAAATTTAAAAACACATATGTGACCCACATTGTATTTCTGTTATGGAATTTGGCAATGTAAGTGTCATTAGCAATCTTGATAAGAGTGGACTGCCTGAGTTTAAGTAATACTTTGCAAATTGTTTAAGGAGCTTCTGCTAGATAGGTAGAGATAAGTATTGATTTGGGTGAAGGGAAGGGCAGTGTACTGAAAGTGAGTGATCAACACGGTGGCACCAAGGAAGAAGAAGACAGAGAGAGGTACATAGGAGGTACAGACAACAAAGATAAAACCCTTTCACATGTACAGTACTGTGTTGTCAGTGATGGCAAGCATTGGTCTATGGATAGATATATGGGTGGCAGGCTGAATGATCAGGCATGTCAAGGTAGAGGGGAGTGTACCCACAACTATGTACAGGTACAGGGTTAGAAGATAATGTTTCTACATGCATATTTGTATGTGCTGTAAGAATGTCTGGACGTACTGTAGAGCTGACAAGGGACAAGGTTGTGGTGGCTTCTTGGCCACAGCCAACTATCCTGAAGGAGCAAGTAGTTGGACCTGTGAGCTCAGGACTGTGGCTTCAGGGGACATCAAGCTCAATTGGCATAACTACTACACAAAGACATTGTTCTACATCCTACTTTGGTGAGTAGCAACTAAGGTCTTAAAAGCTTGCAAATGACCATCTAGATGCAATGATGGGTCTCTCCTCATCCAGAACAAAGAATAATGAAGAAAACCAAAGACATATGGACACAGTTAGTTCAAGGGACTGGTAGACCATGCGATCCTCAGCCTATACGACCATGAGACCAGAAATACTAGATAGTGCCCGGCTATGATTGTCAACCTACTCGGAGGGGGATTGGTGCAGGAAATCTTGGATAGAGTGTGAGAACAATGTGAAACAAAACTCAAAATCATTAAAAAAGACTAGGTTGCTGGCAAGACCCCTAAGACTATGGCCCCTAGTTACCCTTCAGGTCTGGAAATGAACTCACTTTGTGGCTTCCAGCCAAACAATAGACCAGCATAGAGGGTGAACATTTACATCAGGTAGATACACTCCTTGGAGCAATCAGTGATGAGAAAACTGAAGGGCAGTGTTTGCACAGGGAGACAGCTCCAGGAGCAGGAATGCATGGGAGGGAAGGACACAGGGAAGAAGTAACTACAGAGAGGAACTGGAAGAGAGCTGTTACATTGTGGGGAATTGAAATCAATGTCATGAAACAAGAGGTGTATACACTGCTATATGGAAAATGAATTTGCTCTGTAAAATTTCACTCAAATCACAATAAAATTTTTTTTTAAAAAAATTTCTTTGAGGAATCCTGGTGGCACAACTGGTTAACTGGTTGGCTGCTAAGCCAAAAGGTTGGCAGTTTGAACCCACCCAGTGGCTCTGGGGGAGAAAGACCTGGAGGTCTGTTCCTATAAAAATTCAAAAAGAGCCTGTCAAAACCAAACCCATTGCCATAGAGTCAATTCCACCTCATAGCAATTCTATCCACTTTGTCATATAGGGTCACTAGTGGCGTAATGCCTAAGGTGTTTGACTGCTAACCAGAAGGCTGGCAGTTCACACCCACCAGTCACTCCTTGGAAGGAAGGTTGGGCAATCTACTTTCATAGAGATAACACCTTGCAAACCCAAGGAGGGGTCGCTGTGAGTCGAATTGACTTGATGCCAGTGAGTTTGGTTTTGGTGTGAATCGAAAATTGATGCAACAGCATCCAAAAACTATGGAAAATTGTTTATACTTAGGTAAGACTGAATCATCTAATACAATAGTATTATTGTCTAAACTTAAATTTAAAAATTCATCACTAAATTTTCTAGAGTTTTTGATGTGTACGTAAGTGATTTAATAGTTTCACATAAATTGATAATATAATAATATATAAATATTTAAATTAAATCTTTTGAAATCAACTCTCAAAGGTGGTTTTTAATTTTTTTTTTTTAACTGTTCTTTCTTTGTTCCCCTTTTGTCTTCTTTTTTATTTACTTTTTTTTTTTTTTTTTAATATCTGGCCAGGAAACTTCATGGTGTTATGGTCAACTTGCCGTACAGCCGTGTTCAAATCTGTCACCAATAGGTTCATTAAAAACCTGGCCTGCTCGGGGATTTGTGCCAGCCTGGTCTGTGTGCCCTTTGACATCATCCTCAGCACCAGCCCTCACTGTTGCTGGTGGATCTACACCATGCTTTTCTGCAAGGTCGTCAAATTTTTGCACAAAGTCTTCTGTTCCGTGACCATCCTCAGCTTCCCTGCCATTGCTTTGGACAGGTAAGATCAAATGCCTTTTTTTAAAAAGTGTATTGAAAATTAGCATAACAAAGCAGATGGGGAACAGTCAGTTGCTTCTATACATTGGCTTTTAAAGTTGGTTTGTGGTCAGCAGAAAGAGAATGAATACCTGAAACTGATTCTTCACAAAAGACAGGTTGATATAACATCAGCCACAGAAAGCAAGACCACCAAGACAAGACCTGGCCGTGGGGTGGGAGTTACCTCATGAGGATGCTGGAGCCCTGCTACTGGATCATTATGCAGTTTCAGCTTGGTTGGAATTGGTGGCATTTGTGTTGCTTTATAGCAGATTGCTCATCTGATTTGATAACTCTGCAATTAGGGCTCCTTTGATACAAGATGAAAATATATGTGGAAGAATGAGGGAATGATTCTGTGATTATTTAATGAAGAACAGTCCATTTGGACCTGGCCAGATAACACTAGGATTCCTCTGAAGGATTTATTTCCAAAGTGCAGGACTGTGATAATTGTTTCCTCTTCCTGCCTTCTTTAAAAGAATGTATGCTTGGAATGATATCTTATATCCCAGCTACTGTATATTTATGTTTATTTATATATATTATGTTCTTGTTAGGTACTGTTGAATACCGACTCATGGTGTACTTAGGAATAACGGAATGAAACGCTGCTGATCTTGCACCATCCTCACGATTATTAGTGCTTGAGACCATTGTTACAGCCACTCTGTCAATCCATCCCCTTGAGGCTCTCCTTCTTTTTTGCTCTCTACTTTTCCAAGCCTGATGTCCTTCTCCAGGGACTGCTCCCTCCTGATAACATGTCCAAAGATACCAAAGTGAAGTCTTACCATCCTTGCTTCTAAGGAGCATTCGGGCTGTACTTCTTCCAAGACAGATTTGTTCATTCTTCTGGCAGTCCATGGTTTATTCAGTATTCTTCACCAACATCATAATTCAAAGGCATCAATTCTTCTTTGGTTTTCCTTATTCATTGTCCAGCTGTCACATGCATATGAGGCGATTAAAAATACCACGACTTGGGTCAGGTGGACTTTAGTTATCAAAGTGACATGTGTACTTTTTAACACTCTAAAGAGGTCTTTTGCAGCAGATTTGCCCAATGCAATATGTCATTTGATTTCTTGACTGCTGTTTCCAAGAGCATTGATTGTTGATCCAAGGAGAATGAACTCCTTAACAGCTTAAATTACTTTACCATCTGTCAGTTTGTCCTACTGTGGTGGCTTGGGTGTTGCTATGATGCTAGAAGCTATACCACTGATTTCTCAAATACTAGTATGGTCACCGAGGGTGGACAGGTTTTAGTGGAGCTTCCAGAGTAAGACAAACTAGGAAAAAGACCTGGGGATCTGCTTCTGAAAATCAGCCAATGAAAATCCTATGGATATATATTATTATATGTTATATATACATGTATAAACGCTTACATATTATATATTATTATATAATATGTATAATTATATGAAGGAGGCCTGGTGGTCCAGTGGTTAAGTGCTCAGCTGCTAACCAAAAGGTTGGGAGTTAAAACCTACCAGCTGCTTTGTGGGAGAAAGATTACAACCTTAGAAATTGTTCTGGTTACCTAGTGCTGCTCTGACAAGAATATACCACAAATGGGATGGCCTTAACAAACAGGAGTTTATTCTTGTAATTTGGAAGCTTTTAGTCCAAGTTCAAAGTGCCAGGCTCTAGGGGCT
>NW_006921655.1:2552555-2554950 GCF_000298275.1 Orycteropus afer afer
ACCCACCAGCCACTCCTTGGAAGGAAGACTGGGCAATCTACTTCCGTAAAGATTTACAGCCTCGGAAACCCAAAAGGAGGGGTCCTTATGAGTCCTTCTGACTCAATGGCAGTGGTTTTTTTTTTTTTTTTTTAATCTCTAGGATGTAATCCTGGTGACAATAGTTATAAAGCTAAATATAAATTGAAAGTATTTACTTATTTTCTTGGTAAAGAGAGAGTTTTGAGAGTCTCGTGAAGATAGAGCTTTGTCTCTGCTTACAGAAAGTTCATTTTATTTTATTTTATTCAGGCTAGTGATGCTTCTCACACTGTATAGCAAAATCCTCAAAACTTTAGGTTTGACTTCCTGAATTCCCCTAGTAGTGCCTTCTGTCTTAGAATAAAAGCATCTGACACTTTTTTTCTCTCCTACTTTTGGTAATATACAAAAAACCAGACCAGTTACTGTGGAGTTGATTCTGACTCATGAAGACCCCATGTGTTTCACAGTAGAATTACACTCCATAGGGTTTTCAATAGCCATGACCTTTCAGAACTAGATTGACAGGCCTTCATCTGTGGTGCCTCTGGGTGGATCTGAACCACCAACCTTTCGGTTAGTAGCGAAACATTAAATTGCTTTTGCCACCCAGGGACATTTTTGTAATAATATTTTTAAAAAAAACTAAACCAATTGCCATTGAACTCATTCTGACTCATGGTGATGCCATAGGATTATTTTGGCTGTAATCTTTACAGAAGCAGATCACCAAGCTTCCTCCCATTCCGTGGTGATGCTAAGTGGGTTTGAGCCACCAGTCTTTTTGGTTAGTAGTCTTGTGCAAACTAGATGTGCCATCTACCAAAAAAACCCAAACCCATCGCCACTGAGTGGATTCTGATTCATAGAGGCCCTTTAGGGTAGAAGTGCCCTATAGAGTTTCCATAGCTGTAAATCTTTATGGATGACTGCCTCATCTTTCCCTATCAGAGCAGCTGGCAGATTTGCACTGCCAACCTTCCCCTTAATTAAAAGAACATTTTCTCCTGTGAAATTTTGTTTGTCTGTTTTTCAGGTACTACTCAGTCCTCTATCCACTGGAGAGAAAAATATCTGATGCCAAGTCCCGTGAACTGGTGATATACATTTGGGCCCATGCAGTAGTGGCCAGCATCCCTGTGTTTGCAGTGACCAATGTGGCTGACATCTATGCCATGTCCACCTGCACGGAAGTCTGGAGCTACTCCTTGGGCCACCTGGTGTATGTTCTGATCTATAATATCACCACGGTCATCGTGCCTGTGGCTGTGGTGTTCCTGTTCTTGATACTGATCCGACGGGCCCTGAGTGCCAGCCAGAAAAAGAAGGTCATCATAGCAGCACTCCGGACCCCACAGAATACCATCTCTATCCCCTATGCCTCCCAGCGGGAGGCTGAGCTGCATGCCACTCTGCTCTCCATGGTGATGGTCTTCATCTTATGTAGCGTGCCCTATGCCACTTTGGTCATCTACCAGACTGTGCTCAATATTCCCAACACTTCTGTCTTCTTGCTGCTCACTGCCATTTGGCTGCCCAAAGTCTCTCTGCTGGCAAATCCTGTGCTCTTTCTTACTGTGAACAAATCTGTCCGCAAGTGCTTAATTGGGACCTTGGTGCAACTCCACCACCGGTACAGTCGCCGTAATGTGGTTAGTACAGGGAGTGGGGTGGCTGATGGCAGCTTGGAGCCCAGCATGCGCTCAGGAAGCCAGCTCCTGGAGATGTTCCACATTGGGCAGCAGCAGATTTTTAAGCCCACAGAAGATGAAGAAGAGAGTGAAGCTAAGTACATTGGTTCAGTTGACCTCCAGGCCAAGGGGATACTTTCTACCAGCCTGGAAGTAGAGCAGGGGCCACAGCTTACATCCGTTGCATCACCCCTGAGCCCAGTGGACTCTGCATCCCAGGTGGCACCAGCAGCTCCCATGGAATCTGAGGCAGTCCCTGACAAATATTCCTTACAATTTGGCTTTGGGCCTTTTGAGTTACCTCCTCAGTGGCTCTCAGAGACCCGAAACAGCAAGAAGAGGCTGCTTCCACCTTTGGGTAACACCCCAGAAGAGCTGATCCAGACAAAGATGCCCAAGGTAGGCAGAGTGGAGCGGAAGATGAGCAGAAACAACAAAGTGAGCATTTTTCCGAAGGTGGATTCCTAGCAAAGATTGTAAAATCCTGGGAGCAACAAGGAGCTTCCATGTCCCTAATGTCCCTTCACCTTCGGTCTGGCTGTATGATTTGTATGATCTCATTGCAACCTAGTATGGGTTAGCTCCTCCTGTAGGGGCCACATGCTTTTGAATGAAAGGAAAAAATATATAAAATCAAATGTCTGCTTTATTAAGGAAATATATGTGTGTGTGTGTGTGTGTGT
>NW_006921655.1:2555149-2577608 GCF_000298275.1 Orycteropus afer afer
ATATATATATATATATATATATATATATATATGCCAATGATACACGTCCTTAGTAAAGTCCATGTTCCTCTAGTGGAAATAAAGCTGAGCAATTTGGAACAGATCTTGGTGTGTGTGCTCCATGTGCATTTTCTTGGGGCTCCTCAGTTCCCTGGGCCTAGCAGAAAACACATGGAAAGAAGAGCATCCACAAGCTCAGAGGGAGCAGGGTACTCTAAGGGAAGCCAAAGATAATTATGGAGTGGTGTGACCACAAAGCAAATACATAAAACATTAGCACCTTTTGTAATGATCTCACACCTTTTCTCTGGAAGGTCCCATCATGAGACTGACAGTTCTTCAAGATGCTCTTCATCCCTTTCAATGGGATTTAAGTGAAGAATTCCATCCTTATTTGATAGACATTGAAGCAGGTGTGCCTAGAAAGGTAAGGGAGATATTTTGTTCTCAATTATCCTGACATTCTCCTGGCATCACCAAGGCATCAGAAATATACTCCTGCTTCCTCTAGTCATGATATTAGTTGGAAACCACCACAAGCTCTTCACAATATCTTTCTCTCTTAAATTTTGTTTTCTCAAGTGAGAGAGAAACTTAGAGAGGGACAAAGACTGAGAAATGCCACAACACTGTATAGTCTTTCCTCTTCCCACATGAAGGGTGCTAAGATAAAATCAGCACGAGAATATTGCAAAACATTTTCTTATGCAGGCTTTTGAAATTAAAAGGTAATTGAAATACAAAGTTGGTGTAAACTGGGTCCTCTGGAAACATGAAGCTAAAAATACATCATTAGGAAAGGTGGTTCTGCCCAACAGGCTGCAAAGACTCTGAGACAGATGGCTCTGTTCTGATGAGGACTTAGAACCCAGGCACAGCTCGTCTCATTTTCATTCTGTTTGTACAGCTATGATTCTCCCTTCATTTTGGACAAGAAGGACAAACAGAACAAAGAGAAATAACCCTGTTAGTCATTATTCAATGCCAAGGCAACACCTAGCTTAGGGTGAGCTCTTCACTTCCTCTTCCTTAGTGAAGTTTTAGTAGGAGCCAGAGTGGATAGAAAAGGGAAGACATTCTTCTCAACTGATTAGTCTCCTGGTGGTGCTCGACGGTGATTCAATTCCATTTCAGGGGTGGATTTCACCAAGTTGAATTCAAACCACAGATAGCACTTCACTCTTAATGAAGGCAAGTCAAGTACCAGCTCTACTCCTTTCCCTAGGTGTTTTGTTCTTGTTAAATAATTCTTAGGGGCATCTCCAGTGTCTTGAACAAGCTTGAAAGGCCATTGGGTATTCTCACCAGCAAACTCTCTTGTCCCAAAGGCAGTGGTCCTCACACGGAGGCTCAGAGTATGTGTAGGGAGTTTCCTTTTCCTTTCTTCTCTTGGATGTAGTGTCTTGTGATTCTGAATGTGAACCAAAAGACCCTACCCCTGAAGAGGAAGCACCCTTTCTTTTGTGTTTTGTTTCCTTGTGGTGTTCGCTCACAGCAGAGACAGGGAACTGCTACATCCTCACCTGTGGCTGACCTGCCACCTGGACCCTTTATGCATGCCATCTGTAACACCTTGCCCTGGTAGTTAACGTTGTGGCCCTTCAAGGTTACCTTTTGAAACCTCTACAGTTGTTACTTTTATCAAGGGGAATATTAGCCTGTCAGAAAATTGTGTTCACTTTAGAAGAATCTGTCCAATGTAGCCATTTTTGTGTTATTCCAATAATATATATGTACAACTTAATAAATTCTGATGAGGTGGGATTTGGCAGGTATATTTCTTATGTATGTGTGAAATGGATGATTGACTTCTAACAGGTCATTGCCAGATGTATTTCTATATTCTTTGAAGAATAACATTTTAATAAAAAATTGAAAAGCAGTTAATGAACTCAAAAAAAGTTGTTTGAGCTCTATTTCTTCTTCTTTCCCCTGTGTTTTGAGTGGTGTACTCCATGAACCTCTCTTGTTACATGATCTCAAATGAAAGGTACTCATTTTTTTTCTCATAAATGCAGATGCAGCATTTCACATTTTCTTGTATTGTTGCAATGAAAAGAAAATGAATTACCAAAGGAGGAAATAGAACACTTGATTAATCGGTCCAAATTGAATTGGTGGATGGACTGCTCGAGTGTCTGGGTGGAGGTGCATATGGCAAGAGTAGAGTGCAGCTGTTGGAAGTCCACCATGTGAAGGATGATAGCATAATGGTTGGGGCCCTGGTCTTTGATATCAGATTGCCAGTGTTTGAATCCTGGGCCCACCACTGACTAGCTTTGTGACATTGGCAGGTGAGATGACCTCAGTTTCCTCTCTCTAAATGGGGGCATAATAGTTGTGTCAGAAGCTTCTGTTGCCCCAACTAACATGCTTTACCTCTGATTTTAGTCATGTCTGCCAAAACCAAAAACAAACTCACTGCTGTTGTTTCCGACTGTTAGCGACCCCTCCTTAGTTTTCCAAGGCAGTATTGCTGTGGAAGTAGATTGCCCAATCTTCCTTCTGAGGAGTGGCTGGTGAGTATGAACCACCAGCCTTCTGGTTAGCAGTCAGATGCCTTAGACACTACGCCACCAGAACTCCTACTCATGTCTACAGTGGGCAGTTTTTGGCTGCTTTCACTCGCTTCCCTGTGAGCAGTCAAGACCTAGCTTGAGAAAAGCCATTCACTGCTCCCTTTCAGAAAGGAGCCCTGGTAGAGCAGTGGTTAAGTGCTCAGCTGCTAATTGAAAGGTTGGTAGTTTGAATTTACCAGCCACTCCACAGGAAAAAGATGTGGCAGTTTGCATCCATAAAGATTTACAGCGTTGGAAATCCTATGGGGGAGGTTCTGTTCTGCCCTATAGGGTCACTATGAGTTGCAATCAAATTGACTCCATGGCAACAGGTATGGGCTTCATCTCAGGGCTGGGCATTTATGAGCTCTTAACTGACCTGCACCCTAGGTGAGGTAGCTCAGTGTGTACACAGCTGCTGTAGCACTTAGAATTGAGATGCTCAGGGAGGAATAAAAAGTTTACTCAGGCTGGATTTTGGTGGAGGAGAAGGGTTTATGCTTTCTTATTATAATCTACCAATGTATCAACATTCAGTGTAAATGACACCATAACAAAGTGATTAACTTCTCCCCAAATAGCTGCTTATGTCATAACTACTGTGCTACATTGGAGTTCTGTAGCCCGAAGATGAGTCATGTTAAATGTCCTGGGAATATGTGACTAAAACAAGAATTGAAATAAGTACATGCCCAGGGCAGCATCAAAAGCTTTTTCATGCAAGGCTTTTAAAATAAATTGAAGTGATCTTAGATGCTCCGTATATAAGACGTCTTTTAGCCTCAGGTTTAACCATTGTTTTTCATCATTCATGCCATGGGCATGAGTTAGTTAATAGGCAGAGTAAAGGCATGGAAACCTTCATAGAATTGAAACTACTAATCTCCAGCTTTAATTTACGTGGACCTGTACTGCTATTCATGTTCTAGGGCCTCAAGAGCCACTTAAGTCCAAACTTTAGTGAATGAATTAATAAATAATGGATGTGGCACCTGCAGCACTGACAGAATCTCTGTCACCTTTGAGCTGATGAAAGGTTTGCTGTCAATAGAGTTGTTGCTGGTTTTTATTGATTTCCATGGAATGACTCAGACAAGGGTTAAAGGCATTGAATGCAAGGCCTTTGATCCATCTTGCCCTTCAAACAGCTAAGCCTTGCTTTAATTCACTAGAGGGAGTATAAGTTCTGAACGTAGAAGGGAAGTTCAATACTGAGAAACATGGTTCCAGGCATGTGTATTGAGTGTAAAGAATAATCCTTTTCTCAGCTCTATTGATCAGAATTTAGTGACTAAATCTCTCTCTGCCCTGTTTCAGATTTCTTCCTATATACAAACTAAACACACAACGGACGTGCTAGAATGAACATGTGTACCTTCTAAGGCAACAAGTGAGAAAATATACCACATGTACAATAATGCTTTTAAAATAGTAACTGTATTCCGTGAGATATGTAATCTCTCCTCTTCCATTTTCCTTGCATTCACATTAACATTTATTGTGTCAGGAGAAGAGACAAAGGAGGGTGGAAAGCAAATAGCCTGCTAGTCTTCTTCCCAATTCCTGAGTATCGAAGCCTGTGTCCTAGGAGAATGGAGGGGAATAGAGGTTTAGCCGTGGTTCTCAACTCGGGACAATGTTTATCCCCAGGGTAATTTGTAAGGTCTAAAGACATTTTTAATTGTCAAGACTCTCTCAGTTTGCCATACTTGTATGTTGCTATGATGCTGGAAGCTATGCCAACAGTATTGCAAATACCAGCAGGGTCACCCAGGGTGGACAGTTTCAGTGGAGCTTCCAGACTAAGACAGACGAGGAAGAAGGAAGAAGTGGTCCATTTCTGAAAAAATCAGCCAATGAAAATCTTATGAATAGCAGTGAAACATTGTGTGATAGAGTGCCGGGAGATGAGCCCCTCAACTTGGAAGGTACTCAAAATATGACTGGGGAAGAACTGCCTCCTCAAAGTAGAGGTGACCTTAATGACATGGATAAAGCTTTTGGGACTTTCATTTGCTGATGTGGCATGACTAAAATGAGAAGAGGCAGCTGCAAACATCCATTAATAATTAGAACATGGATTGTACAAAGTATGAATGTAGGAAAATTGGAAGTTGTAAAAAATGAAATGGAAAGCATAAAGATCAATATTTTGCTGAAAACAACCCAAAAACAGTTGTAGCAGTACATTGACAGGGAACTGCCAGAAGTTCAAGCTGGATTCAGAAGAGGATGTAGAATAAGGTACATCATTACTGATGTCAGATGGATCTTGGCTGAAAGCAAAGAATACCAGAAAGATGTTTACCTGTGTTTTATTGACTATGCAAAGGCATTTGACTGTGTGGATCATAACAAATTATGGATAACATTGCAAAGAATGGGAATTCCAGAACAGTTAGTTGTGCTCATGAGGAACCTATACACAGACCAGGAGGTAGTCATGCGAACAGAACAATGGGTTGCTGCATGTTTTAAAATCAGGAAAGGTGTGTGTCAGGGCTGTATCCTTTCTCCAGACTTACTCAATCTATACGCTGAGCAAATAAATCTGAGAAGCTGGACTACGTGAAGAAGAGTGTACATCAGGATTGGAGGAATATTCATTATCAACCTGCAATATGCAGATGACACAGCCTTCCTTACTGAAAGTGAAGAAGACTTGAAGCCTTTACTGATGATCAAAGACTACAGCTTTCAGTATGGATTACACCTCAATGTAAAGAAAACAAAAATTCTACAAATGGACCAATAAGCAACATCATGATAAATGGAAAAAAGATTGAAGTTGTCAAGGATATCATTTTACTTAGATCCACAATCAACACCTATGGAAGCTGTTGTTGTTGTTTGCCATGGAGTCGGACCTGACTCATAGCAACCCCTCCTTGGGTTTCCGAGGCGGTATCACTATGGAAGTAGATTGTCCAACCTTCTGAGGAGTGGCTGGTGGGTTTGAACCACCAGCCTTCTGGTTAGCAATCAAGTGCCTTAGGCACTATGCTACCAGAGCTCCATCAAAAAATCAAATGACATTACATTGGGCAAATCTGCTGCAAAAGACCTCTTAAAAGGCTTAAAGAGCAAATATGTGACTTTGAAGACTGAAGTGCCTGATCCTACCCATTGTCTTTTCAGTAGCCTCATAATGCACGTGAGAGCTGGACAATGAATAAGGAAGACTGCAGAAGAATTGAAGCATTTGGATTGTGGTATTGGCAAAGAATATTGAATATACCACGGACTGCCAGAAGAATGAACGAATCTGCCTTGGAATAAGGACAGCTGGAAGGCTCCTTAGATAAAAGGATAGCCAGACTTCATCTCTTGCACTTTGGCCATGTTATCAGGAAGGACCAGTCCCTGTAAAAGGATGCTGTGCTTGGTAAAGTAGAGGGTCAGTGAAAAATGGGAAGACCCTCAATGAAATGGATTGACCTAGCAGCTACAACAATGGGCTCAAGTATAGCAATGTTTATGAGGATGACACAGGACTGGGCAGTGTTTTGTTTCGTTATACATAGGGTCACCATGAGATGAAACAGACTGGATGGCACCTAACAGCAACAGTAGGGGAAGCTACTGGCATCTAGTGAGTAGAGGCCATGAGTGCTGTTAAATACCCTATAATGCACAAGGCAGCCCCCACAACAAAGACTGATCTGGTCCAAAATATCACTAGTGGCAAGGTTGAGAAACCCTGGGTTAGCCAAAGTTTTAAGATGATCTGAGGAGGCTGAGACCATAACCTTCTAATAGAAAGATTCCCTGGAGTTGATAGTGGAGAGAAGAGAAGCCAGAGGGAAGTGATGAGAATGTACCTGCTCAATAAAAGGGTTGGCATAGTGCCTAAGGCACTTGACTGCTAACCAGAAGGCTGGCAATTCAAACCCACCAGCCACTCCTCGGAAGGAAGGTTGGGCAATCCTACTTCCGTAGTGATACTGCCTCGGAAACCCAAGGAGGGGTCGCTATGAGTCGGGGCCAACTCGACAGCATATAACAACAACAACAACAACAATGCTGCCTCCTAAGCAAAACCCCAGAGATGCAGCAAAACAAAGAAATATCTGTGCAGAAGGAAACTGTGTATCCCTTGCTCCCTAGAAGTCTAGTAGTAAGTCCGGGGAACTATGACCCTGCAGACAGTCTCAAAGGTATTTTCATGAGTGTCACAGGAGAAAGAAATCCCAAACCTAAAGATACAAGTGAAAGTAAGGATAACATTTTAGTGACAACCTGTTTGAATTGCTGGATCAAATAGGGCAATGGATGACCATGTGGGCAATGGCATTAGAGACAGATGTTGTTTCTATTCTCATCCCCCACAATATTGTGGTACAATGTGAGAGGGAAGGAAATCTTGAATGTCTGAAATTACTTCCACCATTCCAGAAGAAAAACCCATTAACCTATTGTCATCGACTCGATAACAGCTCATGGTGACCTCATGTTACAGAGTAGAAATGCTCCATAGGGTTTGCTTGGCTGTAATCTTTATGGAAGCAGATTGTTAAGCCTTTCCTCCACTTCACTGCTGAATAGGTTCAAACTGCCAACTTTAGATTAGTAATTGAGCTCAAACCATTGGTGCCACCCAGGAACCTTCCCAGAAAATATAGCTTAATTTTCATTGGGGGTGGGTGGGAATTAAATGCCAAATAGGTACCAAAAACAGCTTAATTTTTATTGGGGGGGTGGTGAATTAAATGCCAAGGAAGTACCAAAGAACCTTGACTTGAAAGCTGGTCATTGAGTCATCTGGGAGGAGACTATGGATGGAAACTGAGGAAGGGTGGAAGAGGTCACACCAGTGCCATATCTTGCATCAGGGGAGTATCAACGAGGGCCCTATCTGGGGCTTTGGGAGATTCCCACAAATACCTAGTTCAATGGCAATGCCAGTCAAGTAGAGGACATTTTCTCCTTTCCCATCCTCTTTCCTAATTCCATGAAGGCAACAGGAGTGAGAGCAGTGAGAGATGGATGGAGACAATGCTTGTTCTTCCAGGGTGAGCTACTTGATCTACAAGTCAAGCCTGGCTTGGGGCACAGGAAGAGCATTACATTAGGAGTGCTAGATAGTGAAGTCTAATGATAGACTCTTTCATATTTGATAGTGATTACAGAGCAGTGGTTAAAGCATTTGGGTTCTAACCCAGCAGCCACTCCATGGGAGAAAGATGAAGCAGTCTGCTTCCATAAAGATTTACAGCCTTGGAAATCCTACAAGGCAGTTCTACTCTGTCCTATACAGTTGCCACAACTTTGAATCAACTTGCTGGCAGTGGGTTTTGTTTAGAGGGTGATAGGATCTGTCTGGGGGTATGTTAAGGAATAGGAAAGGAAGCTTCCATGGATTAAGTACTCTTAATAAATTCATATTCTGCAGTGTGTCACGATGGCTATGAGAGTAACCAGCCTTAGAATGAAGGTGGCAATTAGGACTGAGTGGAGAGACAGGGTGACGAGTGCTTAGTGATGTCACTGAGCTGCCAAATCATATATTCCCACCTCTGAACTTCCAGTTCTATGAGTTAATAAATTTCCATGTTGTGTGTGCCAGTATGAGTCAGTGTTTTGTGATTTGCTGCTGAAAGCACTTTCACTGATACATGAATTTATTATTTGCAAAGACCACATCAAAAATTGCTTCTGTTTGGGGATACAATTTTAATAAAATAGTCTCAGCTTAATGTATTGTTTTCCCACCTGGAATCTATTTCTTTTTGCTGTATCTGAAATTTTATATGAACTCGATGAAGAAAATCCCACAAAGGAAGCATTTTAGTTCCTGAAAAAGAGATGACTGACTGAATATACATACCTAATTATATTCCCTCCTGAAATGCCACTAAAACTTTATTGCAAGGATAAAAGAAAAGTCATAAATGCATAAGGATGCAAGGAGTAGGAGAAGAGACAGAGCATTCTTTTGCTCCCAGGTGAGCCTACAACAGCAACAAATTTTAGAAGCTAGAAAGACTACCAATAGTGGTAGCTGATTTAGCAGAGTCAATAAATTCCCCGAAGGCTTTTTTCTTGTTCTTTGAATTTTCCTTTTTAAGGACATGCATTATTTTCTGTGAGCTCTCTGAGGATATTAAGAATAATTCTTTCTTGTGTGTTTGTCCTGGTATCTACCTTTCATGCTAGAGTTTTCCCCCTGGTGACTGATAATTTTGGCTAAGAAACTGGCAACTCCAGGTCTCTTTGGAACTGAGGACAAGGAGGGTGGCAGCTGTTTGAAAAGTAAGTAGAGCCCTAGCTATATCTGCTCTCTCGTACCCCACTGCTGGGCTAGGTGACCCTCCTCAAAGCACAAGATGCCTCCCTCCTGTTCCCACCTGCCAGTACTCTTCTTATACTTCACTACCAGAAACCTGGCAGTCAGGCTTTGACCCTGCAAGAAGATTGGAAAACTCTTTTCTGAGGAATTTAACCAGCCCAAGAAAAAAGACTTACAAGTACTGACACCAGAAGTTTCTCAATAAACAGCCAAACCGGGCCACCCTACTGTAAAGCTATAAATTAACATGTTCTCTCCTTTGCCTCTGACTCTTAAATATGAGCAAATAGCCAAGGATCATCGGTCATAAGAGGAAACTCCCTAGCATAAAAAGCAGATGCCAAAACAAAAACACAGGAAAAAAGAAACTTGACATAAAAAGAAGCTGTGCAGAAGAGTATGAAGGGATGGACACTGGGAGGAGGTAACTATGGGGAGGAAGTGGGAGGGGAGCTGCTGCATTGTAAATTTTGGTCAATGACATGAGACAAAGTATATGTGAACTGCTGTATGAAAAGTGAATTTACTCTGTAAATCTTCACCCAAATCCTAATAATAATAATAATAAAAAAAAGAAGCTGTGCAGGAAGAATAAAATTTAAGGAAAAAATAACAAAAACAAAAACCTCTTTCCTTAATATCTTCAGAGAGATATGAGAAGATATTGCATGACCTTAAATGGAACATTAAAAGGACAAGGCACTTAAAAACTTGATCAAATTAGCAAAAAGCTCAATAGAAGCTGAGATGAGAAAATCTTCTAGAAAGTACTGCAAAAATATAAAAATATAGAAGAAGAGACAAAAGGTAAGAAATTAAGAAAGAATCTAGGAGGTCCAACATTCAAATAATAGGAGTGTCAGAAAGAGAGAAGAGACAAAATGGAGAGGAGAAAGCTATCAGTGAAATAATTTACGACATTGTGCCAGAACCAATGGATACAAGTTTTCTTAAAAGGGACTGCTGAATGCTAACACAAGGGATAAAAATAGACTCAAATCATTATCAGATTTCAGAACACTGGTGAAAAAGAGAAGATTCTAAAAGCTTCCAGAGAGAAAAAATGTCACATACTAAGAATGAGGAATGAGAATGTCTTGAATATCTACATAATACTAGACACTGTAAGATAATAGAGCAATGCCTTCACAATTCTCAAAGAAAATTCGTTCTAATGTAGAATTCTATATGCAGCCAAACTCTTAGTCAAATGTGAAGGTAGAATAAAGATATTTTCAAAAATTCAAATCTTGAAAAATTTACCTCTCATGTACTCTTTTCCTAAAAGTCATGGGAGGATGTTCTCTAAACAAAAAGAAGAGCAAGTCAGGAGAGGACATAGGGCATGTGTCTTCGTTATCTGTTGTTGTTGTAACTCAAATACCACAAGTGGGTGGTTTTAAAAAAATAAAAATTCATTTTCTCACAGTTCTGAAGACAGTGACATCGCTAGAGTTGGTGTCACCCAGTGTGGTAACTCATGATGTCAACTCCCTCCTCCCCAACCATGGACCACATCATATACCAAATCATACCAAATCCTTATTGTTGTTGTTGTTATGTGCCGTCGAGTCGGACCTGACTCATAGTGACCCCTCTTTGGGTTTCTGAGGCAGTATCACTATGGCAGTAGATTGCCCAACCTTCCTTCTGAGGAGCAGCTGGTGGGTTTGAACCACCAGCCTTCTGGTTAGCAGTCAAATGCCTTAGGCACTATGCTACCAGAGCTACCAAATCCTTAGTAATGTTTATTATTGATTTTAACCATAAAATAATATTTGATAAGTGTAGTGGTAAATTGCTTAAATGTCTTATTTCTTAGATTATATGAATACTGACAACAAAATTGTTTTGTAAAATCTTTCTACATTGAATTAAAACATTATTAGTTACAATATTATTAGTAACTGAGCAGAAGCCCTTTTTTTAATTTTTTTCCTTCTTTTCATTTAAATACTACTTCATTCTCAAAAAAGTTATTGACATAAGTTCATGAGTACTAATTACCACAATACTGTAGCAAAAACACCAGAAAATTTGTCCAAATCAATGACTATAAAAACACTGATGGCAACAAAAACAATAAGGCATGCTTATAGCATGTAAAAACAAAACAACATGATTCAAAGTAATTGTAACTGGGTAATAATGACAGCTCTGACTGGAGCACATTAAAAGGTTCAAAAGGTAAATTAGCATAGAGTTTTAGCCTTGCAGGTATATTGATACATGCAAGCTGGGCTTATGAAAAGTGTTTTTGATGTTGTAACTAACAACAGGGATTTTTTTAATAAAAAGTAATAAACTTCTATTGAAAGACTGCACAAAATTTTACACACAATGTTGATTCCTTCCTTGTCAGTAGCCCCAGCCTTTCCTTGGTTCTGGACAATCCTCAGGGAGTTCTGGTGGTGTAGTGGTTAAGGCACTTGACTACTAACCAAAAGGTCGGTGGTTTGAACCCACCAGCTGCTCCATGTAAGAAAGATGAGGCAGTCTGCTTCCATAAGGATTTATAGCCTTGGAAGCACAGTGGGGGTTGCTATGATTCAGAATTGACTTGATGGCAGTGAGTTTGGTTACTTATTTATTTTGCAGAGGCAATCCTCTTACTGAATCTGTCTTCCTCAGTAGATGCATGCGTCTGTGTCTCATCTGCTCTTTCCATAACTCAGAAGTGATTACGTTTAGAGCACACTTTACACTGATATGGTCTCATCAACATAACAAAGTATTACATCCATAGGTGTAGGGGTTGGGATTCCAACACATATTTTGGGAGGACACAATTCAATGCTTAACACCATGTGACATTGGAGAGTGGCAAAGGGAATCCCAGGGTCATGGTGAAGGGAGATATTAGGATGATAGTTGAGTACTATGTGAACTGGTCAGTAATCTTTACTGGAGCAGTGAGACTTGAAAGACATGTTTGCTGAAGGCTGTCATTCCTTCCTGTCATATTGACTTTTTAATCTGATGAACATACTAATGATGTATTCTAGTGAATGAAGGAGAAAACCAGCAAAGAGGAAGATACAAGGTCCAGTAAACAGGGAACTAACTTGGCATACAGGTCAGGGGAACTCCTAGGATAGGAATAGAAGGGTATCTCAGGATGAGAGTTGTTCAGCAGGCTAAGAGAGCAGCCAGCCCAGACAGAAGAGAATGGAATTCTTTAGGAGGGACATCTTCAAGAAGAGAGAGTAACTGATATTCTTCCTGGTGTGACTGACCTGGTTCACAGAGAGGACTTTGGGAAAGAGCCAGTGGTGCAACGGTTAAGCACTCGTCTGCTAAACGAAAGGCTGATGGTTCGAACCCACTCAGCACCTCTGGGAGAAATTGCTGGTGATCTGCTCACATAAAGATTTCAGCCTAGAAAATGCTGTGGGGAAGTCACATGGGGTTGCAATGAGTTGAAATTGACTTGATGGCACAAAACAAGGGGAATTAAGAGAATGAAAAATCAAGGCAATTACTAACTTCAGGAAATGTGAAAGGTAAGAAAGGAAATGTAATCAATAATAGAGTGTAATTCCTAAGGGTGAATAATATATGCATGGATAGATAAATGTAAAGACTGAACGTTGATTTAACCAGAAATTGTAATGCTATTGGGAGAGTGGAAGAGAAGTAGAGGGGATGATGACACAAGAGGACAATATTCTCAATTACTGTGACAGAGTGCAATCAATTGATGGCCAAATGGAAGATGCGAAAGAGAGTAGAATGCACATACTATTTAGAAATATGGAACTGTGTGAATTCCAAAAGAAACAGCTATAATCATGACAAGTCTTTGTTTATGGCACCTCTCTTATTTTTTGTTTTCTTTTAAGCCTTTCAGTTATATTTTAAAACAATCTGTGTATTATTTTTATATGAATACGAATTAACTTAAAAACCTCTGAATTTTGTGATGCGCTATCAGATTAAACAAAAGAAGAAAGAAGAAACCACATGCACCATAAAAAGTGTTGAGAAAATAAAGCAATTCAGGCTATTGGGGTCAGAGTAACCAATGGCTTTTTGCTGATATGCTCAAATGATGTCATTTTACTCAGATAATTTCTTTTGTTTGACTGTACCAACTAGACCATTCTAGGCTGTTCTAAATTCTATTCTTTTTCTCTCACATCATCTTAACCAAGAAAAAAAGGTTTTGTCTTTTTTTTTGTGTGTGTGTATTTATTAAAGCACTTCTAAGAATTATTGCTACAGTTTTAGGATATATTTAATTTAAATAAAGCTAGCTTCCTTCAGAGGTTACTTTAGAACCCACACAATATTTTAGATAAATATATGGGAAAAGGGAGCTCTGGTAGCGTAGTGCCTAAGGCACTTGACTGCTAACCAGAAGGCTGGCGGTTCAAATCCACCAGCCACTCCTTGGAAGGAAGATGGGGCAATCTACTTCTGTAGTGATACTGCCTCGGAAACCCAAGGAGGGGTCGCTATGAGTCAGGTCTGATTCGATGTCACATAACAACAACATGTGGGAAAATACTGAGTTTAAGGAATCAAAGTATCCTGAGATTTGCTGGTTTATTTATTTATAATTTATGTCCGTATCTACTTTAAAAAATCAAAAGTGAATGCAGTATAAGTACTTTTGCATTAACTACTTTAAGTCATTAAAATGCTATTTAGGAAACTTTAATTAATTTTAATTTATAATACTCTCTGCCTTAAAGTTTCCTCCCCTGGTAGCACTTGGCTTCTTATTGCCTGCTTTGTATTTATATGTGATGTTTCACTGGAGGATATTAAAGCACAGCCCACAGACTTTTTGTAGAAAATATGATCTCTGTTTTGCAGATGGGGAAGCTGAAGGCACAGATGGCATGTCATTAGCTCTAAGAGATGGAGCATGTTAGAGCCAGAGCTAAAAACACCGAAGGCAGAAGGCATTAAGGCCCAATTCTTCCACGCACCCACCAAAGTACTCATGGTCATTATCATCTATCGTTATCATGACTATTTTTTGAATACTCACTTGGCAGCTATTATTAAACTGTACTGGGGACTAGATTAAAATTCTTAATGCCTAGCAGCTGTTTTTCTCAGCATTATTTTCAGTTTCCTTCTGCCTTGTGATGTCCCCTATTTCATTGTAAAGGCATTTGTTTAGAATAAATGTTAAAAACTCCCTCTCTCTCTCTCTTTTTGGAGGTGCAAATTTACAAAGGAGATTCGTTTTACATTCAACAGTTCAAACACATTTTGTTTCATTACAATCCTCCAAATAAATAGCTCTCCACCCATCTTTTCCCTGTAATTACCCCTTCCCTGTGTCCTTCTTACCTATGCACTTCTGTCTATCTAGCTTTCCCCCTATGCAAATGCTGCCATTCTGATAAACAACTTTTAATAGAGTGTCTGCTATGGCTCTGCTGAGACTATTCGCAGGTGTTGTCTTATTCTGTGGATCCTCCTTGTGAGTTCTGCACTGAGTTTAACCTTAGGTTAATGTAATGGTCATCATCTTCAAATCTCTCATCCATCTGTCCATGTTCCAACAGGGGCACTTGGTATCCTTCCCTGCAAGTATGTGAAATATTAACAAGGCACATTCATTCATAAAAGTAAATATTATTCCATTTAACACAGACTATCATAAAGGAGTTCTGGTGGCATAGTGCCTAAAGCATTTGACTGTTAACCAGAAGGCTGGCAGTTCAAACCCACCAGCCACTCCTCAGAAGGAAGACTGGGCAATCTACTTCCATAAGGATACAGCCTGGGAAACCCAAGGAGGGGTCGCTATGAGTTGGAACCGACTCAATGGCAGTGAGCTTGTTTTTTTTAACTATAATGGAGTATAAAGTATTCAGCATATAGCTCCTGCCCTCTGGACAGCTTAGGATACTGAACTGAGGAGGAAACACCCCCTCCTCACCCAAGAGACAGAGAAGTAAATGATCAAGTGCTGACAAAAAGTGCTGAAGGAAATTGAAAATTGCATTCTTTTAATTGAAAGGGTGTACTTCCTCAATGATTTTGTTTGATGGGTGGCAAGATTTTGTTTAAAGCTAGGACATTTATTTCTCCATAAAATTCCCATTTACCTCATATAGTCATTTTGCACTTAGAATTTAGAAGATTTTGGCTTCACCATATCCTACCTCTGAAATTTAAGATGAAAAAAATGAGACACATAAGATTAACTGCTTTGTTCAAGACCATGGACTTTTTATTCATGATAGCAAGCAATGCCTAATCCATAGTAAAGTGAGGTGCTAAACCTAATGCTTTTTTTTTTTTTTTTTAATATCTTAAGGAGGATTTTCAATAATTTAGTAGATAGTAGTGGAGAAGATAAAGGAATACTTACCTAACTAAAGTCTTCCATTTCCTTCCTGCTAGTTACTGGGAAAGGAGCCCTGGTAATGCAGTGGTTAAGCACTTGGCTGCTAACTAAAAAGTTGGCTCTTTGACCCACCAGCCGCTCCATAGGAGAAAAGAACTGACAATCTGCCCCCACCAGGAAACCCTACGGGGCAGTTCTGTTCTGCATTCTAGGGTCGTATGAGTTGGAATTGACTTGATGGTATATGGTATAGGGAACAATAGCAGGTATAGGGAACAGGTAGCTGCTGATGAGTGGGGCCCCAACGCATGGCAACCCCACGAACAACGGAATGAAATGCTGCCCAGTCCTGTGCCATCCCTGTGTTTGGTTGTGGTTGGATCACTGTGATCCAGAGGGTTTGCACTGACTGATTTTCAGACGCAGATCACTAGGCCTTTCTTCATAATAAATTTTAGTCTGGAAGCTCTGCTGACACCTCCTCAGCATCATAGTAGCTCACAAATGTCCAGGAACAGATGGGTGGTGGCTGTACACGAGGTCTGTTGGCTGAGAATCAGACCTTCTGCGTGGAAGCTGAGAATACTACCAATACTCTCATAATCCCTTGTTAGCAGCCATAAATCCCTGCTTGTCCTGAGGTCTTCCACCTAACACGGGTGGAGGTGGTGCATTAGAGAGAAGAATCATGTGAACATCTAGCTCCTGACTTTGTTGGGATATTTGAGCAACTAACCAGGTATGGTTGGAGGAATGCTGAAAAGTTCACTTGCCCAGAAATAGCTTGTCAGAGGGTTTGTCTCAGAATAAGTGACCAAGGAATGGTAGACAAGTGAATGCATGAGTGCAGAGCACCACCTGGATACAAATTCTCATAAGTCTGGGCCAAGGTAGTTTCATAACAAAAAAATAGTTGGCAATTTTTATAAAAATCTCAGGTCATCTGTAGCAAGGAAGGTATACAAGATCCTTCAGTGACTGACAGATGTGAATTGAACTTAACATTTGTTTACCTCCTTTTCTTCATTCTCCGACATAGGTTGGATTGTTGCTTTTATTTGAAATAGAAATACTCATTCTATTAACAGTAGCAATGACTCACCCAGGCTGGTTTTTCACACTTGTGTAATGCCTTTATCTCAAGGACATGTTAATTTTTCTATTTCTACAATGTAAGGAGGAATGTTAGGAAGTCATCCTTCCATTGTTTCCTAGACAGGCTGGTAAACTGAACCCTAGAGGAGGGAAGAGGTTTGTCCATCTAGAATCAATAACAGAGGTGGAACGAGAACCCGAATCTCTGAACATTTAAATGAATTTTCAATCCATTGTATTGCATCAGGCTATGAAAACAGGGCACCCGTCTTGTGGCTTTGCATTGCTTAATTCTTTGTTTGAAGATTGCAGGGGTCAGGCCAGATGGCTGCTACCATTGCTCAGATGTTTCTGCATGGGTGATTCTCGCTCCTCAGCATGTTAAGCAGGTGTCTTTTACCCTGGTGAATGCTGTTGCGGTTCAAGCTGGGACACATAAGCAGGTCATTTCCAAAGAGAGCAGAGTCTGCTTGAATCAGAGGACCCCAGAGCCTCCAGGCTGAAAGTCACTATGTTGTTGTAATTATGTGCCATCAAGTCAGATCCGACTCATAGCGACCCTTCCTTGGGTTTCCGAGGCAGTATCACTACAGAAGTAGATTGCCCCATCTTCCGTTCAAGGAGTGGCTGGTGGGTTTGAACCACCAGCCTTCTGGTTAGCAGTCAAGTGCTTTAGGCACTATGCTAGCAGAGCTCCCCAAAGTCACTATAGAGACCTTTATCTACACCCTTATTTTACTCGATGAGAAAACCGAGATCAAGAGGAGTTATGAGACTGGTCTCAGGTCACACGGTTCATGGCAGAGACAGGATGAGATCTAGGGATGTGCAATGTAAAATAGTTTTGTGAATTAATGTATGAGTTGTTTTTTGTCAGCTGCTGTCAAGTTGGCCCCTGACTCATGGTGACCCCATGCACAACAGAACGAAACACTGCCTGGTCCTCCTCCATCTCCATAATTGGTTGTAGATCAGGCTGTTGTAACCCATAGGGTTTTAATTGGCCAGGTTCTCAGAAGCAGATCTCCAGGCTTTTCTTCCTAGTCCATTTAGTCTGGAAGCTCTAGTGAAAACCGTTTGGTATCAGAGCAATAGCAATACGCAATCCACCTACGTCTCTTGCATGGAAAGGTAGAAGTCTACCACTGAGCTACTAATTCTCCTGTATCTGTCAAGAGACCTAATTCAAAACAGAAAGAAACCCAACAAAATAACTCTACAGGAGCTAGAGACACCTAGCTCCAAACCAGAGTTATAGTTTAGAATCAGAGACAAGCTTGCCTTCATGTTGAAGCTTGAAGCATGACAGTCAGTGCTAGGTCAGTGTTCAGGAGCCATGGGTCTCGGCCCAGGATTGTTGTGATGATGTCATTAAACCTCTCTTTACCATTATCCATGAGCAGTCTCTCATCCTGTTCTGCTGGCAGATGTTGGGGGAGTAGAAAACCATCATCTCAACTGGCTCTGAGCAGCTGAGACTGCAGCCAGCCTCAGAAGGGGAGACAGAGCTTCTGACGACTCTAATTCTTTACTGATATAGGAGCTCTGGTAGCATAGTGCCTAAGGCACTTGACTGCTAACCAGAAGGCTGGCGGTTCAAACCCACCAGCCACTCCTCGGAAGGAAGGTTGGGCATTCCTACTTCCGTAGTGATACTGCCTCGGAAACCCAAGGAGGGGTCGCTATGAGTCGGGCCGACTCGATGGCAAATAACAACAAACAACAACAACTGAATTGCCTTAGGCCACCGGACTTTAGAGGCAGCAGTGTAAGGAGACAAGTTAAGCAGTCTATTACTGTGAAGGAATTCTCTCAGAAAGGAAAGAGACAGATTTCTGCCTGTCTGGGGAGAATGACTCACTTGGCACAGCCAGTCTGTTGGGGTCAGAAATGAGATGACAAAAAGAAAAAGAAAAAACCACCTCTCTGGATATTAGAAAATATTTTAGCCCTTCTACCCTCCCCTCTCCAAAGTGGACTCTTTATTTCAAGCTTACCATGTGTAAAAGTGGGGGGAAAGACCCCTAAGTCTATCTGTCTCTTTGGTTTTCATACAGATGGGCCCAACTTCACACAACCACAAGCTTCAGTGACTAATGTCATGAGCATTTCTGAGCGTTGGGGTAAAAGGAAAGAATAATAGTGGACAAGTTTTTTTTTTTTTTTTTTTTTTAAAGTGTACTGTGTGTTTGTTTTTTAAAAGTGGGGGGAGAGATAAAGAAAAGAAAAGATTTCTCCTCCCCAAATGGTACCATGGGGAAACTTGTCTGGTCGTGATATTTACTAGTATTTGCTGTCTTGAAAACAAGCCTCTAACTAGGGCTGGGTCATAATGTGTAGCAGCACTGCTGCCCTCTCACCTTTTCTTGCTGATTTTAAAGTACCTTCACTGCCTCCTGGCCTAGTTTTCTTCCAAACTGATACTCTTATCACTTTAACAAATACACAAATGAGCCTGTCTTTACTAATTCATTAAGTCGAATAAGATCACATGACAATGAAAGAGCTAACTCCTTTTCTTAAAAAAATCCATAGGGTTTAATGATGCTTTTGAGCTAATAAATTTTCAATAGGCATTGAGAAGTGGCCATCTTCCTGCCGCCCCGCCCCTCTATTTTTTATGGGAATATTCACTGACAGCATCTGAGCCTATGCTGCGCTCCACAGTAGAGAGGCAAAGAAGTAGAACTGATCTGAAGGGTTCAAGCGGGCAGGGGGAGGGAACAATCAAGGTTTTAGCTTATTCTTTACCAACAATGCCCTGATGTCACTGTTGTGAGCACCTGTGTGACACAACTCACGGGGTGGGGGTGGGGCTGCTGCAAGATGCCTGTGGGAGTAGCCACCTCATCACTATCTACCTTGTGAAACACAGACTTGAAGTCAGTGTTCTTCATAGTATGCCCATGTTCAGCTGTTCATCACCAAGGTACTCGTTAGACTGAAGATTCTGGGGCTGAACTCCAGACCTACTGAATCAGGGGATAGGGACTAGAATCAACATTTTTTACTAACACCTGAAATGATTCTTATAAACAACAAAACCTGAGATCCCTTTTTAAAACACGAGATCTAGTTCATGGCTTTTAAGTATTAAAAGAATGTACTAGAAAGGTACTAAACACATACTCAAACTCACTACCATCGAGTCAATTCCGACTCAGAGCGACCCCTCCTTGGGTTTCCAAGGTGGTATCTCTACGGAAGTAAATTGCTGAGTCTTCCTTCCCAGAAGGGGCTGGTGGGTTTGAACCGCCAGCCTTCTGGTTAGCAGTCAAATGCCTTAGGCACTACACCAAAATCCAGTCAGTGTTTGAGTTCAAATTTTTATTTTCTTACTCAGATGGCTACGTGAAGATATAATCAAGCATAGTGCAACTACACAGGATATTTTGGTCCACTGGTTTCTTGAATCACGCTTAAAATCCAAGGAGTTTCTGAACTAGTAGGGAGACCTTTTTCTTTACAAGAAGACAATGAGCGCCATCTAGTGGATACAAATAACCTCTTTTCTTGAATGCCAGTGGTTAAGAGAGCAGGCTTTGGAACCTGGGGTGAACGGAATCCCAGTACTAGTTAGTTCTGGACTAAAGCTCCCCCAGTTCTGGACTAACTTTGGGCATATTACTTAACTTTTGGTACTCTGCTTCTCCACCATAAATCTGGATAATAATAGTGCCACCTCCTAGATGTTTTGTAGTGAAGTGAAATAGCGCAGCTAAAGCAATGAGCTCCAATCTGGCATGTCCTCCCTAACATTTGCTTCACTCAGTAAATGTTGATTTTTAAATAACACCAAATCACAGTCTAATGAAGGTGGGAACAGACAGTAGAGATTAACCAGTGCAGTGGTCCTCAAACCTTTTGGTCTCAAGACTCCTTTACACTCTTCAAAATTATTGGAAACTCACTAGAGTTAAACAAAACTCTATATAAGGGTTATATCTATTGATCAAAAACTTACTGCCATCAAGTCAATTCGGACCCACAGCGACCCCCACTGGGTCTCTGAGGCTGTAAATCTTTACAGAAGTCGACGGCCCCATCTTTCTTCCACGGAGCAGCTGGTGGGTTATGAACCAGTGACCTTCTGGTTAGCAGCCAAATGCCTTATCCACTATGCCACCAGAGCTCCTTATATCTATTAATAGTTACCACATTAAAAAATTAAGATGGATAACTTTTAAAAGTATTTATTTTAAAATAGAATGTGAAAACCATTACATGTTAACATATTTGTAATAAAAAATAATGAATTTTCAAAAACAAATTAGTAAGAAAAATAGCATTGCTTTACACTTTTGTAGATCTCTTTAAAATCTGCCTTAAAAGAAAGCTGCTGGTTTCTCATATTTGTTTCTGCATTCGATCTGTTTTGACATATTGTTTTTGTCAAAGTATACGAAGAAAATCTGGCCTTACACAGATACGTAGTTAGAAGATGGAGATAATAATTTAATAGCCTTTTATATATTTTTGGATATTCTTCTTTGATGCCAAACTCACAAATGTTACCAGTTAGTTGCCATGTACAATCTGAAACAGTATGCTGTTACATTAAAATCTTGCACCTTGAATGTATCGCTTACCCATGCATGATTTTGTAACATTTTTGTTTTGGTTATTTGGAAAACGTTGGTTCACTGAGTTAAGCAGACTTTCTAAATGTTGTTACATTCCATTATACAGTAAGCCCCCCTTCCCCATCACATTCCTTAATACCACCATTCCGTTAAGGGTTGGGAAGCTGACAAACTCATGTTGGTGCATACAAGTTTTCCAAAATTCTAATTTTCACTTGAAAGCTCAAATTTTGTTATTGGCAACAAATACTGCCAGTTGCTTTCCTTGAAGTGATAAACTCACTTCATTTTTGAGAAAATGTCTGCCAATCACGCAAGTCCAAATGATCATAATTTTTCTGCCAGTCATTTTTTTTTTGCATAAAAATGGTGTTTATAAAAGCTAGTTCAGCTTGCAACTCAAACAGCTACACAAGTGCTTTTCCTCCAAACAACATAGTACTTTGATACACAGCAGAAGTGTTGTATGCTACTTCCCATTTCATCACACAGAATATTTAAAAGACATGTGCCCAAGGAGTGGGTAATAAAATGAGCAACTTTCAGTTCTTTCTCAAAGACATTCTTCAGTAAAACTGGATTTTTCCCCATGGGAGTGTGAGGCAGAAAGAAAACAATTGCCTCTAGTACAGCTTGGTGTGGTTAGGTGCTCTCCAGCTGATTCTGAGTCATATAGCCCTCACATCCAACAGAACGAAGCGCTGCGTGGTCCTGCGCCACCCTCACAGTCCTCACTATGCTTGAACAGGCTGTTGCAGCCACTGTCAGTCCATCCTGTTGAGGATCTTCCCCTTTTTCGCTGACCATCTGCTTTACCCAGCATGACGCGCTTTTCTGGGGACTAGCCCCTCCTTATAACATGTCCAAAACACAAGAGGTGAAATCTTGCCATCCTTGCTTCTAAGGAGCATTCCTGCCTGTACTTCCTCCAGTGGCACACATCTTTAACTGTTTTTGAAAGAAAAAAGTCTATTAATCCCTTGTGTAGACTCTTTCATATGCGGCTTGTCTTGGTTATCTGGTTCTACTATAACAGAAATACCCATGTGAATGGCTTTAACAAATAAAAATGTATTTTCTCACAGTTTAGAAGTGCCAGCTCTAGCAGAACACCTTCTTTCTCTGCCACCTCTGGAGGATGTCCTTGTCTCTTCAGCTTCTGTTCCTGGTTCCTTAGAGATCTCCCTGCGGCTCAGCATGTATCTTACTCCATCTGCTTCTTTCACTTGTTTAATCTCTTTTATATCTCAAGAGAGATCGACTTAAAACACACCGTATACTAATCGTATCTAATTAAAATAACAAAGACAGCTCATTACCAAATGGGATTATAATCATAGACATAGAGGATAACCAAACCAAAAACCAAACTCACTGCTGTAGTGTCGGATCTGACTCATAGCAACAACCCTGCCTTGGGTTTCTGTAGTGGTATCACTACAGAAGTAGATTGCTCAATCTTCCTTCTGAGGATTGGCTGGTGGGTTTGAACCGCCAGCCTTCTGATTAGCACTCAAATGCCTTAGGCACCATGCAAAAACGACAAGGAGGCCACATGTTCTGACCTCCTCTAACCCTACAAGGGGAAGGCAGGATTACCAGCAGTAACCCAAGGCCTATT
>NW_006921655.1:2578048-2580507 GCF_000298275.1 Orycteropus afer afer
CAGAACTCTAAGCATGTGTGAGAGAGTGGGAACCTCCCAGAACATTGTATTGTGCTACGCCCAACAGAAATAACCCAGGTGGATAGTTCCTCAGTTGCTCATAGAAAATCCCACCTTGGAGTTTACAAAGACTTATGGGTAGAAAAGCCACACTAAGTAATTTACTACACCGCACACCACGCCACCAGAGCTCCTACATAGGAGATAAGATTTACATATTTTTTTGGAACACAAGTAAGTACATAACAAGGCTTTAATGAAGTCCTTCTCCTACCGTGTTGTTATATTTGGCTGAAGCTTATGGTGAGAAAAAAGGAATTGGGGCAACAATGCTGGAATGGTGGTTGCACCCCAGATGGAATAAAATGTGAACTCTCATTCATTCAAATCTGACTCCACTCAGAAGGAGGATGTCAAGAGTAGAGAGAAATTGAAAACAAAAACAAAAATTAAATCTGCAACCACGTTGCCATATGTCACCAAACTGGAATGAGACCAGGGAAATTTTAGTTTACAATATCTTGACTCTAGAAAAAATTTTCATGAATTATTTTGAAAGGCACAACACTTTGCAGAATATGTTTGGGGCTTTTGGACACAGTCCTTTAGAAAACAAAGCATTGGAAAATATGGTTGTCTCTGACTTACATCTCAATGCTAATTGTTCTGAGGGTGTTACCTGCAAAGCAGACATAGAAGTATTTCTGAAAATTAGTAAATACATAAAATACAGTTTATTCAAGTTTGCCCTCCAGGCATGCGCAGCCTCTCAGCAGTTTGCAAAATGAAAGCAGCAGGAAGTAAATAAACAAAGTGGGGATGACACAAAAGACAGAAAACAATTCAAGATGAGATGAGTTTTATGCAAAATATCAATGGGGACTTAGTTTGGAAAGATTACAAGTGGTGAAGAGACAAAAGTGTTCTATTGAAACTGAACTTTCATTTTTGCTTGTTTTACATGATATTTTATGTTTTATATATTTTATAAACAACGCAAATACTTTTATGTAAAAATATGTAAACACTAGTAATTATGCATACTAATCATAACCCTGGGAGCTCTGGTGGCGTAGTGCACAAGGCATTTGACTACTAACCAGAAGGCTGGCAGTTCAAACCCACCAGCCACTCCTTGGAAGGAAGGTTGGGCAATCTACTTCCATAGTGATACCACCTTGGGAACCTAAGGAGGGGTTGCTATGAGTCGTATCCAACTGGAAGGCAGTGAGTTTGATTGAGTTGAGTCATACCCCTGCTTTTTCTTAGTTTTTATTCCCCATCTCTCCAAGTAATCTCAAATATTCTTTCTGCTTTCTTTCTTTTTGTTTGTTATTCTATTTTTTATTGGAAATACTTTTTTTAAAAAGATGCATTTTATTGAAATGTAATTTCAATATATCTTGAAACTGAAGTGACATGGGTCAATGCATTCTTTTTTTTTCTTTGCAGTGTTCCCTCCCCTCCCGCACTTGATAACCAACAAAGAAAGTTCCCTTCCATATATAAACCTTTCTTTGACTTTTTACAGTAATGAACTAATACTATATTTGTCCATCTGTGACTGACTTCTTTCACTCAGCAAAATGTCCTCCAAGTTCATCCATGTTTTGTGGTGTTTTGCAGATTCTAAATTATTCTTTAGGGTTGCATAGTATTCCATTGTGTGTATGTACCACAGTTTGGTTATTCATTCTTCTGTTGATGTGCATATAGGTTGTTTTCATTTTTTCCTATTGTAAACAGTGCTGTGATGAACACGGGTATGCATACATCTGTTCTTGTCCTGGCTCTCACTTCTTTAGGATATATGCCTCGTAATGGGATTGCTGGGTCAAATGCTATTTCTAATTCCAGCTTTTTAAGGAATTGCAACACTGTTTTCCACAGTGGTTGTATCATTTTACAGTACCACCAGGAGTGTAGGAGAGTCCCAATTTCTCCATAGCCCTGCCAGCGTTTGTTATTTTCTGTTTTGTTGAACTTTGTCAGTGCTGGGATAAGATGGTATCTCATAGTTGTTTTGATTTGCATCTCTCTGATGGCTAATGATCACGAGCAATTCTTCATGTATTTGCTGACTGCCTGAATAGCCTCTTTGGTGAAGTGTCCATTCATGTCTTCTGCCCATTTTTAAATTGCATTGTTAATCTTTTTGTTGTTGAGGTATTGGAGTTTTCTATAAATTTTAGAGGTAAGTCCCTTGTCAGATATGTAATTATTGACAAATACAAATTTGTTACTGTCATTTTGTTATGTGCTTTTTTCATGGTGTTGATTTTTTTGTTCTATACAATTTTCTGTGTTGAGCTCATTTTGTTTGTGGATTGTGTTATCACTTCCTTCATTGCTTTTGTTTTAGTATTTGCTCTGGTAGCATAGTGGCTAAGGCACTTGACTGCTAACCAGAAGGCTGGTGGTTCAAACCCACCAGCCACTCCTCGGAAGGAAGGTTGGGC
>NW_006921655.1:2581602-2585580 GCF_000298275.1 Orycteropus afer afer
TTAGGCTTTCCTCATTTTGTTTTGATCTTTTTACTGATTGTTCCCTTTCCAAAGAAGTATTGAGATATTTGCCTTCAATCTCACTAATTCTGTCTTCCATTGATTCAATTCTACTCTTTTGCCCATTCAATGAGTTATCTATTTCTGAAAATTTAGTATTAATCTTCTGGATTTCTGTCTGCGGATTTTGTATTTTTTCTAATTTTTCATTTGTCATTTTGTTCTTGTATTGTCTTTTGAAATTGTTCTAGTGTTTTCTCTGTGTTTTCCTCAATTTTGTCAGTGTTTTCCTCAATTTGTCTCTCAATTCATTGAAGGTACCTAAATATAATTCTTTTGAGTTCCTTCTCAGGGAGTTCCAATGCTGCATCTTTTCAGGGATGTGTTTTGGGTCTGTATCCTGTTCCCTTGTTTTTCCTGCTTTATATTGCTTCTTTGAGTGGACTGTGATGCTCTGTTGTCTCCAAGGCATTGTGACGTTTTTGTGTTTATATTTAATTAGTGATTGTATGTTGGAAGGACTTGCCCACGATTTTCGTTTTCTTTGCATGTTATCTACATAAGCAGGGTACTGTGCTGTGCTAATCTACTTGCTAGTTGGCAGCACTTACACAGTCACCACCTGTCTCCTTTCCCGTTGTCTGCCTCCTGTATGTCCCTGCCGTCCTTGGCAAATGGAGTCTATTTTTCAGTCCCTGGAATCTGAATAAGAATGCTGCCACTTTAAAATCCAAAATGGCTGCCACTTGTAAACATTCAAAATGGCTGAGCTCTTGGTCACTCTAAATATCCAAAATGGTCGCCACTTATAAACATTCAAAATGGTTGTGCCCTTGCTCACTTTAAATAGCCAAAATGGCCACTGCTTGTAAACAATCAAAATGGCTGTGCCTTCCAGACAGCAGAAAGTCCACAGCTCAGGTTGTCTTCTTCCTTGCTGTTTCCCTTCCTAATCATAGGCCACCAATGCAGTTGTCCCTGCAGCCCTTGGCAAGCAGGGTTGTTCTTTAGGTCAATTCTCAGGTCCCAACACCACTTGGCAATATTCAGGCTGTTGGCAGAGTAGCTGACAGTCCACTCCTCCGACCATCTCTGTACTCACTGTTTTCATTCAGGTTTTTCCACTAGTTGGTGCCTAATCCACTCTGTATGCTTCCTTTCAAAGCTCAGGGCTCCAGGATTATCTTCTGCATCTCTGTCAATTGGTTTCTCTTTGTTGAAGAGGGTCTGTGGAGCTTGTCTGCCTATTCCACCATCTTACCAGAAGTCCAAATATTCTGCTTTCTTAATGAACACCATTGATCACTACAAAATATAAACTGAGAAGACTGGCTTTATTCATGGACTTCTAGTCTCTAGCTACTCAGAGACTGGTTCATGGACCAGCACCATTGATGTCACTGGGGAGCTTGTTAGAGTCTTAGGCCTCACTCTAGACTGCATTTTAACAAGATCCACAGGTGATTTGTTGGCACATTCAAATTTGAGAAGCCCTAGAGTTTCAGATTTATTGAGTCTCAGATGTAGACCTGGGATCAGTATTTTATGAAATCTCGCCAGGTGATTCTAACATGCAGCAGGGTTAAGAACTACAAAACTAATCCAGTCTTGTTTTTTGAATGAGGAAATTATGGTCCATAAAATTGAAGGGTTTACCCAAGATAACCCAGCTATTTAGTATCAGAACCCAAATAATGGCATCTTTCTTCCCCCTAAAAAAGAAAGCAGGGTAGAGGAACACTTGGGCAGGAAGGGCAGGGATGAAGACAATTATTTTACCTGGGGTGTCAGGAAAGGCCCCCCTGAAGAAACAGACATCTAAGGGTGGGAGTGAGCGAGCCATATGGATAGCTGGGGAACTGAGAAGGAAGCAGAGGTGGGCAAGTGTGTGTGTGTGTGTGCGTGTGTGTGTAATTATTCTCACTGGAGGAACAACAAGGAGTAGTGTTTCCAAATTCCTGCCAGATATTAATCTTTGCAATGCAGAAACAAGAAATCAGAATTCCAAGAATTTATCAAAATCTTAAATTATTCTTAAAATAATTCCACGGTCTTCATGTTTTTTTCTTATTGCCATGAATATCTGAAATATTTGTTTAAAAAATAAGAAATATTAGGTTTAGAAGTATTTATAAGAATTGTAGCCCAAAACAAATATTCAAATATTGGAAAACACAGAGAACATTATTTATTAGTGTGATAGTTGGGGTTGTGTGTCAACTTGGCTGGACCACAACTCTGAGTAGTTAAGCAGTTGTGAGGTGGTTATTCCCATGATGAGATTGGATGTATATGTTTTGAGCAGCCAATCCATTGAAAGGGAGTTTTCCTAGGGGTGTGGTCTGCTTCCAATACATATATGGACATCTTGGGAAAAAGACAGACTGTTCTGTGGATCTGGATCCTGTTGTGCTGCCTACAACTGTCCATGAGCAAACAATCCACCATTTGGCCTGGTGATCTTGGATTCATGATCCATTGGATTCAACAGCTGGTCTACTGCCTGCCAACCATGAGCTTATCAGCCCTTGCAGCTGCATAAGTCGGGAAAAGCCTCCAGCTTGATGTTTGATCCAGGAACTTAGGACTTGCCAGGTTCTGGAAGTGTGAAGTGTGTGAGCCATTTTCCTAAGATAAATTTCTCTCTCTCTCTAAGCTTTACTGGTTTTGCTTCTCTGGAGAACCAAACCTAACACAAGTAGTGTTTGAATAATGTAACTAATAGATCTCCTAGCAAGGTTAACAGTATTGCACAAAGTGAAAGGCTAGAAATTGCCAGTTTAAGGACTTATTTTTAATCTGAAACTTGTTATTTCTTGGAACACCACTCATAGAATTTGCATAAAGTATGCAATGGGTATAAACTTATTAATATTTATTTTATTTGGAAGAATGATTCACCATTAGCAACAGACAAGGCAAGGAACACATATTTATAACAAGGCACCAACTACAAGCAAGATTGTCCAATGAGATCATGACCACTTCTCTCCCACGTGCTCCTATCTTGGTTCTGAAAAAGGCTGACCTCCATCTCTGTAGCAGTGTTTCCTGCTTTTACTTTCTGCTTGACATCGTGAATTTTTTCAAATGCTCATTGCTAAGCTTTAAATTCACAGGAGAATTAGAATACTTTCCCCCATTTTCTTGATTTCCCAATTGATTAAAATTTTTTTTTGTAAATATTTAAATTTCTTGAGGAATGCTGGAAGAAATTTCTGCATAGAAACATTAACAATGACAGTGAGACTGAAGAGAATATATGAGGGAGAAAGTGGTAGGACCTGAAGTCAGAGAGGTAATGGAGGAATGGGTTATTTAGAACCTATAGCATTATTTAAAAAGGAGCTCTAGTGGTATAGTGGTTAAGCTGTTTGGCTGCTAACTGAAGGGTTGGTGGTTTGAACCCACCAGCTACTTCATGGAAGAAAGATGGGGCAATCTGCTTCTGTAAAGATTTACAGCTTTGGAGACCCACTGGGGGTCACTAAGAGTCAGAATCGACTAGATGGCAGTGAGTTTGGTTTGAGTTCTGGTGGTGCCTTGGTTAAGGCATTTGGCTGTTAACCAAAAGGTCAGCAGTTCAAACCCACCAGCCACTCTATGGGAGAAAGACAAGGCGGTCTGTTTCCATAAAGACTTACAGCCTTGGAAACCCTATGGGGTCACTATGAGTTGGGATTGACTCCGTGGCAATAGGTTTGGTTTGGTTTTTAGGCATTATAAGGACTCTGAGTGAAGTGGGAGTCTAGGAGAGTCCTGAGCAGAAGGAATGACAGGGCCTGACTTAGGTTTTGAGCCAGTCATTCAGGCTGCTGTCTGAAAGTAGTAGGGGACCAGGGAGGCAGTAGAGAGAGCAGTTAGGAAGTTATTGCAGAAATTCAGGTGAGAGATGATGGCAGTATGGATCTTAATGAAAGCAGTGAAATGGTTGTTATTGTTGTTGTTATGTGCCGTGGAGTCAGCCCTGACTCATAG
>NW_006921655.1:2585845-2597557 GCF_000298275.1 Orycteropus afer afer
AAGGCACTTGACTGCTAACCAGAAGGCTGGCAGTTCAAACCCACCAGCCACTCCTCGGAAGGAAGGTTGGGCAATCTACTTCTGTAGTGATACCGCCTTGGAAACCCAAGGAAGGGTTGCTATGAGTCGGGGCCTTGATGGCACAAAACAACAACAACTAAGGTTTTTGGCTGAGCAGCTGGAAGGATGAATTACTATTTAAGGAGATGGACAAGGATGGGGCAAGTGGGATTGTGGATAAATCGTTTTTTGACATGTTAAGTTTGAGATGCTTCTTACACATTTAAGTGGAAAAGTAAATAGGCAGTAAGAGAAAGGCATCTGGACTCCAAGCAAGAGGTCTGGGCTAGAGATAAAAATGTGAGATTCAATAGCAAATGGGTGGTGTTTAAAGCCAGAAAGTTGTTACACCCAGCACTGCCCTACAATGCAGCTGTGGCAGTTTGGACAATTCAGTTAACTTCTGTCTCTATGTCTAATGGAAAGAATACACACTCTATCTACCTAGAACAATGAGGATAAAAAAGGTGCTATGTACATGAGAATGGCTTGTAAATGATAAAGTAATGTTCAGACTGTGAAAGGAGTGGAAAATAAAAGATACTGGGTTTGAAAAATATTGGTTTAGGGATTTAGGGAAATAGTTTTCACACACTGAGAATTCGTTTATGCACTGGGAACTACAAATAAACAAAGATGAAAACAGCCATTATTACTCTTTTTGGACTGCAGCTCAAGCTGTAGAAAAATACCAACTCAAACCAAACCCATTGGCCTCGTGTTGGTTCCGACTCATAGTGACCTTTTAGGAAAGAGCAGAACTGCCCCACAGGGTTTCTAAGGCTGTAGACCTTCAAGGAAGCAGACTGTTTCATCTTTCTCCTGCAAAGCAGCTGTTTTGAACGCAATGGTTTGGTTAGCAGCCCAATGCTTTAACAACTGCAAAACTAGAAGCTCCTTGCAGAAAAATACTGCTTTGTATTTGGATGGCATTTAATTTTTACCACCACTTATCTGTCAGTTTGTTGTACTGCAGTGGCTTGTATGTTGCTGTGATGCCGAAAGGTACACTACTAGTATTTCAAATACCAGCAGGGTCACCCATGGTGGACAGGTTTCAATGGAGCTTCCAGACTAAGACAGACTAGGAAGAAGGCAGAGGCAGGTGCTTGAATAATTTCTTTTAGAAGGATCAGCACAAAGCTAGTCCCTATGAGGCAGAGCTTAAAGATGTCCTAAATCCCCCACTTTTCCAAATTGTTCTATCACTCCATCATCTCTTATATTAACCCCTCCTTCTCCTCACTACTTTCTCTCCCTTCTTACAGTGTCTTAGTTCGCTGTAGTGTCTCACATGGCCACAGAAATGGCTTATGTGGTGGTGGAGGCAGGGAGGCTGGCAAGTCCCAGATCTGTGGGTTAGGTGTAGGACTGAGGATTCTTCACACTCATGGCATTGCAGGGGCTGATGAACCCACATTAGCAGGTCAGACAACTGGCTGCTGTCTCAACTAGGAGTGAGATGATGACAAACCAAATGCAGGATCCGGAGCCAGAGAAAACAAACTTTGCCTGAACCTTCACATATATACCCTCAAGGAAACTAAAGATGACCTAAGGCACACTTTCCAGCAAGGACTCAAGATACATCCCACTCTAAACAGGCAAACCAAACCCACTGCCATTGAGTCAATTCCAACTCTTAGTGACCTACGTCAGGTTTCCAAGATGGTAAATCTTTACGTAAGCAGATTGCCCCATCTTCCTTCCATGGAGCCACTGGTGGGTTTGACTCTCCAACCTTCTGGTTAGCAGTCAAATGCCTTAGGCACTGCGCCACCAGAGCTCCTTTAAACAGGCATAGAGGTTAGGATATACAATACATCACAAAATGGAGGACTATGGCTAGAAGGACAATATTAAGTAATTCACTGCCAATCACTTCCAGACTAAGACAGACTAGGAAGAAGGACTTGGTGGTCCACTTCTGAAAAAAATTAGCCACTGTGAAATTGGCCTTGTTAATAGCAGTGAAACATTGTCTGATACAGTGCCAGAAGATGAGTCCCTCAGGTTGGAAGGTGCTCAAAATATGACCGGGGAAAAGCTGCCTCCTCAAAGTAGACTTGACCTTAGTAAAGTGGATGGAGTGACGCTTTTGAGACTTACATTTGCTGATGTGGCATGACTCAAAATGAGAACAAATAGCTGTAAACATTCATTAATAAATGGAATGTGGAATGTATGAATTATGAATCTAGGAGAATTGGAAGTTGTCAAAAATGAAATGGAACACATAAAGATTAATATCCTAGGCAATAGTGAGCTGAAATGGACTGATATTGGTCATTTTGAATCAGACAATCATATGCTCTACTATGCCAGGAATGACAAATTGAAAAGGAATGGCATCACATTCATTGTCAAAAAGGACATTTCAAGATCTGTCCTGAAGTACAGTGCTGTCAGTGATAGGGTACTATCCATAGGCCTACAAGGAAGACTAGTAAATACTACTATTCTTCAAATTTACATACCAACCACTAATGCCAAAGATGAAGAAATTGAAGATTTTTTGTCAACTTCTGCAGTCTGAAATTGACCAAACATGCAATCAGGATGTATTAATAATTACTGGTGGTGACTAGAATGCAAAAGTTGGAAACAAAGAAGAAATATCACTAGTTGGAAAATATGGCCTTGGTGAAAGAAATGATGCCAGAGACCACATGATAGACTTTTGCAAGACCAATGAAATATTCATTGCAAATACCCTTTTATAACAACAAAAACAGCAACTATACATGTGGACCTTGCCTGATGGAATACACAGGAATCAAATCGACTGGTGATGGAGAAGCTCAATATCGTCACTCAAAGCAAGGCCAGGAGCTGATTGTGGAGCAGACCATCAATTGCTCTTATGCAAATTCAAGTTGAAGCTGAAGAAAATTAAAACAAGTACATGAGAGCCAAAATACATCCTCAATTATATCCCACCTGAATTTACAGACCATCTGAAGAACAGATTTGATGCACTGAACACCAATGGCCAAAGACCAGTTGAGTTGTGGGATGACATCAAGGGCACCATACATGAAAAAAGCAAAAGGTCATTAAAAATACAGGAAAGGGAGAAAAGACCAAGTGGATGTCAGAAGAGACTCTGAAACTTGCTCTTGAATGGAGAATAGCTAAAGCAAATGGAAGGAAGAAATGATGAAATAAAAGAGTGGAACAGGAGATTTCAAAGGACACCTTGAGAAAACAAAGTATTAAAATGAAATGTGCAAAGACTTGGAATTAGAAAGCCTAAAATGGAAGAAAACGCTCGGCATTTTTCAAATTGAAAGAATTGAAGAAAAAATTCAAGCCTTGGGTTGCAATACTGAAAGACTGTAGCGGCAAAATACTGAATGATGCAGGAAACATCAGAAGACGACGAAGGAATATGCAGTCACTGACCAAGAAGAATTGGTGAAACTCAACCATTTCAGAAGGGAGCATATGATCAAGAATTGAGGGTACTAAAGGAAGGAGTCCAAATATCATTGAAGGCATTGGGGAAAAACAAGGCTCCAGGAATTGATGGAACACTCACTGAGATGCAGATCTGGATTCACTCACACTTTTATACCAAGAAATTTGGAAGACAGCTGCCTGGCCAACCAATTGGAAGAGATCCATATTTGTGCCCATTCCAAAAAAGGTGATCCAATGGAATGTGGAAATCATTGAAAAATATTAATATCACATGCAAGTAAAATTTTGCTGAAGATAATTCAAAAACAGTTGCAGCAGTATATTGACAAGGAACTGCCAGAAATCCAAGCTGGATTCAGAAGAGGTATCATTGGAATAAGAGGTATCATTGTTGATGTCAGATGGATCTTGGCTGAAAGCAAAGAATAAAAGAAAGATGTTTACATGTGTTTTATTGACTCTGCACAGGCATTCGACTGTGTGGATCATAACACATTATGGCTAACATTGCAAAGAATGGGAATTCCAGAACAGTTAATTGTGCTCATGAGGAACCAGTACATAGACCAAGATGCAGTCATGTGAACAGAACAAGGGGATACTGCATGGTTTAACATTTGGAAAGGTGTATCCTTTCACCATACTTATTCAATCTGTATGCTAAACAAATAATCCAAGAAGCTTGACTATATGAAGAAGAACACAGCATCAGGATTGGAGGAAGACTCATTAACAAGATGCAATTTGCAGATGGCACAGCCTTGCTTCTGAAAGTGAAGATTTGAAGCACTTATGGATGAAAAAGACTACAGCAGCCTTCAGAGGGGATTACACCTCAACATAAAACAAAAATCCTCACAACTGGACCAACAAGCTACATCACGATAAACAGAGGAAAGACTGAAGTCAGAGATTTCATTTCACTTGGATTCACAGTCAACGCGGTGGAAGCAGCAGTCAAGAAATCAGAGGACACATTGTTGTTATGTGCTGTGGAGTCAGACCCGACTCATAGCTACCCCTCCTTGTATTTCCGAGGCAGTATCACTACTGAGGTAGATTGCCTAACCTTCCTTCTGAGGAGGGGCTGGTGGGTTTGAACCGCCAGCTTTCTGGTTAGCAGTCAAGTGCCTTAGGCACTATGCTACCAGAGAGGACACATTGTGCGGGGCAAATATGCTGCACAAGATCTCTTTGAAGTGTTAAAAGAGCAAAGATGCCATTTTGAAGACTAAGGTGCCATTGTCTTTCAATGGCCTCATATGGATGTCAAAGCTGGACAATGAATAAGGAAGATTGCAAAAGAATCGATACATTTGAATTGTGGTGCTGGCGAAGGATATTGAAAATAACATGGACAGACAGAAGAAGGAAGAAATCTGTCTTGAAAGTCCAGCGGGAATGCTCCTAAGAAGCAAGAACGGCCAGATTTCGTCTCATGTACTTTGGTTATGTTATAAGAAGGGGACAATCGCTGGAGAAGGATATCATGCTTGGTAAAGCAGAGGATCAGTGAAAAAAGGGAAGACCCTCAACGAGATGCCTTGACACGGTTGCTGCAATGATGCTCTTAAATGTGAGGGTGCCGCAGGCACTGTTTCATTATGTTGTACATAGGGTCGCTATGAATCAGAACTGACTCTATGGTACCTAGTAACAACAATTTTTACCAAGAACTTCACGTGCATGATATCTTTGAGCTATAATCATGTGATGAAAAAATTATTAACCTCCATTTTACAGAGGAGGAAACTAGGCTAGGTGACCAGGAAAGCATCATATCAATAGGAAGGGGCAGAGACATACAAGCAACTAGACTTTCTCCTTCCGAGTTCAACAGAAATAGGGACAAACATTCCGCAGGTACAGTATGGGCCAGGAAGACAGCTGACTCGCCCAGCTTCAGTGTTCGCCATGCCTGTCCCCCATCTCTCATTTCTGGATGGTACAGCCCTCCTCCTATCGCGAGACTGGAAGCGTCGTGTATCTGGTTGCCAAGGGAACGGAGTGCCTAGAAGCAGGAAAGCAGGCAGCTTCTGCCAATTCCACAGAGGTTGCGGTGGTGGGAAAGATCCCTCCTATTTGGAGAGAAGTGGGTGACGTTGAGGGTGTCAGCGGTGTGGTTTCTGCCCCCTCAGTTCCCAGACGACTGACTTGCTCCGTGAGTCCTCTCCTAGAAGGTGAGGGACCACACAGCTGAAGGGCGGGCTCAATCGCCGCGTGTGGAGCCAATGAGTGGTCAGGGCGGAGTCTTGTTAGATGACTTGGCTTGGAGACAGGCTGTCAGTGAAATTGCCAGGGCCAATGAGAGGGCGGAGCGAAATGTGCTGCGAGGCCTCAGTTCCGGGGGCGGGCTCGGCCTTGGCTGGCCTGCTCTATGAGGGTCTACCCAGAGCGCAGTTTGTTCAGGGATTACTTGGACCATGCGGCAAACGTTCAATACATTAGAGCCTATACCAGGGACACCCACCCTCCGTGCCTTCTAGCCCTTAGGATCTGGGATTTCTATAAAAAGAAATTACCAGCAATTAAAATAGACCATAAACGGCAATAGGATGCGAACATCTCACAGCAAGAGGGGTAGGGGGTGGTGAGTGGGGAGAAATAAAAGACGGTCAATAAACGTTTGACTAGCGACTCAACCTCCCTTGACACGAAAGAACTATAAATCAAATCTAAAGATACCATTTGACACCTATCAGATTGGCAGAGATGAAAAAACGGTGATAGCCAGATTGATCCCAGGCCCTGTGGGGAAACAGGCCATCTCATCATAAACTATTGTTTTGTTGTTATGAGCTGTCGAGTCAGACACGACTCATAGCGACCCTTGGGTTTCTCAGGCGATATCACTAGGGAAGTAGATTGCCCAATTTTCCTTCCCAGGAGTGGTGGCTGGTGGGTTTGAACTGCCAGTCTTCTGGTTAGCACTACATTACCAGAGCTCCTCATTGTGAATGAACTATTGGTGGGATGTTATTTGGTAAGTCCCATTTGAAAGGCAACGTGGGGCACCACCAAAATTTGAAGTGCAAGTGTTCTTTGACTCATCAATTATAATTTATTTTATGGATGTATAAACATAACTGAACAAAGGTTTGTACAAAAATGTTTCTTTAAAATTGAGGTATAATTTGCATACAATGAAATCCACGCTTTTTAGTTTTGACAAATGCATCCATTTATGTGATTACCACCACAATCAAGATATGAACAGGTTTGTCACCTCCCCTAGTAACTCTTTGTAGTTAACCCCTCCCCTGCCCCAGCCCTTGGCAGCCACTCATCAGTTTTCTGTCCCTATAGTTTTGCCTATTCTGGCATGTTATCTAAATGGAAGCAGTCTGCCGCCTTTTATATCTGGCTTCTTTTAACTTAGCATAATACATTTAAGATTCAATCATATTGCTGTGTGTATCAGTAGTGTGTTTTATTTTTGAGTAATATTCAATTGTATGGATGCACTACAGTTTATCCATTCCTTAGTTGAGAGACTTTGGGATTAATTTTTATTTTTGTGATTATTAGGAAAGCTGTGATAAACTTTCATGTACAGGTTTTTGTATGAATATATAAGTTTTTATTTTATGGCTAAATATCTAGGAATGAGATGGTTGAATCGTATGATAAATGTGTGTTTGACTTTATAAGAGACTACCAAGCAGTTTTGTATAGTGGCCGTACTGTTTTTCATTCTTACCAGCAATGTATGAGAGTTTCAGTTGCTCCCCAACCTTGTTAGTACCTGGCATTTATTTTTGTTTTTAATTTTAGCCATTCTAGTAGGGTGTACTGCTATCTTACTGTGGTTTTAATTTGCACTTCCTTAGTGACTAATGATGTTAAACATCTTTTCATGTGCTAATTTGCCTTCCATACATCTTTGGTGACATGTCTGTCCAGATCTTTTGTTTCCTTATTTTTGTTTTGAGACTTCTTTGTATATTTTGGACACAAATCCTTTATCAGACATGCGCTTTGCCAATGTATAAAACCCAGTCTGTGGTTTTTGTTTTCATTTTCTTAACAATGTCTTTTGAAAAGTAGTTCTTAATTTTGGTGCATTCCCATTGATCAATATTTTCTTTTATGAATCATGCTTTTGATGTATCTAAGAAATTTTTACTTAACCCAAAGTAAAATACAGTTTCTAGAAATGTTATAGTTTTGAGTTTTACTTTTAAGTCTATGATCCATTTTGAGTAAATTTTTGTATATGGGTAGCATGTTTTTAGGAACAAACATCCCTAAATGAGCAGATTTTTAAAAAAGTTAGAAAACAACTAGTTGCCAATGAGTCTATTTTGACTCATAATGACCCTATAGGACAGAGTAGAACTGTCCCATAGGGTTTCCAAGACTGTAAATCTTTATAGAAGCTGTTTTGGTTGTCTTGTGTGGCTCTAACAGAAAATACCACAGGTGGGTGGCTTTAACTAATAAGGTTTTATTCTCTTACAGTTTAGGAGGCTAGAAGTCCAAGTTCACAATGCCAGCTCTAGGGGTTGGGTAAAGGCCCCTTGACCTTGGGCTTCAGCTCTGGCTCCTGCTCCCAGCCCACTGGAGCTGGAGGCATCTCTTAACTTAGTCTCTTGACTACTGAGTATGACAAACCCAAGGTTGACAAATAAAATGACACAATCCCAAGATTATTAAGCAACATTGTAGGCCACTAGTTCAAGTCAAGAGACAGTCTCAAGATTGGTAGACAACGTGGCAGGCCAGTCACTGATGACTCGGCCAAACACAGAATCCAAATGTGCCAAGAAGCTTGAGATGTTCCCAAAGGTGCTTCTTATATACAGGAAGCAGTCTGCATCCCCCCAAGGTAGCTACTCAGCTGCTCACAGTATACCATGGAGTTGATTACCAGTCTCATCATGGGGAATAACTACATCCAGCTGCCCAGCCATTCAAAACCAGGCCCAGCCAAGGCGACACATAACCTTAACTACCACAGTAGCAGACACCCATGGAGCCGCTGTTGTTGTTGTTGTTGTTTGCCGTCGAGTCAAACCCGACTCATAGCAACCCCTCCTTGGGTTTCCAAGGCAGTATCACTACGGAAGTAGGATTGCCCAACCTTCCTTCCGAGGAGTGGCTGGTGGGTTTGATCAAACTGCCAACTTTTCGGTTAGCAGCCAAGAGCTTACCCACTGTGCCAGCAGGGCTCTTCAAACAAACAAAAAACCCCAACAAGCCACATCTGTGCGGTGAAATACTATACTGCTGTGTGAAATCATGAAGTATATTTATAAATGCTGTTGTAGAAAAACCTCCAAACTGTATTGCTAAATGAAAAAAGGAAGTTGCAGAGTACCATGCTGTTTGTATGTATGTTAGTGTTGGGAGTATGTAGGTGGGTATAAAGGATAGAAGATTTGCATATGCCTGAAACAAGTAGACCTACACAAATCTCTTAATACTGGCTCTTGAGGGGAGGGGAATTTAACTTAATTTTTTTTCAGTATTATTTGATTTCTCTCAAGAGCAAGTACTTTTTACATTAAACAAATACATAAAGTAAACACATAAAGTAAAAGCAGACTATGAATCAACATTTTAGACATAAAAACCATGAAAATTAGTGTAATTTCATTTTTTTTAGGTTGGCTGTTTATAATTTATTGAACTGAGGATGATTCATTTACTTTTGATTCTTCCATTCATCCAAAAACACCAAATTATAGCAATTATGTGTTCTCATTTTGGTTTTAGATCATCCATGATGGTTGCATTCCTCACAAATTTGTATGAAAAATTTAATCATGTTTGAAATGGATGCCATGAAAGTGTGTGTTAGTGAAAGATTATACTTTAGTACCTGATGATACAATATTTAATGGAATATCATACAGTCTATGGGAGTTCTGGTAGCATAGTGGCTAAGGCACTTGACTGCCAGAAGGCTGGCGGTTCAAACCCACCAGCCACTCCTTGGAAGGAAGATGGGGCAATCTACTTCCGTAGTGATATTGCCTGGGAAACCCAAGGAGGGGTTGCTATGAGTCGGGTTTGACTTGACGGCACATAACAACAACAACAACATACAGTCTATAATATTATATTTTTGAAGTATAATGCATAAGAAAATGTTCATCATGTAATGTTAAGTGAGAAATGTATGAGTCCAATTTTGTTAAAGACAGGCATAAAGCAAAAATGGAATAAAAATATACTAACATTTTTATTAGCTCCAGGTGGTGGGACATTGGGGAAATTTTATTTATTTTTGAATACCTTTTATTATATCCTAGACATTTTAATAAAATAATATAATAATAATACATATAATATATAATAAAATAATAATTATTGAAAATCACATTATTATAGAAAATCACAAAATATGGATAATCAAAGTGTGGAAAGGACACAGAACATCCATGAACCTACCAAATGAATCACAAGCCATCACTTACTGCCTTGATATGTGATCAATCATCTTTCAGATCTCTTTCTGTCTAGTCCTTTAATTGCAGAAATTGTACTTTTTTTAAAAGCAATATTGCTGACAATTTGCATTTTCCACTATCTTCCCCCTTTCTTTCTTTTTTTCCCTCTTTCTTTTTGTATGTGGGTTTCTTATTTATGGCCTTAGATAGTTTTCTTTTAGAATGTTTCTTTTTCTTATTGATGGGTAAAGTTCTTTAAATATGCAAGTTTATTAAACTATTGTATATCACCTATGTTGCATATATTTTCCCAGTTTCAGTGCTTTTTATTTTATTTATAATTCTATTATATGTTTAAGATTCAAGAGCATTAAAAATTATATAATCAAATCTATTAGTCTTTTCCTTTTTGATTTATGCTCTTGGTGTCATGCTTAGTAAGTCATTACCTACACTATGATTATGTAAATTTCCTTTTATGTTTCCCTCTAATCCCTTGAAGATTTCATATGTTACATTTATTTATTATTTTGAAAAAATTTTACTTTTATTAGAGTGATATGATTAAAAATATCAAACTTTGCTATAACATATGCAATGGAAAAAAGAAAAAAAAAACAATCCTTGGTCTTACTTCCCGGAACCAACCATCTTGACCTCTTAAATATTATGCTTCTTTAACTTTGGTTTGAGATTTCTACGCTTTTGGACATTCTCTGTGATTTCCTATTGTGACATTTTAGATATCATATATTACCTCTTCCCTTGACACACTCCTCTACACATACTCTCAATATAATTAAGCCACATGTTTGGTTCAATCAGTATTCAGTGCTTATAGTCTTATAATTATTAAATTATTACTTGCTCTCTTTTTTGTACAATACTTTATTTTTCTCATGGAATTTCTACGTGGCTGATGACATTTCTTCTCAAACACTCAGATACATCTATTAGATCTTATTTCAGTGCCCTTTATGGATACTTTTTTCTACATAGCCAAATTCATAAGGTAGACTTGTGTTATATCCCCACCTACCCAGAAACTATATTTAATTTATTATTGTCAGGAGCAGACATAATAGAACAGGCCTGCTTCTAAAGCAAATTGAAAGATTCCTGGAGACTTTCAGCTGATCCGCGTCATTGACGGTTACTGTGTCTATCCTTTTATTGACATGTATTATACCTGCTCTGCACATGCTTCCATCTCATTACTCCCTCTGTGAGCTACAATATGACCTCCTTGACAGGATGCTTAGGCATTTACAAGCCATTTGGCCTTTTGGTGACATATGCTTTTTGGTTGTGACGCGACAGGCCAGGATGATCTGTCATCCAACAATAATAGTGTCAGTGTCTTCCTAAGGGAGCCCAAATCCTTTTGGAGAGTTTGAATAATGTTGAAATCAATGCCTTTTTCATCTGCTGAGATAGAAACAGTTGACCTGCTGGTCCCTTAGCATCAACTTTGGCACATTGAATGATTAGAGGCTAAACCATATTATTCCTTGGTGTGCCTTGGAGGAACTTTAGGTTGTTTATGTTTGTGCTTTCTCCTATTTTCCAAAACTTCACTGGTATCTTCCTCTGCTGTTCAAAAAAAGGAAGAAAAATGGATTGACCATTTTGTAGGGTGAGAAAGAGACATTGTTATACTTGCCAAGGAAGAAACATTGCCTTTCTTTACTCTGTTATGAGAGAAATGATCTAATACATAATTGATAGAAATTTAGCAAAGGATTTGTTGAAAGATACTTATTCACATGTAAGGCTAAATATTGAGAGGCAAAACCTAGACTTCTTCGTATTTCTTCTATTTTACCTGATATAT
>NW_006921655.1:2598077-2603851 GCF_000298275.1 Orycteropus afer afer
GAGGAGTGGCTGGTGGGTTTGAACCGCCAGCCTTCTGGTGAGCAGTCAAGTGCCTTAGGCACTACGCCACCAGAGCTCATATATATATATATATATATATATATATACACACATACATATATATATATCCTCCAACATTACTGAAGAAATCTGGAATGTTCTTGATCAAGGGTACAGTTTGGAAGAAGGAATGTGCCTACAATGCCCAACTTCTCACTCTAGCTTAAGTCAGAGTGCCTAGGATTTCCTGCTTTAGAAAGCAGTATTGGGAATAGAGCGGCCATGGTGGAGAGAGGCCTGCAAACAGTGTCACATGAAGAAGAGTTGAAGAGATTGGAGATGTCTAGCCAGATAATGAAAGTCTGTCCCACAGTAGAGGAAGTAGGTTTTGTTCTCTGTTGCTTCAAAAGGCAGAAATGGAATCATGGGTTTTAGCAGGAGAGACTTGGTAGGGTCAGCACAACACCCTGAAGACAGGTACTCTATGAAAATGTAGAGACAAGGAGGAGAGGAGAAATCAGAGCTGGGAGGGAAAACTGCACCAGAATGGGAAAGGCTAGACTAAGGAAGGCAAAACCAGAAGAAGGTAGCAGAGAGGCCCTAACAAATCATTATGAGGTAACCATGGTTCTTGGTTGAGAAGCATGGGTGCCCCATGAATAGTCATCTCTTCAGGGAAGGCCAAGGGCAGAGTAAACATTTTCTGTTGGAGACACAAGAAGCCATAAAGATGGTATTCGTTTCTGCAGTCTCTTTTTGCTGCTTTCATTCCCTCCCATCCTGGGAGGCATGTTTTACATCTACAATAACATAAAATTTAATAATCCACGTCCATAAGACATGTTTTGGTGAAACGGGGAACCCTGAGTGTGACTTCAGAAGCAACATAATCTTTGTAACAAAGGCTCTGAGTTAACTACATGGTAACATTAGCTAACTAATGAGACATTTAAACATCAAGCTATAACTTGCTTTTTAATTTTTTTTTTTTTTTTGCAGGATATCAATGGATATTATAAAGGGAAACCTAGATAGAATTTCAAAACCAGCCTCAAATTCAAGAACACATCCTGGGAGCAGAGGTTCAAATTCTTCTTTAGAAGTTCTCTCACCAGAACCAGCATCCTTCAAGGTAATTTACTGATTAGAACTCATTTAAACTCCTCCTGACCTCTTAGCAATTGATGAAACCAAAGCTGTTGTTAAGATCCAATTTTACGGTTTTTCTTTAGAGAGTGTGCTTGGGGAACACTCAGAGTTTTTGGATTTTACTCTAGATCATCTAATATGAAAATACTCTTTCTCTCCGTCATTCCCTCACTCTCTTCTTTCCTTCCTTTCTGTCTTTGTAGCTTATTCATAGTTGTACTTTGTTAAGGCTTACTTATTCATTTGTTTTACATAAGGTTTGTTATTCTAGTATGTCACCATTGACTCTTACTATGAAAAAGATCCTGTATTTAAAAAAAATAGGTTTTGGGTAAAGACCATGTAGTGCATGCTTGTATGCTTGGTAGGCACATTACCTGGTCATGATATCTAAACTTGAAGGTTTTTTTTTTTTTTTAAGAATTGGGTTTCTCATCTGTAATAGGGGACAATTTATTCTTTTTAAGGTTATGGGAAACAAAAATTTCGAATCTTACGGTGAAAAAATATTTGGAAAATAATGATGGTTTTTGGACTAGACTATCAATTACGAAACTTGGAGTTTTTGTCGGTCATGATTTAGTTCAGGAAACTGAAGGAACTACAGGCATTTCTGTAGAAAGGGATTGAATACAAGAATTCATTTCCTATAAAACCATCGGAATGCCTGAAGCAAGGAAGTTGCGGTAGGGGGTTTCTTCTGGATTATTGGTTTCCAGCTGCTGCTGCTGCTCCTGGCACTGCCATAGGTTCCCGAGAACCATAAAGCAGGTGACTGGTTATGCAGATATGGCTGCCTTTGATATTCTTGGCAACGACCAGTGGGAGCTTAGGAAGGCAGCCTCTGCCTCATTTCTACTTTTCAAATCTTGTGCAGATGCATCAATTGAATGATCCTAATATATATCCAGATCCCTAGCTGTGAGCTAGGGATTTTAGTTTGTTTTTTCCTTATGGATATTTTTCAGGAAAAAAACCCAATAGTTGTAATTCATACAAAAATCATCTGGGTTCTAGGTAGGGAATCTAATTGTTAGGAAGGATTTTATTTACAGAGTATCCATGCCTGGGACTAATATGGAAGTATGGAGTGGGGGACATGAATAATGGAAAAGGAAGGTAGAATGTGTGCTTGAGAATGAAGAAAAAAGAAAAATGACATACGTAGGCCATAAGGTAGGAAGTGCAGGAAGGATCGGAGCAGGGAGGCTACTGGGTGTGGGATGAGGAAGGTGGTTGGTAGCTAGCGGCGTGGGGAACCATGGGAAAAATTGTGAAATAGGCAAAGTTTACTTTCAGTTCTCCAGTTTCATCTTTTGCTTCATCGCTCCCTGCTCATTCTAGGAGCTGGCATCACATGGGTGATATCCATACACAGGGGGCTTTGTATACCCTGGTGTTTGCTATACAAGTATGTTGCTAATATCTAGTCATCTCTTGTGTATACTATATTCCCCCATGTGGGAGTCCATTTCCTGGCAAAGGTCTGCTAAATTCATGTATGCCAAGATACAAATGACTGACAGGGTTTATATGACTTTTCCCCAGCAATTTTAGCATTTTCACAGAAACATATGGCCTTAAGGATTTACTGGATATTGTGGGATTTCAGGGTTTATCCGGCCTTTGACAGAAGTATGTGTTTGAACATAGAATCTTCCCCAGCAACCCCAAGCTTACATAAAGTTGTCACTGTTTTGTCTATTTCTAAGCTGGGCCTCTAACCACTGGATGTGTTCTATACTGGACCTGTTTTCTCCTCTGTAAAATTAGGATAGTAATACCTAGACTATAAAGGAGTCTTGGTGGCACGATGATTTAGCGCTTGGCTGCTAATCACAAGTTTGGCAGTTTGAACCCGCCTAGTGGCTCTGCAGCAGAAAAAACTGGCCATCTGCTTCCCTAAAGATCATAGCCAAACAACAACAACAACAAATCAAAACCAAAACCCAAACAACAACAAAAACGCTATGGGGTAATTCTTCTCTGTCACATGGGGTCACTATGACTCAGACTCAACTCAGTGACACCCAGCAACAACAATCCCTATACCAGAGGGCCTTGGTGAGGAGTGAACAAGGCAGTGTATAAAGTGCTTAGCATAAGACATGGCCAGTAGTAATTACTCAATAAATGAACTATGATTATCTATTATCATACTAATGATTCCACTGGAGTCTATGCAAGCAGAGATGTTTGCATATGTTTAGGCAAATAGAGATGCTTTTCAGTTCTATATCCCTGGCAGCTTAACGTCTTCTGCCCTGGAGATTCACAAGGAAGCCCAGATTATATGGATTGAATTGAGCATGTGTGTACATAGAGAACATAAATGCCTCCAAGGGCTGAGCCCAGAAGCATTGGTGTAGATAGTCCTTCCATTGGGAGGGAAAGGATGATCATCTGAGAAGTGGCTGCCTCGCTCTTCCTGAATTTTTCCCTCTCTCTTAGGCTGTGCTCACTTTTATTGTGACTTATACTGCCATGCACCACCCTCGGGGCCCTATTAATACCATTTTTTTCTTTTTTCTGACCTGGTTATGAGTGTCTTTTTTCAGTCTCTCTCAGAAGAACACAGCTGTACCAAGCTGGTGTTTTCAAAATGAACTTAGCTAAAATGTAAAAGGAAACCAAAACGAAATAGAAAAACTGAATAGCATAAAAGCAGATTGATTCTCAAAGTGCATAATTATGATTTGAAGCATCTTATTAGAAGCACAGGACCTCTGGTGGCATAGTGCCTAAAGCATTTGACTGCTAACCAGAAGGCTGGCGGTTCAAACCACCAGCCACTCCTTGGAAGGAAGATTAGACAATCTACTTCTGTAGTGATACCGCCTCAGAAACCCAAGGAGGGGCCACTATGAGTCAGATCTGACTTGATGGCAGTGGTTTTTTATTTTATTTTTTATTAGAAGCACAGCTTGATTCATACTAACCACTTATCAGCTGCTCAATAGCTACATGGGAATAGTGGCTATTGTATTGGACAGCACATCTTTAGACCTTTAACTCCCCATCCGTGTAAATTTAGGGAGCAAGGACCATGGGAGTCTTGTTCACTGTCCCATCCCAGAGCCTGTCAGATAGCAGTTCTCTTCAGGACTGAGTCCCAGCCCTTCTCAGTTATTGCTGGAGACATAGAGTAGAATGGTGGGGAACGGTGCATATGCTTTGATGCAAATGTTATTACATTTAATTGTGTAGTTGCATTACATTTAATTAAAAACATTAGATTTCTAAAATATTTAATTCTATTGTGTGTACATATGTATGTTCACATATATACTTCCATTGCTGTTGTTAGGTGTTGTTGAGTCGGCTTCGACTCATATCCACCCTATGTACAACAGAATGAAACACTGCCTGGTCCTGCGCCATCCTCACAATCCTTCTTATGCTTGAGCCCATTGTTGCAGCCACTAGCATTGAAATATTCTAGAAATTTAAAGTTTTAAAAAATGTAGTATTCATTATTTACAGCAGCAAAACGATGGAAACAACCTACATGCCCATGATGGAAGAGTGGATGACCAAACTGTGGTAATACACATAATGGATTGCTATGCAAAACTAAAGAGTAATGTAGAGTCTGCAAAACACCGCATAACATGGATGAACTTGGAGGGCATTATGCTGAGTGAAATAAGTCAATCACAGAAGGACAAATATAGTATTAGTTCATTGTTGTGGAGGGTCAAGGAAAGGTTTATATATGGATGGAAACTTTCTTTGTTGGTTGCCAGGGGTGGGAAGGGAGGGAACACTGAAAAAAAAAAAATGCATTGACCCATGTCACTTTAGTTTTTTGTATTTCACTGTACATAAATTATATTTCAGTAAAATTCATTAAAAAAAAGGGTTGCTATGTCAAGAAATAGAGATGTATTAGTAGTGTTCAGAATTAAGTATAGCTTCCTTAATATTGGCCACTCTAATAGTTCTAATAGTTACTTACATTTTTGTTTATACAATTAACAAGCTAATTCTTCTCAAATACAATTCTTAATGAATCCAACAGTGGGATAATTGAGAGAAAGACTTATACTGTTCATTTCAAAATATACATTTAAGAAAGAATGACCAGACTTTTTCAAAAGTTTTATTGTGATATGTTAATAGTGATTGAATTGACTATAGTGAATATAACATTGCCTTCTTTTGAAAATGAAAAATATATTTGTGTGCAGTGAATGCAAAGAATTGTGAGGTTTTAGAATTTTATCTAAGTAAATTTCAAAACATTGTTCCACCTTCTACTTTGGAAACTAGCAACTGGGATCTTAAAAGCTTGCAAGCAGCCATCTAGATGCAACAATGGGTCTCTCCTAGTCCAGAGCAAAGAATGAAAAAAACCAAAGATTCATGGAAACAGTTAGTCCTAGCAACTGGTACACCATGCAATCCATAGCCTATACAACTATGAGACCAGAAGAACTAGATGGTGCCTGGCTTCCACTGTCAACCACTCAGAGGGAGATCTATGTAGGAGATCCTGGATAGAGAGGGAGAACAATGTGGAACAAAACTCAAAATCATTTGGAGGGGAAAAAAAAAAAAGGGGGAAGACCAGGTTTGCTGGTCTGATAGAGCCTGGTGGAACCACTGAGACTATGGCCCCTAAC
>NW_006921655.1:2603951-2630579 GCF_000298275.1 Orycteropus afer afer
TAGTATTAGTTCATTGTTGTGGAGGGTCAAGGAAAGGTTTATATATGGAGGGAAATTTTCTTTGTTGGTTGCCAGGGGTAGGAGGGGAGGGGAGGGAGCACTGCAAACAAACAAAATGCATGGACGCATGTCACTTTAGTTTTGTGTATTTCACTGTACAAAAATTATATCTCAATAAAATGCATTTAAAAATATGTAGTATATTAGGAAACTGTTTTGGAAATTATTTTTAGGTTGATACTTCAATCAAGTTGAACTCTGGTAAAGGGAGCCACTCAGAAACCACGGAAGAAAACAGAAACACAGAGGAAAGTAGGAACGGTAGCAATGATAAAGGGGAAAACGACTCTGAGACAATAGAGTTGTCTGATGAGGGATCAGATGAAGATCTGGACTCTGTTCAACATCAGACAATCTCCGAGTGTTCAGGTATGATAACCAGTAGGTGATTGGCTAATAATAATTACAGCTGTTATATTTAAAATGTTAGACTTAAATGTATTTTTTAAAGAGCTAACTAAAAAACAAAAAAACACAAACACGCTGCCCTCGAGTAGGACCCAACTCATAGTGACCCCTCCTTGGGTTTCCAAAGCAGTATTATTACCGAAGTAGATTGCCCAACCTTCCTTCCAGGGGAGTGGCTGGTGGGTTTGAGCTGCCAGCCTTCTGCTTAGCAGTCAAATGCTTTAGGCATCACACCACCAGAGCTCCCAAACAGCTAACTAGAAATAATTAAAAACGCAACATACTTTTTATAAGCAGGCAACCACTAATTTTTATTTGGAACCATATTAAGAGCCTTTAAATGCACTTGGAAAATAATAAAATATGCCATTTAATAAAATTATTATTGTGGTCATTTTACATCAATGAAGAAGGAAGTGTTCTGCATTTTGTAGTGTGATTTGTTGATTTTTTTCATGACTAAAATTGCACAATAAAATGTACCTTGTAAATTGTATGTGCCATTTTAGGGATAGTCCCTCTCGATTTTAGTAACATTTTGACTTTAAAAAGATGACTTTTTTTTTTTTCATGGTTACTACATTAATTCTGGTCAGATGCAATTAGAACAGCTTTTCTCAATATATTGTCCACAGTGTCTTGGTGCGTGGGGAGGTGGACTGTGTGTCTCTGAGACCCTTTCAGTGGTTCTGAAAGTAAAAACTATTTTCAGAGTAATACTTACATGGTGTTTGTCTTTTTGCCCACTGTATTAACATTTGCACTGATGGTACAAAAGTAATAGTAGGTATTACTATTACTATTGATGGGTAAAACTTTTGGTACCTGAGTAGGGATCCAGGCAGTGACATCAAACAGTGTTATCAGTCATCATAATTTTTACTATCAATGAAGGCAATGGCAAAAACAAAACCAAACAAAAACAAAAAAAAACATTGTCACTCAAGAAATTCCCTGATGAAGAAGTAAAAATTGTTAACCTTTTTAATACCTTGTGTGGCAAAATGGCAAGTACACATAAAGCAGTTCTGCTGCATACGGAAGTGTGAAGATTGTCTTGTGGTTACAGTTGAGAGCTGAATTAGTCATTTTTTTCAAAATGAAACACTACTTTTACTTGAAAAAGGAGCTCTGGTGGCACAGTGCCTAAGGCATTTGACTACTGATCAGAAGGTTGGCGGTGCAAACCCACAAGTTGCTCTGCAGAAGGAAGAGGGGACAAACTGCTTCTGTAAAGATTTACCTACCACCTTGGAAACCAAATGGGGGTCGCTGTGAGTAGGAATCAACTCCATGGCAGTGGGTTTGGTTTTGGTTTTTCACTTGAAAGAATGACTGCCAGACAAACTATTATCTTTCAGACTTGGGTATTTGGTAGACATTTACAAAAATGAATGAAGTGAGGCTTTCATTTCAAAGAAAACAACTGCCAGTATTTGTTGCCAGTGATAAAAATTGAGCTTTCAAGTAAAAATTCATCTTTTGGAGAACTTGAATCTGTCACTGTAAGCTTGACAGCCTCCCATTACTTAGACTTTTCCGATAAAATTGGTGGTGATATTAACAGATGTGATTTTTAAAAATGTGTGTATTGAAATGTAAAATGCAGACCTTGAAGGTCTATGTAATATAGTGGACCACTATTTTCTAAAAGACCAGTGCAGGATGTTAAACAATCATGCATGGGTAAAAGACCCATTCAACATGCAAGATAAGCAAAACAACCCCCCCCCCCCAAAAAAAAAAAAAAAAAAAGGAGCAGCTAGTGGGTTTGAATTGCCAAATGTCTTAGGCACTGCACCACCAGCACTCCTTAACATGCAAGATAGGCCCGTGGATTTTAATGGAACAAGTACAAAGAGGTCTGATATGATTTGTTTATTAGCTAAATGTTAATAATCTACTGCTTGTTGGTTCTGGTGTATCAGGGGAAAATACCCACAGTTATCTGAAAAGGATATTAAATTACTCTTCCCTTTTCCAACTACAAGTCTATGTGAGGTCAAGTTTTCTTCATATATTTCAACCAAAATAGCAGATTGCAATAATAGATTATTTCAGGTATGAGAATCCAGCTGTCTTCTAGTATTCCACTTATTCCAAATTTAAAACAATGCCACTCTTCTCACTAATTTTTTTTGAAAAAGTTATTTTTTAAAAATAATGTTATTTATGTTAGCATATAATGCATTTATTATTATTTGAAAAGTAATTAATAAGTATTTACAGTATTTCTCAGTTTTAATATGATCATTATCAATAGATATAACCCACATAAACAAAAGCTATTTGGGGTTCTTAATTAATTTTAAGACAGTAAAGGGAAATGGAAACCAAAAAAGTTGGAGAACTGCTGATTTAAAAGATGTTTGGGCTGAAACGCAGCTCTCAAGGTCAGGTCAGGTGACTCCAACTTACAGTTATCAGGAAACAAAGCATTCTATTTGAGACGAGCTATTGGCACAGTTTCTACTGTATTTGTTTACATTGTTTTGGTACTGCCTGAGTTCCTTCAAAATGCCTACACGTAGAAGGGACCTGAAGATGCTAGGATTGGCAGTTGGGCATTAGAACTAGAGGCTATTACATTTGAAGTATGTAAGCAAGTGGATAAGGCATTTGGCTGCTACCTGGAAGGTCAGTGGTTCAAGCCCATCAGCTGCTCTGTGGAAGGAAGATGGGGCGGTCTCCTTCCATAAAGATTTATAGCCTTGGAAATCCAATGGGAGTCATCATGAGTAGGGTTCGACTGGATGGTAGTGAGTTTGATTTTTTGGTTTTGGTCATTCTTGGTAAGATCAATATTCTTTTTAGATAAGCTTGTTCCCTCTGAAAATATCTCCTTTCTTCCTTAAAGAAGAGGTGATATAGATTATAGGATACCCTCACTGGAGGTTTTGGATTTTCAGAAGTTGCTAAGATTGGCCTTTCTTAGCATATTATACCATTTCTAATAATCTAACATGGGGCTGCTGAGGACTTAAATATTTGAGCATTTATGTTCATTGTCAAATTCTCATTTTTCATCTGATTTTACAGAGGTGGTATTGTCTGGTAGTTAAAAGCTGTGGATCTATAATCAGATAGAGTGGGTGGAACATGACCCTGCCATTTACTTGTTATACCACCTTGGGTATGTATATAACTCTGTTCCAAATTAGCTCCTGTTTACTAATTTGTAAAATGGAGACAGTATTTATACCACCTCAGAGGGTTATGATGTGGATTAAATAAGATAATACCTTTAAATAAAGCTCTTACCGTTGTGCTTATCAGGTAACTCTATACATGTTAACTTCTATTATCATTCTTCATAAGTTAAAACTTGAATGCCAAAAGTTCTAAATAGACTCTAATTTTAAATAAGTTACCATCAATTATCCACAGCATAGAAGAAGGGTATCTAATTACATGTAGTACTTGTGTGGGTTTGTTTCTGTATATTGGAACCACTTTGTGTCACTCATCACATGATTTTTTTTTTTTTTTTGACTGTAGCTATTTGTGTACATGCCTTTTCTTTTGGTTAGTCTGAAGCAGCTTGAGGATATGGTCTGTGTCTTATTCACTATTTGTTACTTACAAATAGAGAAGTTATAGCTGAATAAAGGAGAAAGAACTTAGGTTTTAAAATCATAAGAGACCTACTTCTGAGTTCCAGTGTTATAATTTATTAGCTATTTGAAAGGGCCCAGTTATCTCAACTGTAAAATAGATAACATGTCTATTTCACAGGGTTTTTAGATAATTGTATGAGAAAATACACATGAAAACCTCTTGTAAGTTAAATATATGGCACTGATGTTAGTTGTTATTATCAGCCATAAATATTTGTTGAATCTAAGAGTGAATAGTAAGTACACAATAAAACAAAGCAAAATTTCATGGTTTTACTAAATATCAAACTCATCCCTACTTTCAAAATAATATAGATGAACCCAAATTAAAAGAATTAGATCTTAAACTTGAGGATGCTATTCAGAAGATGAAGAGGCTGGATAAAATATTGGTCAAGAGACAATACAGAGAGAAAGAAGTTAAGAAGCAAGGTCTAGAAATGAGAATAAAGCTGTGGGAAGAACTTAAGGTAAGAATTAGAATTATATAATCAAATGCTGACATGCAAGACACAGTTAGGTGGCACAGTGGTTAAAATGCTCAGCTGCCAACCAAAAAGTTGGTAGTTTGAATCAACCACTCCATGAGAGAAAGATGTGGCAGTCTGCTTCCATAAAGATTTATAGCCTTGCAAACATTGATATATGGGTGGATAGATGAGTGGACAGGCTGAACTATTAGGTATGTCTATGCAGGGGGGGAGTATGCTCATGACCATGTATAGGGTTAGCAGACAATGCTTCTACAAGTGTATTGGTATGTTCTGTAAGAATTCCCAGGTATATAGTAGAGCTGACAAAGGACAAGGTCACTTCTTGGCCATAGCCAGCTACCCAGAGGGAGTGAATAGTTGGACCTGTGGGCTTGGGACCATAGTTGTGGGGACATCAAGCTCAATTGGCATAATATACCACACAAAAACATTGTTCCACATCCTACTTTGATGAGTAGCAACTGGGATTTTAAAAGCTTGCAAATGGGCATCTAGATGCAATGATGGGTCTCTCCTCATCCAGAGCAAAGAAGAATGAAGAAAATGAAAGATGAATGGAAACAATTAGTCCAAGAGACTGGTACACCATGTGATCCCCAGCCTATATGACTATGAGACCAGAAGAACTAGATGGTACCTAGCTACCACTGTCAATCACTTGGAGGGGAATCTATGTAGGAGATCCTGGATAGAGTGTAGAGTGGGAGAACAATGTGAAACAGAACTCAAAATCATTTTTTTTTTTTTTTTTTTAAAAAGGACCAGGTTTGCTGGTCTGATAGAACCTGGTGGAACCCCTGAGACTGTGGCCGCTAGCTGCCTTTCAGAACTAAAATCAAACCACTCCTGTGGCTTCTAGCCAAACAAAGACAGGCATATGAGCTGAACATTTACATTAGGTAGATACACTACTTGGAGAGAACAATCATGGGAGAATAGAAGTGCTGTGTATGCACCGGGAGACAGCTCAGGAGTGCATGGGAGGGAAGGACACAGGGAAGAGGTAACTATGGGGAGGAAGTGGGAAGGGAGTTGTTGCATTGTGGGAAATTGCAGTCAATCATAATACAAAGTGTATGTAAGCTGCTGTATGGAGAGTGAATTTGCTCTGTAAACTTTCACCCAAATCACAATAACAATTAAAAAAAAAAAAGAAAGAAAGAAAAGAAAAGATTTACAGTCTTGGAAACCCTGTGGTGCAGTTTTAGTCTGTCCTATAGGTTCACTATGAGTCGGAATCAATTTGCTAGCAGTGGGTATTTGGTTTGGAAGAAACAATTTCCTTTAAGATGAATAAGAAAAGCATAGACTGTAGTAGTGGTTAATGTGATTTGCCTTTATTGATTTATTTTGGAGGTTGTAGTGTGTGTGTGTGTGTGTGAGAGAGAGAGAGAGATATTTTTCTGACCAGAGAAAGTAACTTGATCTGCACCATTCCAGACTTCAGGCACTGTGTTAGGCTGGGTTCTCTAGAGAAGCAAAATCAGTAAAACTTGTGTACATATAGAGAAAGAGACATTTATCTTAGGTAAATGGCTCACACACTTATTGAAGTTGGCAAGTCCCAAGTTCTTGGATCAAACGTCAAGCTGGAGGCCTTTCCCAACTCACGCAGCTGTAGGAGCTGAGGAGCTCCAAGTTGGCAGGGAGTACCGGCTTTGACTCCAGAGAATGATGAATCCAAGATCTCCAGGCTGAGTAATGGACTGTTCACTCATGGACAGCTGTAGGCAGCACAACAGGATCCCAATCCACAGAAGAATGTCTCTTTTCCCAGGATGTTCATAAATATATTGGAAGCAGACCACACCCCTAGGGAAACTCCCTTTCAATGGATTGGCTGCTCAAAACATATACATCTGATCCCATCGTGGGAATAACCCACATCACAATTGCTTAAACCACATAGAATTGTGGTCCAGCCAAGTTGACCCACAGCTCCAACTATCAGAGGCACTGTGCTGGCGTGTTCATTCCACATGAACAGGCCCAGTAGTACATACCTCTTACCAGTGTCTGGCTGGGCCTCCACCATCTCTGGAATAGAAAGGGGTATGGTGGCTACCTTCATCCAAGTGTGTATGTCTGCTTTTTCTTCAGGGAGCTTAAAGTTTAAACTTTGGAGATAAATAGACAAATACACACGAATTTGATCCCCTGGTTAGCATTATTATTTGAGACCTTTATGGCCAAGTTCTCTTCAGGAAGCTGTAAAGTGCTTGAGGTCTGGATCATGCTCTATTTTGCTTTTGTCTCAACAAATTATGATTGGTTTTCTTTTTGGCCTTCTTGGGCTTCTTATTCTCTATAATATTGAAGGATTGAAGTTGACCCCATTAACATCAACTTGGTATATAGCCATTGGCTCATATTTGAACTTCATCCCTCAAAGGAAAGCTCCTCTGAGGTAAACAATATTGCAATAGCATATTGGGTTATTTTTATATTGGGCTATCAAGATCCTCCTCGATCAATTGACTGATTTCAGAGGAAATTTCTAGGCAATAATATGAATTAGGAATTAAGTTATTAAGAATATATTTTTACAAGGTTCCTAGGAAGACCACTGGGATAAGAAGAAAGCAACATACAAATTGTAATGCTTTAAATTAGAGAAATCCTGTCATTATTTTCTTTTCAGTCTCAAAACAAATTTTTACTTGCTTCAGAACAAGAATCTTGAATGTAAACATAATAAGATAGAACATCAGTCTTGAAATGTCTGAAATTTCAATTTGATGGTATACCTTCTATAATTTACTAGTTATAGAAATATTAAGCAGAAATTTAAAAAACTGTAGGCAAGGTAATTATCATACAATGGTTTACATATTCTCCAGCTCCACCTGGAAATGCCAATTGATAGAATGTTGCTGGATCAGGAAACATTAAAATTTTCCTAAATCAAGGACTAAAAATGGCCCGAACCTTCTTGGTCTATGGACATTATTGAGAGCTATGTTAGAATTGAAAAATAAATCAGTTAGTATAGCTGTTTTCTTTTCCTATGTTCAAACTTTCATTTCTCTTTCATTAGTCTGCAAAAAATAATGAAACTTTAGAAAGTAATGAGGAGATGGAAAATACAAAAAAATTTTTGGCTTTGACTGCAGCATCAGAAGAAACTGTTGGTGAGTAAGATTGAGATGTCATTCTTCTTTATTTTTATCTCAGAATCATAGAATCTTTAGATTAAATTCAAATTCCCAGTCAAATTTCATTTTCTCTTCTTTGTGAATACAACTCTCCTTTAGGGAAAACGCTTGATCACATTTGTTGTTGTTATGTGCCATCGAGTCGGACCCGACTCAGAGTCTCCATTTAGGTAGAATTATATAGAACTACCCTGATCTTGGGAGCTCTGGTAGCATAGTGGCTAAGACACTTGCCTGCTAACCAGATGGATGGCGGTTCAAACCCACCAGCCACTCCTCGGAAGGAAGGTTGGGCAATCCTACTTCCGTAGTGATACTGCCTCGGAAACCCAAGGAGGGGTCGCTGTGAGTCGTGGCCGACTCGACGGCACATAACAACAACAACAACAACATTATTAATACTTTTGTCCTTTTTATGTGATACTGCCTCGGAAACCCAAGGAGGGGTCGCTGTGAGTCGTGGCCGACTCGACGGCACATAACAACAACAACCACCCTGATCTTAGGTATGTTTCAAGGATCTTCGCTAGGGGTGAAAGGACAAGGCAGAGAAAAATGGAAAACAGTTTTTGTCTTTGACTTTATTTCCATTCTCTATTGTGTACCTCTAGACACCCCGTTTGTGTAGACAATCCCCTGACTGCCTTGAATCCTCCTACAATGTGTCTCATTTTAGCCTGTGAAACACCGTTCATAAAAATCCATTGCCAATTTATTCTATTTTCTGTCCTCTCCTAGTCTAGGTTTTAGAAATCAGCCAATTGATTCTGCACATATATTATTTCTATCTTCCCTCCTTGTTTGTATATATACCTGTGAATATTCTTCTTCTTCTTTTTTTTAACTGAGATATTATGTAGCAATATAACCTTTAACTCACTTATATAAAGGTGAAAATTGTAGCCGTTGTTGTTGTTATGTGCCATCGAGTCAACCCTGACTCATAGCGACCCCTCCTTGGGTTTCCAAGGCAATATCACTACGGAAGTAGGATTGCCCAACCTTCCTTCCGAGGAGTGGCTGGTGGGTTTGAACCGCCAGCCTTCTGGTTAGCAGTCAAGTGCCTTAGCCACTATGCTACCAGAGCTCCCAAAAATGTAGCACTGGGAAGCAATTGATACAATTTGGCAAGATACTTTTGAATCCCTTAATTTATATCACACAGATGGTCCTCTAACTGGCTCTAAGCATAAACAAGTAATTCACAAAACAGAATAATAAATAGATGAATAAATATTTCACCTGCCTAATAATCAGAGAGGTGCAAATTATTGTATTTTCATTTTCAAAAAACCAAAGCTAAAAATAATTTAAAAAAAATTGTTGTTGTGAACATAGATTGCCCAACCTTCCTTTTAAGGAGTGGCTGGAGAGTTTGAACTACCAGCCTTCTGGTTGGCAGTCAAGTGCCTTAGACACTATGCTACTAGAGCTCCTAATACCTTTGTAGCATTGTATAATTTTTTCTGTCACCAGGAAAGACCAAAGAACTTGCAAATTGTCCAGTAGGTGGCAGCATCTAGTTGAAATACAGAGTGCTTTTAAAAGAATCACTTAAGGAGCTAGTGCCAGACCTGTTTGGACTTGAACTTTAAACATACAAGTACAAATATACCAAAACTTACTTTCTACCTTTGTTTTCTTTTTCCCCTTTAAACAAATGAAACAACTATTTATATGAGTATTTCCTTTTCATATTCCAGTTTTCCTTAACCTCTTCTATAAGACTTATTTCCAACCTGCTTTCCAGCCCCAGCCCCAGCCCCACCCTTAAAACACAAATCCATTTGAGTCTCTTTCTAACAACACAAATAACCAACAGAAAATAAATGAAAGTATGTTTGTTGTGGGGTTTGTACTTAATTTTATTGTATGTTGAAGCCTTGACTCCAAGAGAACACTGAAAATCGTATTAAATCGACTTAGACCATATTTTGACTTTATAACCCAGAGGTAATAATCTCCAGTTTAACTACTGAGATTTTAAAAGTATACAGTAATACACTTGCTAGAGATCTCAAAAAGACTTTACAAGTCTCTCCTACCTCATTATTGAGGAATCACCTTTGTTTCTAAAGAAATGGGAAAATCAAAACTCTTTGTAACACACAGTTTTCCTTTGGTTTTTAGCATTTATCTAATGGATAGAGGTGGAATTCAGTATTCTCGAAGATAGATAGATGCATGTCATGATGGGTCTGTTTCTTGTCAATGTTTTCATTTTGACAAAGGTTACTTTTTTAGCCTTTGTCACATTTCCTTTTTGTGTTTCCAGCTCCAAATTATAAATGCATGTAAGCATAAAGCAGCAACATCTTAATGAATTAGGCTTCTCAAAATGTGTGAATACCACTTTCTAGGTGCTTTCTCTATGAAATTCAGATACGTAATACTTCACATATGTGGAATTCAGACATGTTAATTGTTTCAAAATTAAATGTTCCAAAAGATCTGGTAGTGTGTGTCTGTTCTGGTGTGTCTGCAGAGGATGGAGGGAGAAAATCACTTAACTGTGCCGACTGGCACAGCTAGGTATTTAGGGTTTTAACCTCTGTTGAGTTCTTAGCATTGCTTAGCAGCCTCTTTTGCATTCCGTGAGGTGGCTCTACCAAACTGTTACTATGTGCTTAACCTCCCATTCTCTTCTGCAAGACCTTCACTCTGGCAGTCTTAACTTTTCCAGAGAAAATGGATATATTGGGTAGGAGTTCTTCCACATTCTTTCCTTTTATTTGTAGTCGTCACCTGACTATGTTCCTTCATCTGCCTCTCGCCTTCCCTCTTAGATGGGGAGAAGGTACTCTTGTTCCCCAAGGCCAAAGTCAGTGACATCTCATCCCTTTCACCCTGCTCCTGCTTTGGCTCACCAATCATTCTGTCCCTCACCTAGATCTTCAAGCTCCCTCCTCTCCTCTGGCTCCTTCCCTTCAGTTTACCATGTTCACATCTTTTAGTTATAAAACAGAATCAATGAGTCATTCAACCAACCAATCACCAAGCAAACATGCAAATCAAAACTCTTCCCTCAGCTCTTCACCCTACTCCCAAACAGGTTTCACTCCTCTCCTTAAAATTCTTCTTGGAAGAAAAGCCTATACCTACTGGTTCCTCCTGACCAACTTCCATTTACGTCTCAACTCTTCTAACCCATCACGGTCTGTATTTTCTATCACAGTACAGAAATGACTTCATCATGGTACCTCTAAATTCTAAATTTAGTGGCATGTTTCCAATTTTTACCCTACGTGACATCTCTGTAGCATCTGATATAGTTCATGATTCTTAGCAAAGTAAAATTTTACAGGACTTATGATTCCGTACTGTTTTTCCTCTTTTTCCCCTGTTCCTTCCCATTTCCTACTTCTGGTACTGAAACCTGTCCCTCTTTTTGTATGTTTTCTCTATTTTGGTTACCATCCACCCAGTCTTCCTCATTATTCTCTTATGCTTTCTTCCTGAGTAACAGTTCTTCAAATGACTATTTTTTCTACTTTTTCTATATATGTCCTCTTTGTCACCCTATCATCAATGGTTTGAATGCAGACTTTATTATTTTTCTTTTAGGATATTTGAATAGTTTCAAGTCTTGTCATCTTGTCTCCCTGATATTATTATCTTCTTATACAATCATTGTATTCACTACCTCTTGCTGTGTAACCATTTACCTCAAACATAGCAGCTTAAAACAATAAACATTTACGATTTCCCAGTTCTGTGGGTCAGGAATGTAGGAGTAGCCTAGCTGGGTGCTCTGACGCAGGATCCCTCGTAAGGTTGCATTCAGCTTGTTGTCCAGGGTTATAGACGTTTGAGGAGTCACCTAGAGCTGGAGAATCTGCTTCCAAGCTCATTTCACATGGTTGTTGGCAAACCTCAGTTCCTTTCTGCCTTTTGGCTGGCGATCTTATTTCCTACCACACGGGCCCCTTCATAGGCTGCCTGAATGTCCTCACAGCGTGGCAGCTGGCTTCCTTTAGAACACATAGTGAGTACTCAGTAAGTTGAGCTATTACTATTCCTAAGATTACTAGGCAACAACAGGAACATAGTATGTTTCTTATATATGACCTTTCACAGATCAGGGAATTTTTGCCAGTTTCGTGCAGTGATTAGGTATCCATAGTTTATTTACCAAGCTTATCCACAGGCTGTTTATCCTGGTTAGTGTTTATTCCATCTTATTTTTGATGGATTATTAATTATATAGAGAAGAGCTAGCTCATAATTTGTTTTCTATATCAACAATTAACTAAAGTATCTTATTTATTCTAGTTACCTTTAGTTGGTCTCTTGGATCTTTTAACTCTAGGAACATATCACTTGGAAATAATATTAATTTTTGTGTCTTTTTCAATGATTTTTTTTTCTCATTTTGAGAACTGTAAAAAAGGCCTAGGAAGGTTGGACAATCTACTTCGGTAGTGATATTGCCTTGGAAACCCAAGGAGGGGTCTCTATGAGTTGGGTCCAACTCGACAGCACATAACAAGTGTTGAAATGTATTAAATACTTTCCAACGTCTACTTAAATTATCATGAAGTTTTTCTTTCTTAACAAATTTATCTAATATTTTAATATTTTAAAATTTATAGAGTTTGAATACAATATCAGTCTTTTATTCTTGAGTCAAGCTTTCTTAGTTATAGAGGATTAGCTTTTTAATTTAGTGCTAGTTTGATTGGCTGACTTTTATTCAGAGTTTTATACCTATATTTAGCAGTGAGATCAGCTGTGTGTGCATGTATGTGTATGGTGTTGTGGGTGGAGGTATGGTGGTGGAGCAGCAGTGGAGGTGTGTGTTTGCTTTGTCAGGCTTTGCTAACTTCATAAAATGAATGGGGGTGGATGTTCACTTATTTCTATGCTTTGGAACAGTTTATATAACATGGGGATTATCTGTTCCCTAAAAGTTTGAAAGATTTCTCTGGAAAAACCATCTGGTTCAAATAATTTTTTTGGAGGCAATTCTCTGACTCTTAGCTTCTTTCATATTTACTATTCCATTTCAGTTTACTCCTTCTTCTGGAGTCAACTTTAGCAATCCATCTATTGGATTACTAAGAAGTATCCATTTCACTGAGACTTAATATTTTATTATCATAACATTTCATATAGTATTCTTTTGTAATAATTATCCTTCTCATTACTTATATACCCCCATTCTAATTTTGTTCATGTTTTCTTTCTTCTTCTTCTTTTTTTTATATGTAGTTTTTAAAAATAATTGTTTTACTTTAGAGTATAGAAATACAGAAAAATTACAAAGATAGTTCAGGCTTCCCATATGCCCCATACCCAGTTTCCCCTATCATTACATCTTACTTTAGTATGATGCATTTGCTACAATTAATGAGCTGATATTGACCCATTATTATTAACTGAGGTCCATACTTTATTCACATTTCCTCTTTTTTTTTTTTTTTGCCAAATCCCCTTTTACTGTTCCAGGAGCCCATCCAGGATACCATATTACATTTAGTTTTTATGTTTCCTTAGGTTCCTCTTGGCTGTGACAGTTTCTCAGACTTCGCTTGTTTCTGATGATCTTAGCAATTTTGAGAAGGACTAGTCAGGTATCTTGAGGAATGTCTCTCAACTGTGATTTGTCTGTTTTGTTTTTTTTTTCCTTATGATTAGACTGGGATTATGTGTTTTTGGGAGGAAGACTGTAGAGGAAAAAGTGTCAGGAATCTAGGAGTAGCCTAGCTGGGTGGTTCTGACTCAGGATTCCCATAAGGTTGCCTGGGGCTGGAAAATCTGCTTCCAAGCTCACTCACGTGGTTGCTGACAGACCTCAGTACTTTGCTGCCTGTTGACCTTCTTTCTGTGTCCCTTTACCTCACCTCCATCATTGTAAGGTTTTCTTTTTTTTTTTTTGGTGGCACTGTCATTAAAGCATTGGGCTGCTAACCAGAAGATTGCTAATTCCAATCCACCAGCTGCTACATGGGAGAAAGACAAAGAATCTGCTTCAGTAAAGATATACAGCCTTGGAAACCCTATGGGGCAGTTTTATTCTGTTGATTTCTTACTTTCTTGCACTAAAAGTTGCTAGAGGCTCATTCTGTTTATTTCCTACCTGAGTCCTAGAATCAGCCATTTCTCCAATGAGTCCTGGCTTCTTTGATTGGAAAATGGTGTTAGAAGCCAATGTCTAGTTGCTAGATGTGTGTGTTGCTACTGGAGTATCATTGTTACTAGGTCTAGCATAGCTGGAAGCTATGCCACTGGTATTTCAAATACCAACAGGATCATTCATGATGGACATGTTTCAGTGGAGCTTCCAGACTAAGACAGATTATGAAGAATTGTCTACTTCTGACAATTACAGAATTATTCCCAAATCTGAACTCAGTTTACTGATGAGCCTCCATTTCCACTCTGCAGAAGGGAAAAACATTCAAGGTTGGTAATTTCTAGTTTAAAACAGTATCTTTCAGGTATCTCAGTTTCTTTTAGGTAAATGTGTATTCAGGGTTTCTTTCCCTCCTCTTCTCCTTTCCTTTTCTCAGGATGATATCTGGGCTCAGGCGGAAGCTTATGTAGCATCATGGCTTGTAGTCCTTGCTATTGCCCTGGAAGTATCTCTTCCTGCTTGGTCTGCGGATGTGAGCTAGTCTGACTTGTAGCTAGTCCCATTTAACTTTTTGGCATCTGCCAACAACACAGTCCTGATGTTCCCATCCTCTCTGGTTGTGAGGTATTGTACTCTACCCCTACCCTCCTCATCAGGACCTCAGGCTGCTTCTAGTATTTGGGAATATCTGGGAATTCCTGAATTTTTTCCATGCCATTAGCCAGGCATGAGGAATTACATGTCTGTGTGCGATCATGAGGTCTTCATGAGTCAGATTGACTTGATGGCAAAAAACTGGTTTTGGTTTGGTCTCCCTCTAAACATGCTACACTGCCATTGCTGTCCTGACTAGGTGTGGAGTACCCTGTGTGGAGTCTTCTCCCAGAATTCCAGGTGTGCAGTGGGGCAGAGTCCACTTTGCTCTGGATTTCCCCATCCTTTTTGGATCTCTATTCAACTCCAGGATTTAACCGCTAAGAGGATGTATGCCTACGAGCTTCATACTGATGTCACTTGTGTCTGCTCTAAGTGCATACACTCTGACATTTTTCTAGGTCCTTTTCCTTATCTGGGATGGGCTTTTATATCTTCCCTGGATGGCAGGAAACTCCTTAAATTACATCCTTCATCTTCTAGAGTTCTTATTAAAAACTCTGTACTTGGTCCTCTAAGCTCTGACTCTTGATCTATACAAGGAGTTTCTTTTTTTCAGGTAAATGTTTCTTAGGTTTGTAGTGAGAAGAGGAATTTTTAAATTTTACTATTAATTTTTTGTTTTGATACAATTTTAGATTTAAAATGAAATTGCAAGAAAAGTACAAAGAATTCTCAAATACCCTTTGCTCAGATTCTCCAAACGTTAACATTTTACCATATTGGTAAGCTCTCTTTCTCCACCCACACTGTCATAGAGCAACATCATGGAAGTCTGCTTAAGTACAAGCAAAAGAGGTGTTTTGAGGGACAGAGATGGTCCAGACTGGAAAGATGTCCACATTCAGAGGGAAAATGGCTGCTTAATCAGACATCGAGGAAGAAAACATTTTTGTATAGTTGGGGCAGGAATGGAAAATTACAAAATCATAACTGGCTAAAAGACAATTGTGAGTCAAAGATAAGATACCTAAGAGCAAGGATTTAGGAGGAATAGGTGGATAATGTATATGTGGAGTTTCATGATTGGTTAAGGGTGTGTAATTGCAAGCGTACATGCTCTTCAATTCATTACAGGGTGGTCACAGGACAATGGCAGGACTGTTCTTTGGATAACCTGCCATAGAAATTTTTCAATTATGTCTGTTTCTGGAGATCCATTGTAAAGATTTATTGATAACACTTTGCATCGCGACCTTTCAGGTAGAAGGTATTGTGTCTTGCATCTATTTGACCGTAGTGGAAAGACCCTCTGAGAATAGATTGTGATATCCTGCACATGCCAGACCTCAGAAAAAAAGGGTATCTCCTTTTAGGATATGTGGTCAGCATCAAGGTTAGATCAACATCCAAGTTAGAGAACTGCTGTTAGAAAAGGCGGCTTTAAAATTCAACATGAATTCTAGACTCCTGTCAAGACTTAAAAATGGAATCAAGGCTCTGCTTTCAGACTGCTCTATTTACACACATCAAGTGCCTCTGATTTTAAACTCTCATAACATACATGCACACATACACATACACACACAGCAGGAAATAAATATTGCTACAATACTGTCATAGCAAAAGAAAATCCTGGGTCAAATGTTGCATTTAGTTGTCACGTCTCTTTATTTATTCATTTTTAAAATTTTTATTGTGATTTGGGTGAAAGTTTAGGGAGCAAATTCATTTTCCATACAGCAGTTCATACACCTTTTGTTCCATGACATTGACTGCAGTCCCCACAATTTAACAGCTCTCTTCCACTTCCTCCCTGTAGTTACCTCTTCCCTGTGTGCTTCTTTCTTATGCATTCCTGCCTCCAGAGCTGTCTCCCTGTGCAAAGACTGCCTTTCTGTTCTTCCATGGTTAATTGTTCTAAGGAGCGTATCTACCTGGTATAAATGTTCACCCTATATGCCTGTCTATTGTTTGGCTGAAGTCACGGGAGTGTGCTCGATTCCAGGCCTGAAGACTAACTAGCGCCCATAGTCTTTGAGGTTTCACCAGGCTCTATCAGACCAGCAAGCCTGGACTTTTTTATGATTTTGAGTTTTGTTCCGCATTGTTCTCCACTCTGCCCAGGATCCCCTGCGCCGATCCCTTGTCACATGTCTTTTGTTAGTCTTCTTTCTGTTGTATCACATTGACATTTTTGCAAACTAGAAACCTGTTATTCTGTAGAATAAATCCATTTTGGGTTTGTCAGTGTTTCAACACGATTAGATTCAGGAATTTTTGGCACAAATTCCATAGAAGTGATATTATGTTCTTCTCAATGTATCGTATCAAGTAGCCATGAAGTGCATGAACACAATCTTTCCCATTATTGGTGACACCAATTCAGTTAAGCTAGTGTCTGTTAGATTTTACCTCGATAAAGTTACTATTTTTCCTTTTGTAATTAATAAGTAACCTTGTGGCTTTGTGGCAAATTTAAGGCTCTTACCCTGTTATTCTTCAAACTTTCACCCACAAGTTTTATCATCCATTTATGATTCTTACCTGAATCAGTTATTAACATGTTTACAAAAATGTATTCTAATTTCATCTACATTAATGAGTTTTTTTTTTTTTTTTTAACTGTAAGTAAAAGCTTTCAAAAGAGAGGCTTGGAATTCAGAAAATTCTTTCTTAAGGGTTTAAGCTCTTGCAATCAAATGCCTGGCTTTCACAACTATTGTCTTTGAAATTCAAAGCTGAGCTATGAGGTCTTTGTTCTAGGTTGTGTCTACCTCTGTCTGATGGAATGAATACCACCAGCTAATGGGTGGAGAGCCAGCTTTACAAGAATAATTTCAAGCTAGAAAAAGCCCCTAAGCTGAAAATGCCCAAATATTTCTTGCTATAAGAGTTTCAGTGGTATAAATTTTCATATTTGTTTTCTTTCTATTTTATTTTATTTTATTTCTAATTTTAGTATAAAATTGAGTGAGATTACTATTAAAATGGAACTATGAGATTAAAAAATACATATTAACACTTTTAATATATGATATAATGTAAACTAATAATAAAATGTTGCCAGGTTGCTGACAAATAATTAATGGCTATACCCAAAAAAGGAGCTCTGATGACACAGTAGTTAAAGTCTTTGGCTGCTACCAAAAGGTCAGTGGTTTGAACTCACCAGCCTCTCCATGGAAGAAAGATAAGGCAGTCAGCTTTGTGAAGATTTACAACCTTAAAAACTTTATAGGGCAGTTCTACTCTGTCCTATAGGGTCGTTATGAGTCAGAATCAACTTGTTGGCAATGGGTTTGTTTTTTTTTTTAATACCCCAAAAATTAAAATTCAAAAGAGCTTTAAACCTTTTTCTTCTTTTCAGTAGTTTAATCCCACCCCAAACTCCCCACCAAAGGCTAACCCCACTAATTTGATTAACAAATTAGAGATTAGGAGCTCTGGTAGCATAGTGCCTAAGGTACTTGACTGCTAACCAGAAGGCTGGTGGTTCAAACCCACCAGCCACTCCTCAGAAGGAAGGTTGGGCAATCTACTTCCGTACTGTTACTGCCTCGGAAACCCAAGAAGGGGTCGCTATGAGTTGGGTCGAACTCAACGGCACATAACAACAACAACAATTAGAGACTGTAAAAAGATTACTTTGTAATGTCAATCCAGATGCTGCCCATTGATGCCTTTGTATTTAATATCACAAGCTTTGTATTTTGAATTTAGTAATGTTTGTGAGTTGAGGATGAATGTATCTCTACTTGCTCCCTGACTGAGCTTGATCCAAGTTTGTTTCCATAGGTCATGAATTCTGTAACATTTAGAAGAGTTGTCATGTTTTCTGAAGCAAAATGATATCTGTGCCACAGCCTGGCAGATTCTCTCACATTAAGTGTATGTAGAAGGGCATTTCTTGCAAATATACAGTATGGAAGTCAGCTAATAGAAGAATATAAAAATAAATTTCATTGAAACAAGCAGCAGAAAAAAAAAAGAGAAAAATACAATTTCCTATCTTTTTAAGCCACAAAAGATCTGACAGTGATCTCACTGTCAAAGCCTAACCTTGAGGCTCTAAAGTAGAAAACAACACAAACACAATTACAATTACTCAGTGTGCATGTTGTCTATAATGCGAACATTGGGAATTGGATGCATTATCTCTGGAAAGTTAATATGATATTTTAGCACACCCTCATACATCCTCTTTGCACTTAAGTTCTAGAGAAATACAGTTGACTATCTTGACTTCTGTTGTTTGTTTCAGTAACTCATGCATAAAAAGGTGATTGTCATTTCTATTTGGAAGTGACATTATTTTAAGAAATTCACATAATTGTAGTTCTGGTGATGCATGATTAAAGCCTTGGGCTGATGACGAAAAGGTTAGTGGTTTTAATCTACCAGTTGCTCCTTGGGAGATGTGACAGTCTGCTTCTGTATAGACTTAATAGCCTTGGAAACACTATGCGGGCAGTTCTGTTCTGCCTTACAGAGTCACTATGAGTTGGAATCTATGGCTTTATGGCACTGTTTTTTTTTGTGTGTGTGCATTGAGGGGATTAAGGAATATTGGATCTACTTTTTTTAAAAAATATAATTCTTATGTACACAATTCCTTATTTATTTTATGTGTATTGAACAAGAGTTTTTTTTTTTTTTTTTTTAAATCAATAGATACTTCTCACTATGAGGATGGAGGAACATTTCTTCCAGTGTTTCATACTCAAGTCCCTCCAGAAGAGTATGAAAATCATATAAAGTATGCCAACCAAGGTATGGTTTTATTTGTGTGATTGTATATATTATCATAAGGAAATACTAGCAGTGTACAGAAATATTCACAGCTGAAGTGATTTGATATCATTTATCTAGAGGTGGGTGGGAGTGAGTGGGGTTCTAGATAAAATAGGATTGACCATGAATTGATTGTTGCTGAAGTGTTGGGAATTCATTACAACATTCTGTCTAACTTTGGATGTTTGAATTTTTACGTAATAAAGAGTTTTAAAATCTGGTTGCAAGTAAGAAAAACCTGACTTAAGCAAAAAATAGAATTAATTATAGAAAGAATGCTGGCTGTAGATAGCTTTCTTTGTTTCCCAAGAGCATATGCTATGGTTAGTCATTGAGAGGGAGACTTAATTCCAAAATCCTAGATTTTGCTTATCCCTGGTCTAACCGATTCATTGAACCTAGCAACCTCCTGCTACATCATCATCAGATTGGGAGAAAAGGGACATTGCTAGTGAGAGAATTCTTATCAGGTAATCCAATGCTTTTTTCTCTATAATTTAGTACAAGTATATTTTAAATACATTTTTTACAAATGTAGACATCTTGTTGTTATGTGCCGTTGAGTCAGACCCGACTCATAGCGACCCCTCCTTGAGTTTCCAAGGCAGTATCACTACAGAAGTAGATTGCCCCATCTTCCTTCTGAGGAGTGGCTGGTGGGTTTGAACCACCAGCCTTCTGGTTAGCAGTCAAGTGCCTTAGGCATTATGCTACCATAGCTCCTAATGTAGACATTGTTGTTGTTGTTGTTATGTGCTGTCGAGTCGGCCCCGACTCATAGCGACCCCTCCTTGGGTTTCCGAGGCAGTATCACTACAGAAGTAGGATTGCCCAACCTTCCTTCCGAGGAGTGGCTGGTGGATTTGAACCGCCAGCCGTCTGGTTAGCAGGCAAGTGTCTTAGACATAGCTGCATTTAATTTGAGTTATGTTAATGAAAATATTAATGGAATGTGTAAAGACCTAAAAATGAAAAGGGAATAACATGCTTGACGTTTCTCAAGCTGAAAGAACTGAAGAAAAAATTTAAGCGTTGAGTTGCAATATTGAAGGATTCTATGGGTATGAATACACAGAGTCACTGTACTGAAAAGAATTGATTAAGACTCAACAATTTCAGGAGGTAGCATATGATAAAGAGCGGATGGTACTGAAGGAGAAAGGCCAAGCTACACTGAAGGAATTGGTGAAAAACAAGGCTTCAGGAATTGATGGAGTGACCATTGAGATGTTGTAACAAACTGATGCAGCACTGGAGACACTCAGTCTTTCATACCAAGAAATTTGGAAGACAGCTACCTGGTCAACCAACTAGAAGAGCTCTACATTTGAAAGGTGATCTAACAGAATGTGGAAATTATCAAACAGTATTATTAATATCACAGGCAAGTAAAATACGCTAAAGATAATTAAAAACAGTTACAGCATTATATTGACAAGGCACTGCTGGAAATTCAAGCTGGATTCAGAAGAGGATGTGGAATGAGGGATATCATGGCTAATATCAGATGGATCTTGGTTGAAAGCAAAGAAAACCAGAAAGATGTTACCTGTGCTTTACTGGCTATGCAAAGGCATTCAGTTATGCAGATCATAATGAATTTTGGATATCATTGTGAAGAAGGAGAATTCCAGAACACTTAAATGTGCTCATGAGAAACCTGTACATAGACCAAGAGGTAGTCATTCAAACAGAACAAGGGGATACTGCATGGTTTAAAAACAGGAAATGTGTGTATCAGGGTTGTATCCTTTCATCATACTTATTCAATCTGTATGCTGAGCAAATAATCCAAGAAGCTGGACTATATGAAAAAGAACACAGCATTAGGATTGGAGGAAGAATCATTAGCAACCTGCGATATGCAGATGATACAACATTGCTTGTCTGAAAGTGAAGAAGACTTGAAGCATTTACTGATGGAAATCAAAGACTACAGCCTTCAAAAAGGGTTACACCACAACATAAAGAAAACAAACATCCTTACAACTGGAACAATGGACTACATCGTGACAAATGGAGGAAAGATTGAAATTGTTGGGGGTTTCATTTTACTTGGAACCACAATCAATGTCCATGGAAGCAGCAGTCAAAAAATCAGACCATGTATTACACTGGGCAAATCTGTTGCAAAAGACCTTTTTAATGTGCTAAAGAGCAAAGGTGTCACTTTGAAGACTAAGGTGTGCCTAATGCAAGCCATAGTATTTCCAGTAGCCTCATATGCATGTGAAAGGTGGACGAAGAATAAGGAAGAATGAAGAACAATTGATGCATTTGAACTATGGTACTGGCAAAGAATATTGAAAATGCCATGGACTGCCAGAAGAACAAACAAATATATCTTGGAGGAAGTATAACCAGAGTGCTCCTTGGAAGGGAGGGTGGCTAGACTTTGTCTCATATTCTTTGGTTGTGTTGTCAGAAGGGACCAGTCCCTGGAGAAGGATATCATGCTTAGTAAAGTAGAGGGTCTGTGAAAGAGGGGAAAACCCTCAACGATATGAAGTGACACAGTGGCTGCAATGATGGGCTCAAGCATGGAAACAATTGTGAGGCTGGTGCAGGACTGGGCAGTGTTTCATTCTGTTTTACATAGGATTGCTGTGAGTTGGAACTGATTTGATGGCACCTAACAACAACAGCAATAGCAAATGTTTAAGAATATGTGAGTTGGGTGGGTAAGCCACTGAATGGGTAAGCCTCATATTTCAGCTTAAAAAATCTATATGCAACTTGAATTATGGGAAAAAGTTATATCCTAATAATGTCTAAGGTAGCCACTCATCAAAAAAAGTAACTCATACTTTAACTATTGATATTTGATTTTAAAAACAATTAATTATGTATGGTTGATTAATAACTAACTAACTAAGGAACTTTGGTGGTGTGATGTTAAAGCATTTGGCTGGTAACCAGAAGGTTGGTGGTTTGAACCTACCTGCTGCTCTGTGGAAGAAAGATGTGGCAGTCTGCTTCTGTAAAGATTTATAGCCTTGGAAACCACTAGGGGTCACTATGAGTCAGAATTGACTCGATGGCAGTAGGTAGATGATTAAAATATAAAAACTCCAATTATAAAGCACAGATTTATTTTTCCTAGAAACTTAAATTTGAGTAAAAAAAATTTTATAATATAACAAAATGTGCAAAGACCTGGAGTTAGAAAACCAAGAGGGAAGAACACGCTTGGCATTTCTCAAGCTGAAAGAAGTTAAGAAAAAATTCAAGCCTCGAGTTGTGATACTGAAAGATTCTATGGGCAAAAGATTGAATGATGCAGGAACCATCAAAAGAAGATGGAAGGAATACACAGAGTCACTGTACCAAAAAGAATTGGTCAATGTTCATCCATTTCAGGAGAATCAAGAGCCAATGGTATTGAAGGAAGAAGTTGAAACTGCACTGAAGGAAGTGGCGAAAAACAAGGCTCCAGGAATTGATGGAATGCCCATTGAAATGTTTCAACTAATGGATGTTGCACTGGAGGCACTCACTTGGCTATGCCAGGAGATTTGGAAGATAGCTACCTGGCCAACTGACTGGAAGAGATCCATATTTGTACCCATTCCAAAGAAAGGTGATCCCACAGAATGTGGAAATTATCTAACAATATTGTTAATGTTGCACGCAAGTAAAATCTTACTGAAGATAATTCAAGAATAGTTATAGCAGTATATTGACAGGGAGCTTCCAGAAATGCAAGTTGGATTCAGAAGAGGACATAGAACAAGGGATATCATTGCTGATGTCAGATGGATCTTGGCTGAAAGCAAAGAATACCAGAAAGATGATTACTTGTGTTTTATTGACTGTGCAAAAGCATTTGATTGTGTGGATCATAACAAATTATGGATAACATTGAGAAGAATGGGAATTCCAGAACACTTGATTGTACTCATGAGGAACCTGCACATGGACCAGGAGGCTGTCATCCGAACAGAACAATGGGACACTGCATGGCTTAAAATCAAGAATGGAGTGTGTCAGGGTTCTACTCTCCCTTTCACCATACTTGTTCTATCTATATGCTGACCAAATAATACACGAAACTGGACTATATGAAGAAGAGTTGTGGCATCAGGATTGGAGGAAGACTCATTAACAACTTGCAATATGCAGACGACACAACCTTGCTTGCTGAAAGTGAAGATGACTTGAAGCACTTACTGATGAAGATTGAAGACTACAGTATGCAGTATGGATTACACCTCAATATAAAGAAAACAAAAATCTTCACAACTGGACCTATAAGCAGCATCATGATAAATGGAGAAAAGATTGAAGTTGTCAAAGACTTCATATTATTTGGTTCTACATTCAACACCAATGGAAGCAGCAATCAAGATATCTGATGACGTATAGCATTGGCAAATTGGCTGCAAAAGACCTCTTTCAAGCTCTGAAGAGCAAAGATGTCTCCTTAAGGACTAAAGTGTGCCTGACACAAGCCATGGTATTTTTAGTCACCTCAGTGAGTGAGAACTGGATAATGAATAAGGAAGACCATAAAAGAGTGATGCTTTTGAGTTGTGATGCTGGTGAAGAATGCTAAAAGTACCATGGACTGCTAAAAGAACTAACAAATCTGTCCTGGAAGTAGTGCAGCCGGAATGCTCCTTGGAAGCGAGAATGACCAGACTTCCTCTCACTTACTTTGGACATTTTGTAAGAAGGGACCATTCCGTGGAGAAGGATATCATGCTTGGTAAAGTGGAGGGTCAGTGAAAGAGGAGAAGGCCCTCACAAGATGGCTTGACACAGTGGGTACAACAATGGACTCAGGTATAGCAAGGGTTGTGGAGCTGGCACAGGACCAGGCAGTGTTTCATTCTGCTGTACATAGGGTCGCTATGAGTTGGAGATGATTCGAGGGCACCTAACAACAACAGCAACAAGGAACTTAAATCTGAGTAAAAAAAAAACTTTTTATAGTATTTGAAAAGAATTCAAATTCAGAGATTTACCCTTTTCCTTGCCAAATACTGTCATAAAAATTTATTCCTTAATGACTAAATATGCATTAAATCTTTGGTAATTAATTATCAATAAATATACCAATGGAATAGCCCTCTTAATTCTTTTTATTGAAGTAAAACAAATATAACTTTAGAACAAAGATAACTTTTAAGTAAACCTTGTTTGGATTAGCTACAGCCTGGTGTTTTTTCCCTTTTGGACTTTAATGTGGCAATGTATTCTGTTATGTAGAGTGGACTCCATTTATCATTTAAGAAGACTCTTCCTGTTTATGCATTTATTTGGAGCTTTAATGAAGAGTTCAGAAAGTCTTGTTTTAAAAGCTTTAAATGTGACAAGGATAGAAACAGGATATTTAATAAAAGGAGTAAGAGGCCACAAGCCGTTTTCTTACCTGTGATTTGAGCACTCAGGAACTGAACATCTCAGAGGTTTACTCAAACCTCTTACCAAAGGTTGAGAAAAACTGACAAACTGAGTGGGGCTCCAGGGCATTGTGTAAATGGGGTGTAACCATCCAAGATGTTTATCCTAGTCCTTGCTTAAAAGACAAGTTTGAACAAAAAGTTTGTTGTTCAGGAAGAATGATGGCAAATTAATAGAATAGCAGGGAAGGACTCCAGTCTTTAGGGAAATTTTGTTTCATATAATAAAATATGTTTTAAAATCCCCATAGCATCAGAGATTTCTAATTCACATGTATCACTTGAAGTTCTTTTCCTATTTTTCCAAGGAATCAACATCAAGGAGTTTGATTATTAATAATAATAAGGAAAGAAGTTTTATGAGAATGTCATTGGAAGTTATGGTAGCACATTTATCTTTTTAAGTTAAATCTCCATCTATATTAGATTTCAGGATAGGGAATTCAGAAGTTCTTCTGTGTGTGTTTTATTTCTTATATATTTTGGTATTGCCTTACATGAATTTTTAGCATAATTGACAATTATAGTTATGAAAACATTCTGAACTTTTTCAATATTAGGTTTGACATATGATGTGGAAGGAAATGAGTCATTGATCAAATCAGATATGAAAACTTCTTCAAAACCAGAAAATATTGAGCTCAGGGGTAAACATAACCAGGATTTTATTAAAAAAAACATTGAGGTATGTACTTAGAAATTCAGAAGACAGAATGAGTGGCTGTATGAGTTGTGAAAATGGTAATAGTTGTGTTAATTGTCTTTAAATATGTATGTATGTGTATATATTTATATACATACACATATGTTTTACCAAAATACATGTAAAACAGTATATACAACCGAATAGAAAGTTTCATAGACCAATACTTATCTTCACTAACATTTGATGTAGTATCCTTTCTATTCCATTGCATCTTTTCCTACCCTGTCCTATCTTACTGCTTTTCAAAAATGCTATTTGCAGCTTAATGCATTTACTACCCACAAAAGAGTCTGGGACTTCCAATTTGAAAAGCATTTATTTATAGAATATTCTTGGACAATGTTTCCAGATTTTAAATGGCATATTAATACATTTTTTTAAAGTAAGGACACTGATTTTTAAAGCTGGTGCATTTGGAAATCTGAATGGCAGAGCAGAGGTGGTGGGCTGAAGAGGCCAACTGGTTGACTGCTCCCCTGAGCCCCCTGTCTGCAGGCCACTTGCCATGATGAATGCCCTGCTTCTGGGGTTTGTCCTTGCTCTTGCAAGTGCTGCAGCCTGACTTGGCTTGTCCTCAAGACAGACTCAGACTATCCAAGTCTTTTTTTTTCGGGGGGAGGTAAATTTAATTTACGCAAGTGTAAAATTAATCTACAACAAGAAATGTTAAGTATAGGTGGATAGAAATCTTATGGCAAACCACTTAGACAATTAAATTATTAGAAAACTGCACTGGTGAGTGTGAAGAATTAGCAAGAGGAGAGAGTTCAAGAATTCCTCCACATGAAAGTGTGATGCCTTTTCCACAGGAGATGCATCATTTCCATGCAGATTGAGTTCATGAGTCAGCCTGCCACTGCCAGCACTGGCTTCTGGGGCGCTCCATTTTTCTGTGCTGCACATTTGCCTACCTCTGCCCAGAAACTTCTTTCCAACTTGATGTGTCTCTTGTCTTTGCATCGGCCCTTTGTGTGTTGATTCATTGTTTAGTTTTCCAAGAGCGGTAGAGTTCCTCATATGTAAGTTCTTGGTGAGTTCTTCCTACCACTGATAGAGACAACAGCTCTACCATAGATTTTCTCTTCCCCTTTTATCAGTGGTAACTGAGTCTTTATTTAAACTCCTGGTATGATACTCATTTAGTGGATATAGCCACTCCTCGGAAGGAAGGTTGGGCAATCCTACTTCCGTAGTGATACTGCCTCGGAAACCCAAGGAGGGGTCACTATGAGTCGGGGCCGACTTGATGGCAAACAACAACAACAACAACAACAATAGGCATTTGAAGCACAGCAAAGTTTATGAACTCCCATTTGATA
>NW_006921655.1:2630679-2635431 GCF_000298275.1 Orycteropus afer afer
TATATATATACATATATACGTATATATATATATATACACATATATATGAAATTTGTTGACTGGTTACTACTTCATGGAGCCGTGGTGGTGCAGTAGTTAAGTGTTTGGCTGCTAACTGAAGTGTCGGTGGTTTGAACTCCCCCAGTCACTCTGTGGAAGAGAGATGTGGCAGATTTACAGCCTTGGAAACCCTATGAGGCAGTTCTACTCTGTCCTTTAGGGTCACTGTGAGTTGGAAATTGACTCAATGGCAATGAGTTTATATACATATTATATGTACATATAGGTTCAAATCCACCAGCCACTCCTCAGAAGGAAGGCTGGGCAATCCTACTTCCGTAGTGATACTGCCTCGGAAACCCAAGGAGGGGTCTCTATGAGTCGGGTTTGACTCGACGGCACATAACAACAACAACAACAACATATAAAATATGATTTATAGATATAAATAAAATGTTTGTTGAAATGGTGAGCACGAGGGCCTATTTATAATGGTAATATGTCTGCTTGAAGAATGTACCTATACCAAAAATTTGGCATAAAATAAAATTACTTAGTAAATGTAAAATGCCTGATCTCACACATTTTACCTTAGTGTATTTGTGCTGTAGAAACCATTTTTATTTTCCTGAACTATGAGTTACTTTGAGTGTTAATGTTTTCTATTAATAAATTTTGTAGTTGGCCAAGGACTCAGGAAACACAGTGGTTATGATTGATAAGGAGAAGAAAAGGCTGGATGAACTTTTGAAGGACTTAGATGACGGAGCCTCTGGACTTTCCAGTTCTGAGGTATGTCGATGCTGGTATTCTATGAGTCCTGCATGTCTTAATTTTGATTTTTATCATATTATTGTCCCATCAGCATGAATTTATAATCATTTTCCAGATTATGAGACAATATTCTCTGACTTAAAAATATCCTGTTTTACAAATTTATTTTTATTGAAGTTTTCAAATTATTGTTTCTCAATGCATTATTGACTATCAAAGGATTATTTTGTGTAATTGTAACAGTGACTACACATTGGTTATTACAATAATAACCTTTGCCTGCAATGCCAGTGATGGGAGTAGTTAGTGCATGAATGCATTTCTCTTTATTCCTTTATTTTGGAGATTTTAAAATCATCTCTAACCTAGCTTCATGGTATTGCAGTGTAGTAGTCTTCAGTAATCCTACGGGCCACTATCCTGTTCCTGTCCCCTTAACATTGACCATCCAGAACCCAGAACAGTATGGGGGAGTACTGGCTGAACCTAAAGAGAGGAGCAGCATGTAACCTGGGAGGCAAATCCAGGTATTTATAGAGCCCAGGGAGATCACGTAAGGAAAGCCCATAACCTGTTGCCATCGAGTAGATTCCTACTTATGTTGTTGTTGTTGTTGTTAGGTACTGTCGAGTCAGACCTGACTCATAGTGACCCCTCCTTGGGTTTCTGAGGCAGTATCACTACGGAAGTAGATTGCCCAACCTTCCTTCTGAGGAGTGGCTGGTGGCTTTGAACCGCCAGCCTTCTGGTTAGCAGTCAAATGCCTTAGGCACTATGCTATCAGAGCTCCTATAGAAACCCTAAAAGACAGAGTAGAATGGTCCCATAGGGTTTGCAAGGTCGTAAATCTTTATGCAGGCAGACTTCCACATCTTTCTCTTGCAGAGTGGCTGGTGGTTTGAACCACAGACCTTTTGGTTAGCAGCCAAGTGCTCCAATATTGAGCTTGTTTGCATACTAAACTTTTAAGAATATTCCTATGTCAGCAAAGAAATAAACTCTCCATTCTTCTTTGAAGCACTTAGTCCTGTTGTCTGGTTTTATTTTGTTATGTTTAGTAGAGACATGATGTAGTGAATACTGTAGGCAGCCTGCTCAGATCTCCTTTACCTGCCAGGTATCTGTGCATCTACCCCCAGCCTATGTGCAAAGGTGCACAGCTGCTCCATTCCCTGGAGAAACGGCCTGGGCTAAATGGGAACAGAACAGGCCAGAAGGTCATCCTCCCCACCTTAGCTCCCTCATTTCAAAGTGGGATTAGCGCTGTGGTACAGTTTGTCCTCCAGAACTTTCCCAGTGATCTGACAAACTGGTCTTCAGCTAAGATTGGCTTCTCACTTTGTTTTGTTCCCTTATCCTCATCTGTTTTCTTCATACCCCTTCGTCCAAAAGCATTCCTCCAATAAATCATGTGAACAAGAACCTTTCGCTTCTAGGGAACCCATCCTAAGACTCAGAGCTATAGAGGACAGTGTTTTCTACTGGTATGTAATCAGTGCATGTGCAGTGATATATGGGGCCAGTGGGGGAGGGTGAGTCAGTCCAATGGGAGCCAGTACTCAGCATCCCCTGGGTGATAGTACATGGAAATCTCTGCCCAGGGCTGCCAGAATCTTCCAACTTCTCAAAAGAAGCTAGAAATTCAGACTTTTATGTAAGACATTCCAATCTTTAAATGTTGAGAACTAATTTAATTAAAAAAAAAAAGTCTCTGTGGGCAAATAAAATACCCTACAAAAACACCCTACCCCAGACTGAAAGCACATCTACATAACATCACAATTTACAACCTCTAAATAAGCCCTGTGGGATCTGGCTAGGAATGGACCATGGTGTTGCTGTGTCTGGGCTGCCAGGATTGCTCACAGAGGTTCCCTCCCAATCCAGAGGGCAGTCAGCCTTCTTTACTTCAAGTATGAGTACTTGCATATCAAAAAAGTTGATTTATTTTGTCTTCATTTGAGTTACAGCTTGGGTAAAACTAATTTCCAGATGCAAACTCATCTCTTTCTGATAACATGTAGGATTCCCTCTTGATTTTTTAGGGTTCACAAATTTTGTCAAGAGTATACTTATATTTGTAGAAACTTTATTTTTTTGTTCCTTCTTGCTACCTTTGTGTATCCTTTTTATCTGAAAGTTTAAATTTTTCTTTAGTTCAGGAAATTATTTTCTATTATGTTCTTCCATCATCTGTTTTCTCTTCTTTTGGGATACCTATAAAATAGGGTATCAGTTGAGAATATGGTTGGGTGCAAGTAACAGAAAATTTGAGATACAATGGCTTAGACAAGGAGTTTATTTTTTCTTCAGTAACAAAAATCCAGGTGTAGGCAGCTAGCGCCCTTCTGTTTCCCTGCTCCATGTCCTTAGTGTCTTTAAGATTCTAAGATTGCTGCTATATCTATAGGCAATGTGTCCATTTTCCAGCAGAAAGAAGGGTGAAGAGTAAAAGGAAAAGGACACTATTTCTGCCAGGAAACCCTCTCCAACAATTTCATCTTCTTGCTCCCTCCTGCCTAGAGAGAGGTTAGTTGACCCTCCCATGGCGCTCTGGGCTTACCAGCTCACTTCATACCTTACAACAGTGGTCTCTGCCAAAAGACTGAGAACTCTTAAGAGCAGAATCCTGTGAGATTCATCTTGAATCATTAGTGCCTGGTGTAATACCTATGCATAGTAGGAATTCAGTATGAATATTTTAATTTTTGTCATTTAGATTTTCTGAGTTTTTTTTTTTTTTTTTAAATTGTGCTTTGGGTACAAATTTACAGAGCAAAATTTGTTTTACATTCAACATTTCATGTACATTTGATTTCACGTCCTGATTACTATTCTCAACCCTAATCCACTCTCCTCCCCTCCCTTCCCTGTGAGATCGCCCCCATGCCCTTCTTAACTATGCACTCTTGTCTGTCTAGCTTTACCTGTATGAGTATTTTTAAATGAATGTTATATATTGTTCTTGTTAGTAGCCCTCGAGTTGACTCTGGCTCATGGCAACCTGATGCATGTTGTTGTTGTTGTTATGTGCTGTGGAGTCGGATCCAACTCATAGCGACCCCTCCTTGGGTTTCTGAGGCAGTATCACTACAGAAGTAGATTGTCCCATCTTCCTTCAGAGGAGTGGCTGGTGGGTTTGAACTGCCAGCCTTCTGATTAGCAGTCAAGTGCCTTAGGCACTGTGCTACCAGAGCTCCTGACCTGATGCGTAATAGATAGAAATGCTGCCTGGTCCAGTGCCGTCTTCATAGCTGTTATAAATGTGAAACTAATGTTAATTGAATAAAATGTTAAATGACCAGTAAGTCCATGAAATGCAACTAATAGAGCTTATTAAAAAAAAAAAAAAAACCGAAAACCAAACTCACTGTCATCGAGTCGATTCCAACTCATAGCCACCCCATTTTGGGTTTCTGAAGTGGTAAATCTTTATGGAAGTAGATTGCCCAGTCTTCCTTCTGTGGAGCGGCTGTTGGATTTGAACCACCAACCTTCTGGTTAGCAGTCAAATGCCTCAGGCATTACACCACCAGAGTGCATTAACAGAGTTTATAGACCCAATGTTACTTTTCAAAGTTTGAAATACCAGGTCCATTGGAGGGCAAAACCAGAGTTTTTACTACTATCACAGTTTTCTTTTTTTAAGGAAGAGAAATGAGAATGTTATTAGAACCAGATTGTGGGCTAAGAGATTTATTCCAAGGGGATGGGATTGGAGAACAGAAATCTACAAAAATTAAGAGGATACTTTATACAAGGCTGGCAGATAACTAAACCATAAACCAAAAAACCCCAAACTCATTGCCGTTGAGTTGATTCCAACCCATAGCGACCCCTCCTTGGGTTTCTGAGGTGGTATCTCTATGGAAGTAGGTTGCCAGTCTTCCTTCCAAGGAGTGGCTGGTGGGTTTGAACCACCAGCCTTCTGGTTAGCAGTCAAATGCCTTAGGCACTATGCTACCAGAGCTTCTGAAC
>NW_006921655.1:2636541-2644088 GCF_000298275.1 Orycteropus afer afer
CCATGAATTTTGGTTTTCTTCATTTTTCTTTGCTCTGGACAAGGAGAGACCCATTGTTGCATCTAGATGGCAGCTTGCTAGCTTTTAAGATCCCAATCTCTACTTGCCAAAGTAGGAGGTAGAACAATGTTTTATATAGTATGTTATGCCAATTGAGCTTGATGTCCCCTGCGACTATGGTCCAAAGCCTGCAGCTACTTGGTCCCTCTGGGTAGCTGGCTGTGACCAAGCAATGACCACAACCTTGCCCCTTGTCAGCATGGCCATTGTCTTAGCAGTCCAAAGAGTCCATTTTAATAGCATGAGAATGATCAGGTGACCTTTGCTTCCCATTAGGGTGATCAGTCTGGCTGGTTGGTCCCAGGAGAGGGATACACACTTGCGGTTACAGAGCATCAGCTGCTTGCTGAAATTGATACAAAACTCCAGGAGCTCTCAGCAGACTCCCCAACAATTTCCAGCTTTACTCTGAAACTTGAAGATCAAAATGATCAGGTGGGTATATTTAATTTAAGAGTACATAGAGTGTTCAAGTTTATGTGTGTTAAAACTAGTTCATATATATTTTCCTGTGGTTACTTCCACTTTCTACTCATTTTTCTTTTAGTTGGTAGTTCAGTGGGATGGAGCCACTGATGTTGTTATTAGGTGCTGTTGAGTTATCTCTGACTCATAGTGACCCTATGTACAGCAGAACGAAACACTGCCCAGTCCTGTGCCAGCTGCATGGTCCCTGCCATACCTGAGCCCATTGTTGTAGCTACTGTGTCAATCCATCTTCTTGAGGGCCTTTTCCTCTTTCATTGACCTTCCTCTTTACCGCACATGATATCCTTCTCCAGGGAATGGTCTCTTCTTACAACATGACCAAAGTAGGTGAGATGAAGTCTAACCATTCTCGCTTCTAAGGAGCATTACAGCTGCACTTCTTCTAGGACAGATTTGTTAGTTCTTTTAGCAGTCCATAGTACTCTGAGCATTCTTCACCAGCACCACAACTCAAAAGCATCAACTCTTCTTCAGTCTTCCTTATTCATTGTCCAGCTCTCACATGCATGAAAGAGATCATGTGGTAGTTAAGTTTGTGTGTCAACTTGGTTGGGCTTGGTTGAGTGGCTGGGCAGCTGGATGTAGTATTCCCCATGATGAGACTGGTAATCAACTCCGTGGTGGAATCTACTGTGAGCAGCTGAGTAGCTGCCTTAGGGATGTGGTCTGCTTCCTGTATATAAAGAAAAGCCTTGGGAAATGGTCTTATGGTACACTTGAACCCTGCATGTAGCTGTGTCATTGTTCAGCAGTCTGCCATGCTCTGCTGACCTTGGGGCTTTCAATGGACTTGTATTAATGGCGTGCCATGTGGTTTGGTAACATTGGGACTGTGCCATTTTATTTGTTGGCCTTGGGCTTGTTAACCTCAGCAGCCAGTAGCTGCCTCTAGTTTCAATGGGCTGGGAGCAAGAGGCAGAGCTGAAGCCCAAGGTGGAGGGGCTTTCACACAGTCCCTAGAGCCTGGCACTTTGAACTCAGACTTAAAGCCTCTCAACTGTAAGAAAATAAACTCCTGTTTGTTCAGCCGTCTCATTTGTGGTATATTCCTGTCAGAGTGGCACTAGGTAACCAGAACAGATCTTTTGTAGCCGACTTGCCCAGTGCTGTACATCGTCTGATGTCTTGACTGCTGCTTCCATTGGCGTTGATTATAGAACCAAGCAATGTGAAGTCTTTGACAACTTCAATCTTTTCTCCATTTATCATGATGCTGCTTATAGGTCCAGTTGTAAGGATTTTTATTTTCTTTATATTGAAATGTAATCCATACTGCCGACTGTATTCTTGAATCTTCATCAGTAAGTGCTTCAAGTCATCTTCACTTTCAGCAAGCAGTGTTGTGTTGTCAGTGTATTGCACGTTGTTAATGATGCTTCCTCCAATCTTGATGCCACATTCTTCTTCATACAGTCCAGGTTCTTGGATTATTTGCTTAGTATATAGATTGAATAGTACGGTGAAAGGATACATCCCTGACACACTCTGTTCTTGATTTTAAACCATGCAGTGTCCCCTTGTTCTGTTCAAATGACAGCCTTCTGGTCTTTGTACAGGTTCCTCATGAGTACAATTAAGTGTTCTGGAATTCCCATTCTTCTCAATGTTATCTACAGTTTGTTATGATCCATGAAATCAAATGCTTTTGCATGATCAATAAAACACAGGTAAACATCTTTCTGGTATTCTTTGCTTTGAGCCAAGATCCATCTGACATCATCAATGATATCCCTTGTTCTACTTCCTCTTCTAAATCCAGCTTGCATTTCTGGAAGTTCTTTGTCAATATACTGCTGCAACCATTTTTGAATTATCTTCAGTAAGATTTTACTTGCATGCAATATTAATGATATTGTTTGATAATTTCTACATTCTGTGGGATCACCTTTCTTTGAAATGGGTACAAATATAGATTTCTTTTAGTCAGTTGGCCAGGGAGCTATCTTCCAAATCTCTTGGCAAAACCGAATGAGTGCCTCCAGTGGGGCATCCATTTGTTGAAATTTCTTAATGGGTATTCCATCAATTCCTGGAGGCTTGTTCTTTGTCAATTCCTTCAGTGCAGCTTCAATTTCTTCCTTCAATACCATTGGTTCTTGTACATATACCACCTCCTGAAATGGATGAAAATAGACCAATTCTTTTTGGTACAGTGACTCTGTGTGTTCCTTCCATCTTCTTTTGGTGCTTCCTGCATCATTCAATATTTTGCCCATTGAATCTTTCAATATTGAAAATCGAGGCTTAAATTGTTTCCTCAGTTCTTTCAGCTTGAGAAATGCCAAACGCAATCTTCCCTTTTGGTTTTCTAACTCCAGGTCTTTGCACATTTCATTATAGTAATTGGCTTTGTTTGCTTGAGCTGCTCTTTAAAATCTTCTGTTCACCTCTTTTATCTTGCCATTTCTTCCATTTGCTGTAGCTACTCTCTGCTCAAGGGCAAATTTCAGAGTCTCTTCTGACATCCATTTTGGCCTTTTCTTCTTTTCTCATCTTTTTAGTGACCTCTTGCTTTCTTCATGGATAATGCTCTTGATGTCATCCCACAATTCTTCTGGTTTTCGGTCATTGGTATTCACAGCATCAAATCTATTCTTCCTTTTTTTAAAAAATGCATTTATTGAAATATAATTTATTTACAGTGAAATACACAAAACTAAAGTGACATGGGTCAATGCATTTTTTTTTTTTTTTTTTGTTGGCAGTGTTCCCTCCCCTCCCCTTCCACCTCTGGCAACCAACAAAGAAAGTTTCCCTCCATATATAAACCTTTCCTTGACCCTCCACAACAACGAACTAATACTATATTTTTCCTTCTATGATTGACTTATTTCACTCAACAGAATGTCATCCATATTATGTGGTATTTTGCAGACTCGACATTATTTGTTAGTGCTGCATAGCATTCCATTGTGTGTATGTACCATAGATTGGAATCCACTTTTCTGTTGATGAGCACGTAGGTTATTTCCATCTTTTTGCTATTGTAAATAGTGCTGCAATGAACATGAGTGTGCATATATCTGTTCCTGTCCTGGCTCTCACCTCTCTAGGATATATACCTAGTAATGGTATTGCTGGGTCAAATAGCATCTTCAGTTCCAGTTTTCTTAGGAATCTCCATACTGCTTTCCACAGTGTTTGTATCACTTCATAGTCCCACCAGCAGTGTGTGAGAGTCCCAATCTCTTCACATCCCCACCAGCATTTGTTATTTTCAGTCTTGTTGTACCTTGCCATCAGTGCTGAGATGAGATGGTATCTCATTGTTGTTTTGATTTGCATCTCCCTGATGACCAATGGTTGTGAGCATCTCTTAATGTATTAGCTGGCCACCTGAATATCCTCCTTGGTGAAGTGTCTCTTCATGTCTTCTGCCCATTTTTCAATTGGATTATTAATTCCTTTGGTGTTGAGGCTCAAATCTATTCTTTAGATGGTCTCTAAATTCAGGAAGGATATATTCCAGGTCATATTTTGGCTCTCGTGGAATTGTTTTAATTGTCTTCAACTTCAAGTTGAACTTGCATTTGAGCAATAGATGGTCTGTTCCACAGTCAGCTCCTGGCCTTGTTTTGGCTGAAAATATTGAGCTTTTTATTGTCTCTTGCCACATTATTGTTGTTGTTATGTGCCGTTGAGTTGGACCTGACTCATAGCGACCCCTCTTTGGGTTTCTGAGGCAATATCACTACGGAAGTAGATTGCCCAACTTTCCTTCTGACGAGTGGCCAGTGAGTTTGAACCACCAGCCTTCTGGTTAGCAGTCAAAATGCCTTAGGCACTATGCTACCAGAGCTCCTTCCTCTTGCCACAGATGTAGTCAATCTGATTGCTGGGTACTCTGTCTGGCGAAGTCCATGTGTATAGTCACCATTTGTGTTGAAAAAAGGTTTTTGCAATGAATAAGTTGTTGGTCTTGCACATGTTCTATCATGCGATCTCCAGTGTTATTTCTGTCACCAAGGCCAAATTTTCCAACTACTGGTGATTCTTCTTTGTTTCCAACTTTTGCATTCCACTACCAGTGATAATTAACACATCTTGATTGCATGTTCGGTCAATTTCAGAGTACAGAATTTGATAAAAATGTTCAGTTTCCTCATCTTTAGCTTTGGTGATTGGTGCGTAAATTTGAATAACAGTAGTATTAACTGGCTTTCCTTGTAGGTGTATGGATATTATCCTATCACTGACAGCATTGCACTTCAGGACAGATCTTGAAACATCCTTTGTGATGATGAATGCCACACCATTCCTCTTCAATTTTTCATTCCCAGCATAGTAGATCATATGGTTGTCTGACTCAAAATGGCCAAAACTGGTTCATTTCAGCTCACTAATGCCTAAGATAACTTGCAGGTGATAATTCTGATTTGTAGTGAGGCCTTTCTGTAAGCTACCAACTGAAGTTTCAGGCTCTGGTTTAAGTCCAGTTGAAACTACCTCAGGGGAAAGGAGCAGTGTCAAGATGGTCTGAAGAAACCAATAAATTGGTTATTTGGTATAACCTATCTAGAGCCATCTCAGCGTCCTTAGGTTACATTTCTAAGAGGGTGACTCAGCTGCTTCTAACCCCCTTAGCAGCAGTAGTGGATGTTTTCCCATCACAAATTTCCAGATAGGGAATGGAGTTCTTGGAAAACAGAGAAAACTGGAATTTTTGTCCCCACCCAGATGTACTCCAGGACAGTGACACTGGTTATGCTAGTTTATTTATGCTACTGGGTTCCAGTTCCCAAAAGGAGTAGGCCAAGGTAGGGGAATAAAATTGTTGAGATAGTCTTTGTTCTTTTTATGTTTCAGTTGATTTTTTGGGGGGTTAGATTTCAAGTTGCTGAAATCTTGAAGATGAATAATAGCTTAAAGTTAGAAAATGTCTTTTTCATGCTGTCAAATGTTATTTTTGAAAGAGCATTTAGAGATTTATTTAGCCATTAGGACTTCAAGCAAAGACTAAGTATGATCAGATTCTGTGATTGTCATCTAAATCACATTGTCAGAGTTCACATTTATGATTCAGATAAAATATATAAAACATAATAAGAGGGAAAATCGGTGTATTATTGACACATATCAAATTTATGTATTTTTATGTGAAACAAGTTATATTTACAGAGAAGAGAGAAAACTGCATATTGGGATTCCCATTGGATGCAGAAATAGAAATGTAACATCACGGCTGCTGAAAAGAAATAACTGATGCTTCTTGCATGTAAAATAGAATATCTGTTGAGCTTTTGTTCAATTACTTCTTGGCATTTGTCATTTCTAACTAAAAACTGCATTGTACATTGGATTTTCAAGCCAGAAATGCTAACATGGTAAATTATTTTACAGATACTATTTTTGGATTGGTTTACTTTTTGAATATATACAATGAAAAGTATTCAGTTGATGAATGTGCTCCAATAGTTTACAGAAACACAAATATTCATAATGCATATTCACTTTATTTTTATTTCTAACCCTTCTGCAACTCATCAGTAATTTTTCTCCATGCTCTTTAAGGAAGAAGGTCTTTTGAGTAATATAAATTTCTGCTTTTCAACAATAATTCAACAAGTATTAGTTGAGTTTCCATTGTTGTGCAAGGAATTACAAGGGACTTAAATATAACAAAGGCACATAAAGTATTTTGGAGTAAAAGAGCCTGCCTTTAAGTTCTGGCTTTACCACTTACTAATTGTATGTTGGTTGTTGTTATGTGCCATCGAGTTGGACCCGACTCAGAGCATCCCCTCCTTGAGCTTCTGAGGCAGTATCACTCCAGAAGTAGATTGCCCCATCTTCCTTCCAAGGAGTGGCTGGTGGGTTTGAACTGCCAGCCTTCTGATTAGCAGTCAAGTGTCTTAGGTACTATGCTACCAGAGCTCCTATACTTGGGCACTAATTAGAAGTACTCTGAACCTCAGTTTCCTCATCTCTAAAAGGGGATAATAATACTATTCTTCAGAATTCTTGTGAAGAATAGGTGAATTAATATATGTGAAGTGCTTAGCACAATGTCTGGCATAGAATTCAACCAATGCTATAATAATAGTAGTAATAATAATAATAATCAGTTATTTAAGGGACTTAATTTCTTTTGGGAGTAATAATAATATACATAGATAACTGTGGTAGAAGACAACATAGGTAAGCGCAATAGGAGAACTAGAAGGCTATGTATCTGCTGGCATGGTTCGGGGGCAGAGAAAAAAGCACACACGTCCTAAAGAAATATCAAGAAAGTTCACTTCCACATCAAAGCCAGTAGCAGGAAGAAGAACTAGTGGAGGAGGCAGGAGTCCCAGACACAGGGGAAAGCTAATCATAATGCACAAAGCTGTAAACTGGTGGCCTGCAGAACAAATTTGGCTCACAGATAGGTTTTCTGTAGCCCTCATAGAGTTTAAAACACTTTGTTAGCCATTATTTAAAAATTTAATGATTTCGTGTAAAAATACAGATTTCTACTTTATTTGTTTTAATTGGAAAATCTGGTAACATCAGACCTGAATCTTTGCTTGGCAACTGCTGAATTAGGCTGAATAGCAACTGCTGCTGCTTTATGTGAGGCACACATTCCCTAGTTTGCTACAGTATCCACCACTCCTTATTGTCCTGCAGATCCTAAGATCTATCGTAGCGTGGCCCAGTTCATGCATCCCGTCCTTGCACAGGCCATCAATACATTTTTGAATGCTTACTTGTTTTATTGGGGACACTATGGGGGTGATGTTAAGTGTTCAGATTAGTATGAGGTTTCATTTCATGCTTGTAGGACTCTGGAGGATATGATATAAAATAGAAAAAGTTGTGGAGAGACCATATGATGAAACAAATGTTACAATGTGGAGACTAATAAATTACAGAAAGTATATGCTATGGGAGCATGGAGAAAGGAAATATTATTTGATGAAAACATGAGATTGAAATCTCCTTTGGAGTTCCTTTTTTTTTTTTTTTTTTTCAAGAGAGATTTCCTGAACAAGTTTAAACATGCAAAATTTTTG
>NW_006921655.1:2644188-2668096 GCF_000298275.1 Orycteropus afer afer
TTTTTTGGTCAAGAGACGTTTCCTGAACAAGTTTAAACATGCAAAATTTTTGATTTTATTTTGTTAACTATAAGGTGGTCAGTTGGCTAGCATATAGACTCTATCTGTAGGATAATAAATATAGCTAAATCGGAATCATTTGAGGAACTCCAGTGATGTGGATCAGAGATGGAAAAAGTGTTGGTCATTGTGAAGGGGCAGACTCAAAATCCCCCTTTTCTTACCAGCTTACTGATTATGATGTTCCTTTATCGATTCCCTGCCTTGGCTCTTAACTTTATGGCCATACATAAAAAATAGCATTTGGCTTTTACATATCTGATTTCCTTAGTGTGAAATGCATGTAAAAAGCATGTGGTCACATTCAAAAGAAAGAATGACATATTACAGCTATTGCTAGAATGTGAATAGCATCATGTGGTTACAGTTTTTACATCTGCTTTTTATTTTCATTTCATCTTAGCAAAGGAGAACTAATTGAAGCAGTTTTTTCTTAGGGTCTGTGGTTTAACTGTGCATACCTTTCTGTATCCATCCTCTAACTCTCCAACAAATCAGTTAGTTCTTTCCACATAATGTAAATCCCACCATAAAATTGAGTGATGTACCATAATTTAGTTACCATATTTCTTGTTTGTAGATAAATTAAATTCCAGCTTTCTTCAAAAATATTTAGGATATAAGAGTTATATAAGCATTCAGTTTCTTAAATCCTTAGCAACTGGATTCAATAATAAATTCATTTCAGTTTGGCTCTTGTAAAGAACTGTAATTTATTCATCTTTCATGCAATCAGCCTTACAAAATCTAGAATTCAAGTTCATGGTGAGATTTTTTTTTTTTTTTGGAGTAGTGGTCTTTAGCAATGGCTCTCATTGACAAGAATGATTTCTTTGTTCTTAAGCCTACAAGTTTAATTGCATAGAAAGGTCCTCCTTAATTTTATTTATTTATTTTTTCTTAAAAGATTGATTCAATTGTATACAATTTGGTAAGGCTAACCAAAAATTAACAGACATATGTTTGAGGAAAACTGTAGTTATATTTATTTATCTCTTTTCTTGCCAAGAGCAGTCTGTTGCTGACAGCAACAATGAACTTGTTTTGGGTCTCTTTTTGTCTCAACATTGTCTACAATTGAGGAAATGTAGTACATGGTTTAACATGTAATCCTGAATGGTGTTTTGTTGTTCAGTCCAGGAATTTGTAGAGTTCTCTTAATAACAATGGTGTCCACTTGACCCCAAATAGACTTAATGTACTGGTTGAGAGCAGGCATCTAGAACATTTTTATGTGTGCTGGTGTTATGGGTTGACTTGTGTCTTCACAAAAAAATGTATATTGATGTTCTAACCCCTGTACCTGTAAATGTGACCTTGTTGGAAATAAAGTTTTTCTTTTGCTATCAATTAAGTTAATGAGGTCATACGAGAGTAAGGTGGGTCCTAACACTAATCCCTTCTGAGTGGTGTCTAGCACAAGGGGGATGTAGACCCAGAGATAGAGGCAAACATAAGAGAAAGACTCGTGAGGACCTCATGCCTATAAGCAAAGGAATGCCAAGAAATGCCCAGGGCCCCCAGAAGTTGAAAGAGATGAGGAAGGGTATTCTCCTAGAGCTGACAGAGAGAGCATAGCCCTGCCTATGGTCCACATTTGGACTTTAAGCCTCCAGAACTGTGAGACAACATGTATCAGTTCTTTAAAGCCACCCACTTTGTGATATTTTGTTATGACAGCCCTAGGACACTAAGACAACTAGTCACAGGCACAGACATCTTATCAACCATCTGCTCATTTCCAAAGCTACATAAGTACATATGGGGGCACGGGTTTGTGGAATGAAGAATAAATAAGTTACTTCAGAAGTCCTTGCCTCCAATGCTAACCTGTCAACCATTCCTGGTTAAGTCTGAGAAATTCCTCTTGCCATTTATGTTTTATAGATTACTTTGAAGTTTGTATTTATATCTCTTTGTTTTTCTCTATTAAGTTTCCTATGTAGTCAAAATTTCTTTCATTTCATGACAGCATTCCAAACCAAGATGGTAAAAATAATCTGCCTGAAAAAATTCTCCCTACTTTAAGTATAATCAGCCAAGTGATCCATCTGATGACAGGAAATAGCAGTAGCCTGTGGAAATGTATAGTATTAGCCTGAAAATATACAGAAAGCTGGTTTTATTTAGGCAGGTTTGCATTTGTATAGCCCCTTTATAGCATGCTTTATTTGTGTATCAGATAACTTATGAAGCTTTGAATAATTTCTTCTGTATTTATCTTTTGAAAATGAGGTTACTTAGCTTCAAAAACCTCTGTTGGCTTTGTCAACACTACAGATATTTTTCTAAGGATGAACTTAGAATCCTTGGCAATTAATTACTTGAATCAACAAATATGTATTGACCTCAAGGACAGTTCTCTTGTAGCTCTTTAGACATTCAGCACATATTAGGGACAGCTTTGACTGAATTATCCATAAAAACATTCCTGTGTGACTCAGAAACACACAGACGACAAAGTAATGGTGTGGGCAAAGAATCTGCTTAAACATTCTACCACAAGAAACCAAGATATTTCCTGATGATCATGAAAACAGATAGTACTTGTTGGCACTTTCATGTGAGAACAGAACCTCTCCTGGAATCACAGAACCTCTTGAATATGCTACTGGGTACTTTTAGCCAGAATCAGTGACTGCCTTTTTAGGCTCCCTCTTGGCCTAATTCATATAAGGTATCCTTCCATATTTGAACTATATGGGTATGCTGCCAGAGATTATGACTGAAGATGTTGCATAGTCTTTGGATCCAACTGTAGACCATTACATACTCATAGACTATTAGTGTTGGAAGAAACTTTATCAGAAGATATAGAGACCCAAGAGGAGAAAGTGACTTGCTTGAAAGTACAAATGGATGGGTACATAAAAGTACCAGGGATGGGAAGGGAGAGGAGGAAAAATTTCTAGATAGGTTGAAAAAAAAAAAGTATTATATATAAATCAGATTGTTAATGATTACCAGGGATGGGAGGGAGGGGGAAGGGGGAATTTTTGTTTGGGGGGCATTAAGTTTATGCTAATAGGTGGTGGAATATTTTGGAAAAGGATAGCAATACTGGTGGCACAACATGAAAAATGTAATTAATGTGCCTGAGCTGTAAATGTGGAAGTTATTACGTTGGCAAATGTCTTGTATATGTTTCTACCACAATAAAAGTTAAAAGAAAAAAGTACAAATGGAAAATGTAAACACAGGGAGGAAGTGGGAAGAGTGCAGTTATACTGTGGGGATTGCAATCAGTGTTACAAAACAAAATAATATATGAATTGTTGAATGGAAAACCAGTTTGCTCTGTGAACTTTCACCCAAATTGCAATAAAAAGTTAAAAAAAAAAAAAAAAGTACACAGCTGATTACACTGGGAAAACTGGTAGTACAAAAACCGTTCTGAGTCTCAGGAATAATTGAAGTCAACACTTCTCAACTTTTCACACAGTTGTGCTTCGAGTTGTCAATCCCAGCCTTTACTTATTAAATTAAATCAGAATCTTTGGGGCTGGGTTGTTGCATTTTTTTTTTTTTTTTTTTGCAGACTAATAGGTGGTTCTAAAGCATGCTGGAGTTTGAAAACTACTGTTTCAAGTGAGTGATGAGGAAGTATAAACTAAGGAAGTGAGAAGGAGCAAAGGGGTTTTGCTAGAAGTAAACTGTTGACCATTCTTGGTGACAAACTGTATATGAGCAATGAGGGAGTGGGAGGATTCTGGCTTGAGGAACTTCAGCAATGGTCAGTTGTGCCAGTCACTGTCACGGGAACCCAGCAGTGGGAGATCTGTAGGAGAGAAAGTAGAAAGTTTGCTTAGTTTTAGATATAGGTCTGACTTACTGTTGAGAAATACTCATTTTTTATCACCTAGAAATAATATTAACTTTGGGAGAATATGGTTCTGTAAATACAAATATTGTTGATAATAATGGAATTCTTTTATCATATAATTCTTATTTTTTTCAAAGGACTTTAACTATATACTCAGCTCACATTTACTAGGTGCTATGATTTTTTTGCATGCCTCCTATATACTGCAATGACTTTATTTTTCCTTCAGGTTAGCTCCTATTATTATCATTTTAGAGATGCTGAAACTGAAGCTCAGAGTGGTTAATTGATTCCTTAAGATCATCTAGTCAGGCACGAGGTGGAGCGAGGATTCAAAACTTCTGACTACTTCTACTATCAAGTTCACTTCTTTTCCCAGTATTACTTAGCTACCTCCCAAAGCATGGATAGACAGTTTCCCCCATGTTACCTGATGAAATTTAAGTTCTGAGAAACTGGTTTGCTCAAGGTTTCAGATTGGTAAGTATTGGAGCACGGACCAGAGCGCAGATGCCTGTTTCTTGGCCACTGTGTCTGTTCTTCTGATGATTGCAGAAGTCGAGTTTATTTCCCTTCTTGTTTTATGTACAAACATTTCCCCCTCAAATAGGAAGATTTTTTTAAAATAAATAATTATAAATACCACTTTTCAGGGAAGAAATATTCTTTGAGAGCCAAAGCTAACCCTCAAGGCTTAGTTGCTTTGAACAGTGTATGACAGTACCTTTCCAGCCTGTAAATAAACGATTTTTTTTTTTTTTTTAAATGAATTAGAAACTTGTCCTTAAGGATGATGGCAAAAAGAAGGAAATAACTCCTGGAGAAAAAGTACTTCGGAACGCCAAGGAACAACGGGATCAGCAAAATAGGCTGAAAGAGATAGATGAAAAGTTGAGAAAGATGAAGGAAAATGTGGTAAGTCTTTTTTTTAAAAAAATTTTTTAAAATTAAAGTTGAATTGTAAGCAATGATTATATTTAAAAAGGTTCCAGTTTTACTTGACTGTTTTATAATGTGTTTACTCAATTAAGAAAACTGACATAGGAATTCGTCAGTAAGAATTTGAATAAAAGCTAAAACTGATTCACAGGGCTTAAACTATTTTTTTTAATTTATATAACATAATAAAATGTGAAATACTGTCTGAAGTCAGAATAATAATGTATAAGTCTAATATTCTGTGTCTGATAGGGACATAAAGTTTTTTTTGTGTATGGAAAATTTGTTAACTATTCTCCATAAAATCATCTTTATATATTGAGCTTATACACTCCAACTTTTCTTTCATAATTCAAAATATATTACTCATTAGTTAATTTGAATACAATTTAAATCTTTTTTTAGTCTATTTCATGTTTTTCTTGCTTACTATTTAAAACCATATCATTGCTGATGAGCAAAAGCTAAAAGCTCTTAAATCAACTAAATTGTGAACTGATGGATAGTCTGAACTTTTAGGAACATTGTGTAATATGATTTTATAGCTATTCAAAGAATGTTTCCAGCTGGATATTAAGCTTTTACCTAAAATTGAACATGACAAGGCTGAATTTGTGGTTCAGTCTAGCATCCTCTCTCCCAGGGTTGGTCTTACACTAATTGTCTTCAGTCCCCGCCTTCTGTCTTCACTGCCTTCTGTCTTCACCCCTCATGATTACACTCAGCTGAACTGCTCCTACCATTTGCCAGCCACCAACAGCACTGACTGGAGCCTAAAGGGTGTCTAACTCACTGCAATTGAGTCAGATCCGACTCATAGCGACCCCTCCTTGGGTTTCCAAGGTGGTATCACTACGGAAGTAGATTGCCCAACCTTCATTCCGAGGAGTGGCTGGTAGATATGAACTGCCAGCCTTCTGATTAGCAGTCACATGCCTTAGGCACTACACCACCAGAGCGCGTAAAGGATATCTATTGTTATTGTTTTTGTTATGTGCCATCGAGTCGGACTTATAGCGACCTCTCCTTGGGTTTCCAAGGCAGTATCACTATGGAAGTAGATTGCCCAACCTTCCTTCTGAGGATTGGCTGGTGGGTTTGAACTGCCAGCCTTCTGGTTAGCAGTCAAGTGCCTTAGGCACTATGATACCAGAGCTCCTAAAGGATATGTAGGGCTACCTAATAAGAGTAAAGGGAATGAAATGCATTATGCTTCTATTTATAATTCATTTTTGTCTGGTTTTCATAGGAAATTTCATGGGAATTAAATTTTAAGGAGACCTCTATTTCTATTTTATGTGGTATTTTTTTTCCCTTAAGTCTGTTGATATAGTAAGACGTAGAAGTAGAAATGTTTAGAAAGTATAAAGAGACTTTTGGTCAATAGTTGTGGTGGTGGTAATAGGGCATTGCAAATTTGATGTGCTAAATAAAATGTTTGACTGGTTTTGAAACTGTTGGCTCTGCTGATCCTTGTCATTCTCCATAATTCAGTTAGGATTTTAGACCATTTATCACATGTCTTAAACATGTTTCCATTCTTTCCTACCATGCCACTACTACTCATTAATTTTTTATTCAAAACTTCATCTTTTAAGAAATTCTAAATTTCATTTCAGCACCATATAGAGTTTGTATACAATTAAAGGGATATGGATAAATATTGAGAGTTGGTTTATATCTAAGTGGAAAAGAATAATTTATAAGTAGCAAGAGCAAATTATTGAGTATCTTCCATGCATTTGGCACTATTAACTCTTGTAATCTTCACATGAGTTAAATACTGTGCGATTAACACTACCATCCTTATTTTATAGTTGAGGAAATGGAGGCAGTGAGAGGTTAAAGAAGTTGTTCAAAGTTATACAGCTAGTAAGTGGAGGAGAAGATAAGAGGCAAATGGTTTGTTTTTAAGTATTATGGTCTATTGTCTTTCTGCTTTCTGCTATTGTCTTAATGCTTTTCTTTTCATTATCAATATATTTTTTGTTTATTAAAATGTGACAAATTTGTTATAACCAATAATATTCATGAGTGAAATTTTGGAATCCCTTTTATAAATTTTCATTTCACAGTTTTCTGTTTCATAATCAATACTTTCAGAAACTGGTAAAGGCACATGCATGTTGATTTGTATTGTCTTTATGTTTTAATTGCTTAGTGTTTCATAATATCCTGTAGAATCATGTATACCATGTGACCTTTTGAGGGAAGCCACTGTGTATAACTGAAACTCTGTAAAGCCCATTGTACATCATAGACTTCTAGGTCCTTTGTGTATTAGTAATCAAGAGACCTGAGTCCTTGTTTCAGTTTTATCAGTGACCTTGAATACATCACTTAGTTTCTTGGTTATTTGGTTTCTTTACTTTAAAAATCAAGGAAGTAGGATTAGATGACCTCTGTTCTTTTTTCCTTTGATTCTTGGCATACTTATTTTTAGTGAGAGATTATGTTACTGATACAGTGTCTCAAGCTCAGTTTGTGTGATTCCTAAATGTTTACTATTGATTGGCTTGAATTTTCTACTGAAAATTAGATCATTTTATTATTATTATTATATATTTTTTATCGTGCTTTAGGTGCAAGTTTACAGAGCAGAGTTTGTTTTACATTCAACATTTCGTGTACATTTACTGTCACTCCCCAGTTACCATCCCCAAACCTAACCCAGTCTCCCCACCTCCCTGCCCAGTAACACCACTCCCCCCACCCCCGTGCCTCTCATAGTTATGCACTCTGTGTGTCCTGCCTTTCCTCCATGCGAATGTTGCCCCACTGGTGCCCTGTGGTTGATTGCTCCAAGGGATGCATCTCCATAGAGTATGTAGGTGCGTCACCTTGGGTTGAGTGGTCTGCATGTACATCTTGTTTACTATTGGGCTGAGGAGCCAGCCCTGGGATTGAGTTTTATTCCAGGACCAAAATGTATTCCAGGGCCATAGTGTGAGGGGTCTCATCAGTCTCCATCTGACCAGTAATTCTGGTCATTATTGAGTTTTTGGATTTTGTTCCACGTTTTCCCTCCCACTCTATCCAGGATCTCCAGTTTTGGTCCTTTCCTGAGTGGTTGGCATTGGTAGCCGGGTACCATCTAGTTCTGGTCTCAAGGTCCATCATGTCCTAGGGCTGATTGCTTCCAAATACCCTTGGTTTTTTGCACTCTTCTTTGGTTCCAATGATAGGAGACCATTAGCTTCATCTTAGATGGCTTCTTGAAAAGTTTTAAGACCCCAGTCGCTACTCACCAATGTAGGCTGAGGAATAAGATGTTTATGTGTTTTGTTGTGCCAGTTGAGTCTGGTGTCCCCCAGTACTATGGTCCTGAGTTTGTAGATCCATTGGAGCTCTCTCCCACAGTGTCTGGCTGTCTGTGAAGGATTACTCTATGTCTGTCTTCTGTTGTTTCTGTAAGGAGCGCAGGTATTTTGTATCACTGGTGTCTGTGCAAGATTAGCCTCCGCTGACTCTATGCTTGATCTAGAGTACAATTCTGTTCACTGACCCCACCTGATCATTTTGGAGCCTTAGTAACACTCTTTAGGAGAATATGAAGTTATCTTTTATATAAAAATTAGCCTACTAATCTATCAACTAGAGAATGTTTTCTGAGTGATAACTTCTGAAAGCGGGTAATTTTGCAATTTTGTCTTATTCTCCCTCCTGCAATGGGCCATGATCTCAAGATAACTTGTTTGGGTAAGAGAAGTAATCTATGGCCATAGAATTGGTAATTTAATTATCAAATATGTATCTGGGAATAGAGATGGAAAGGGGAAAGTGTGAGCTAAGGGGCAATGTAGGAGTCCTGTACTCATGGAGCCACTTGGATGCCAGGATTGATTTGTCAGTAAAGGGTGGGCAAGGAATTTAATTTTATGTTTCAGATGGTAGGCAGGGGCTGCCAATGCACATTTGTCTTGGTCAAGATTGGTTCAGAAAGTGAGATTCAATTTAGATGTGGTGGTGAAGTTAGTTAGATGGATTTAGCTATTAGGAGCTAGGGGAAATAGATAGACGTAATGAAATGAGGTTAAGGCTACAGTCTTCTGCAAAAGACCTCTTTAAAGTGTTCAAAAGCAAAAATGTTACTTTGAGGACTAAAGTATACCTGACCCAAGCCACGGTATTTTCAGTTGCCTTATATGCGTGTGAAAGCTAGACAATGAATAAGGAAGCCAATGAAGAACTGATGCATTTGAATTATGTTGTTGTTGTTATTGTTGTTATGTACCGTCGAGTCGGCCCCGACTCATAGCGACCCCTCCTTGGGTTTCCGAGGCAGTATCACTACGGAAGTAGAATTGCCCAACCTTCCTTCCGAGGAGTGGCTGGTGGGTTTGAACCGCCAGCCTTCTGGTTAGCAGTCAAGTGCTTTAGCCACTATGCTACCAGAGCTCCTATTATAGTGTTGGCAAAAAATATTGAATATAGTGTGAGCTGCCAGAAAAGTAAACAAATGTGTCTTGAAAAAGTACAGCCAGAATGCTCCTTAGAAGCAAGGATGGCAGGACTTTGTCTTATGTACTTTAGACATGTTGTCAGGAGGGACCAGTACCTAGAGAAGGACATCATGCTTGGTAAAGTAGAGGGTCAGTGAAAAAGAGGAAAACCTTCAATGAGATGGATTGACACAGTGGCTGCAACAATATGTTCAAATATAGCAATAATCGTGAGGATGGTGCAGGACCGTGCTTCACATCTCTTTGTATCTCCCAATGTCAGTTTTCTGGGAGATGTGTTCAAGGTGGGTACTCAAGTTCTTGTGGTTTGGGCCAATCTAGCATCCATAAAAGCCTCATTCATCTTAACCTTAGATCACCATGGCACCAACACAATATGGGATATAATCCCTTATGACCATGCTGCTAGGAGTGATATTTTGGTTATGGATTTGTTTACTTAGGTGGCAGTGGTGTGAGTAGGACAAGAGGGAAGGTTCAGGATGGAGTTTTTTTTCTTATCAAACTCTTGTGTTGTGATTTTTGTGTGTGTCAGAGTCTCTCAAGAAAATCTATTCCTTGACTCTCTCCTGACTTCTGGTGGTTTCTGCCAATCTTTGATGTTCCTTATATAATTCACTCTCTGGTTGTCTAAATGCATAAAGATCAATTATTGAGAGATAATAAGCAGTCATGTTTTGTATGCATCAGTGCTTTTCATATTTTTAAACATTCACTTTTTTTTGTTTACAAATGCAACATGTGTATATTACAGAAAGTGTGATATACAGAGAAAAATATAAGAAAAAAAATAAAAATCACCCATAACCCTAACACATTTTTTTCCTTTAAAGTACTGTAAAAAGTGAGTTTTTTCTTTACCACAACCCCATTCATCCCTAATCCCACTAAACCTAATCATTACTAAGCATTTGGTGTATATTGTTCCAGGATGTTTCTAAATTTTTTTTAATAACAATGGAATGATAATAATCACAGTTTTCTGCAGCGTGTTCTTTTTCCTATTACTATATATAGACATCTTTCTGAGAGACAGAGTGAGATCTCATTGTTTTGGTCTGTGGTATATGGTATTCTATTACATGTATGTATAATATACAGTATACTCATGTACAATATACATACATGCATATATGTATGTACAATATGCAGTGTATGTGTGCATATAAACAAAACAAAACAAAAAAAAACTCACTGCCATCGAGTCAATTCCAACTCATATCGACCCCCATTGGGTTTCCAAGGTGGAAGTAGACTGCCACATCTTTCTTCCACAGGGCAAACTAGTGGGTTCAGATTACAAACCTTTTGGTTAGCAGCCAAATTCCTTAACTACTACACCACCAGAGCTCTTTATCTATATAGAGAAGATATATAGTATAAGTTATAAAACTGGATCAAAGAGGTGCTTATATCTAGGGTACACATATTACATTTGTTTATCTTTTTTTTTTATTTTTCAGTTATGATCTCATAGGAACCATTAATTCTCTTGTACCCTTGATCTTCCATTTCAGTCCCCCAACTTCTCTTCACCACTGCATCAACTCACCACCTATTTTTTCCATTTTTGGTGGACTGCTGAGAGTTTGTCAGAGAAGGCTCCAAATCATACTGACTGATTCCATTTCACAGCTAGGGTTTCCAACCTCAGCTTGGCCACCTTCATTGATCACCATTGCTTTTTATCATCCTTACAGGGTTTATTCCAGTCATTTTCTAGCCTTCCTCAAGTTCCCATCCCCATTCCACTTTCTCATGTGGGTTGACCATAAGATGAAGTTTGATCTCTGGTCATATGGCTAGATCTCTAATCTACAGAGTAAGTAGAGATCATCCAAGCATGACTTCTTTTACCTTCTCTCCCTCTCAAATCCCACCTTTCTGGCTCATTCTACCTTTCTTTTATTGTGGGTCAGAAAAGGACCCAAGGCTAACTCCTCCATCTTCAATGACATACTCTGCTGTGGGTTGAATTGTGTCCCCCAAAATATATGTTGAATTTCTAATTCCTGGTACCTGTGAATGTGACCTTATTTGGAAATATGATCTTTGCAGATGTAATCAAGTTAAGATGAGGTCATATTGGATTGGAATGGGCCCTAAATCCAATGAATGGTGCCCTTATAAGAAGGCCATGTGAAAACACAGGAGCATAGAGACAGACAGGGAGAATGCACCCAGATTGGAGAGATGCAGCCTGATGAGACCCCTGAGACTATGTCCCCTAGTTACTCTTCAGGTCTGGAACTGAACTCATTCCTGTGGCTTCCAGGCAAACAATAGACAGGCATATGAGGTGAATATTTACATCAGGCAAATGCATTCCTTGGAGCATCAATTGTGGGAGAACAGAAGGGCAGTGTTAGCACAGGGAGACAGCTGGCGGGGGGTGGGGGGTGGGAGGGCATGGGAGGGAAGGACACAGGGAAGAGGTAACTACAGGGAGGAAGTGGGAAGAGAGCTATTACAGTGGGGTATTGTAGTCAATGCCTTGAAAAAAAATGTGTATGAGCTGCTGTATGGAAAATGAACTTGCTCTGTAAACTTTCACCCAAATCACAATAAAAATGAAAACAAAACAAAAAAACAGGCCATAACTTAAATGCTCTCGAATACAATATTAGCTGATTTATATAATATGAGCCCATTTAATACTAGAGTAGATGATAAAAATGCCAAATATATGGACTTAATCAATGGAGGATTTTTAATTGGAAATAGGTGTTATAAAGCATAAAAATAAAAATACCAGATAAATGGTAAGTTTCAATGATAACTATGTGCATATATATACATATATATATGCATATATATATATGTATATGTATATATATATATATATATATATATATATATATATATATATATATATATATATATATATATATATATATATATATATATATATAACAGACAATATAAAAGGAAACAGCAATCTGAAAGGAAATAGAATATAATAGAATATAAGTATTAATAATTTAAGGAGCTCTGATGGCACAGTGCCTAGGGCATTTGACTGCTAACCAGAGGTTGGTGGTTCAAACCTACCAGCCACTCTGCAGAAGGAAGACTGGGCAATCTACTTCTGTAAAGATTTACTTCCTTGGAAACCCAGTGGGGTCCCTGTGAGTCGGAATCAAATCGATGGCAGTGGGTTTGTTTTTTTTTTTTGGTTTATTAACAGCTTAGCTTTATTAGATTTTCCTTCTTTCTATTAAGTTGTCTTTATTCCTAAAGAAAAGGGATCACAACTAAGGCAATTGTAGGATATCATTATTTTACTTAGAGATGTTTTAACCCTTTAACTAAGTGATGGACTTTTTGAGTAGTTTAAATAGTAACAATAATTCAGATTTTGTCTAATTTTTGTGTTGAGTGTTATATTGTGATGGTAAGACTAAGAAGTTTTCTTTTTTAAAAGAATATTTTTTAAAGATTAGGTTAAAATGCCTTTAAGGAAGTTGTATAACTATTTTACCTTTCACATGTCAGAAGAATTTAATTTTTGCTTTTACATTTCAAAGAAAGAATCATTAATCTCATTTCATCTCATTGATTCCTTTAATGATAAAATATTCTCAAGGATGTTTTGTTAGTATTGTTAGGCAAAGCTTTGCATGGTTCCAATCATTCTAAATGCATTAACTACACTTTTCAGGTCTTTATTGTGTCTTTTTTTGATTCTCAGTTTGAACTTCATTTATTTTTTGCATCATTTGAAGTCTCTGCTATTTTTTTCCACATTCTTTCCCTTTTCGGTTTCCAGGAAACCACTGAGCCTGGCCTTGTTTGCTGAACTGCATTGTCATTGCTGCGTCAAGATGTTTAGCTCCTGAAGCCCTGTCGCTGAGCTTTGGGGACAAGAATGTGGTTCACAAAGAATAATAAATCCTTGTGTTCTGATTCTTATTTCAGCATGATCTTGCCATTTAACCTGGTACAAGGATCTGTGGACCCCAATCAGAAGACTGGAGGGTTTCTTTTGCTCAGAGAATGGATTGAGGGTCTGCCTTCAATTGCTAACTATATGATAGAATCAGAATTATAGAATGTGGGAATTAGAAGTTACCTTAGAGGTCATGTGGGTCAATTCCATGGATTAGAAATTTGAACAGCTAAATGATTTTCCAAAGGCTCATGGTTAGTGGTAGACTTGGACCAATCCTTATTTCTTCTGACACCTTGACACCTTAACCAGTAAACTTTTCATTAAATCCAGCCTCCCTTAGTCACACCTGCATGGTTCAGTCAATTTTGGCTAAGCTTTGTAGTCACCCACAAATGTGAACTTCATTCTAAAACCTTTAAGCTGTTACCAACTGTATGCACATCTTTTCTAAACTCAACAGAACTCCAAGCAAATCTGGAATGTTTGTGGTTAAACTGGTGTGCTTTGGTGTTCGTACATTAAGTAAGGCCTGAGTTGGTAAAGTAGTTATATTCTCTTTGGTGTCATTATTCAAAACTGTGGAAATTATTCTAATATTTTTCTCATTTGTAACAGCTTTTAGACAGATGGATAAAATGATAAAACACTGGCATGCAAAATTGGTAATTTCTATGTTGTATGCAAGCTTTGTTCTGCCATCTAAAGGTGATGGCAGGTGTGTGCAATAATGGTGTAAAATATTTGGTTGTAAAATTTTGAGAGTGGGCTTTGCATATTCACAGTTAGTCAAACTTTAACAAATTTAAAACTCAAAATCATAGGTAAAGAAACACATTTTGAGACATAAGTAAAAGTTAGTAGAATATGCAATTCTCAGGAGCATTTATATATCTCTATATAATTTGATGTAGAAATCTTGATGACAATCCTTGCAACTGAATCTTTTCATTTAATGATTGAGAAACAGCATGTTGCACAATTCCAGGCACAAGGCAGGAATGAAGTATTCTGGAATGAAGAAATGAGCCAGTAATCTTTTAAAAGTTATGGCTACATGTAATATTTTACTATAGTGTAGGAAAAACTGGATCAAAATTAACTGGAGTTCTTTGGGAAGAAGGTATTGAGGATAACTGGATTTTTTTTCCCTCTGTTAACTTATTTTGTTTCAATTGCCATTCCTAAAATATATTAGCTCTTGAATTTTTCTGAAGCAAGAATTTGAATCAGGCTTTCTGCAGGGCTCATGTTTGGGAGTGAGTCCCTTAGTAAGTGACTAAGTGCTCCTAGCTGCTGACCCAGTGTCCACAGCCAACACAAATCTTATTCTCAACTTGACATTACACAGGCCTTAGCATTTGTGAGGTATCGAAAGCTGCTTTTTTTTTTTAAATAAAAAAACAGGTTCTTCTAGTGACGGTAATAGAAAAGCACAGGGGGCAAAGAAAGTGGTGGTTATTAACAACAATTCAGATAAATCTAAGAATATGCTAAATTTGATACTCGATTCGATTGGTGACATGACTTTGGAATTTTGCAAATATCTCGGAACAAAACTCTTTCCGGTATCAAGGGTCTGTCTGCTCTTGTCCAGTTTGGCTGTAAAATATAGGGAAATAAAATAATAAAAGTAGAATAGGATCATATAGAATAGCAGGTTATGGCAAGCCAATAAGGTTTTCTGAGCAGCTGTTTGTTATGACCTGAAGGAAACTTTTAGAAAATTATTACTAGTGGGTCGATTAAAAGACTATCAACAGAGATATATAATTACAGTTCCTATAAGGCCTATTCAAACAAATGGAAGTTCAGTGAAATGAAAGATACAACATTCTCAAACCTTCTATTTTCCCAATTTTATGTCTCACATTAAGATTGTGGACTGTGTGGGGTTTTTGTGTAATCTCTATCTCTATAGGCATTTTTTCCTATCTCTTGAATAGAATTGCAATTATATTTGTTGTGAAAATATTTCTCTGTAGACATTACCAGTTGCCTACCACAAATCCTTTTACCCTTTTCCTTACTGAGCAAATTCTAGGAGAGCCATATCCCTAGTTAAAAATACTCACTGTGTTTATTCATTTATTATGATGATTTTCACCCCTTGTATTTAGGGGTGGCCATTTGAGCCAGTTCTGGCCAATAGAATAGAAACAGAAGTTTCCTGTTAAGAAGTGAAAGACTCAGCTGACATATATACTTTTGTCCTTCATCCTTTTCCATCTTTTTGGCTGGAGCATAGAGATATTGCTTGAATCTTTAAGAGGCATCTTGAGATGATGAGAGCAGAACAGAAAGATAAAGCTGCCTGGGGTGTTGGCAGGAACTCTAGTGGTTAAAGCACTTGGCTGCTAATCCAAAGGTCGGTGGTTTGAAACCATCAGCTGCTCTGCAGGATTAAGATGAGGCAGTCTGCTTCTGTAAAGACTTAGAGCCTTGGAAACACAATGGGCAGTTCTACCCTGCCCTAAAGGTTGACCTGGTGGCAGTGGATGTTTGGGAGTACCGACACCTTCATGAAGGTACTGTATTACTTCTTGTTGGTTACCTAGAATCTATTTCTTTAATTAGAAAAACAAACTCTTACTTGGTGATGCCAGGAGGTTTGGTTTCTTTTTGTTCTGGTTACTTAGTGCTACTCTGACAAGAAATATACCACAAATGGGATGGCCTTAACAAATAGTTCTTACAATTTGGAGGCTTTAAGTCCAAGTTCAAAGTGCCAGGCTCTAGGGGTTGGGTGAAAGCTCCTCGACCTTGGGGTCCAGCTCTGCCTCCTGCTCCTGGCCCACTGGAGCTAGAGGCGTTTCTTCACTCAGACAGCTGCTGGCTGCTGAGGCTGAGAAGCCCCAAGGTTGACAAGTAAAAAGGCACAGTCCCAATGTTACCAAACCACAAGGCAGGCCATTAACTTAAGTCCATTTTAAGTCCTAAGGTCAGCAGAGCATAGCAGGCTGCTGAGCAACGACACGACATAAAGTTGACATACAACTTTAACTACCACACTTTTTATAAAAGTAATCTTAACTGATACAGTAGTCTACCTCTAATCAGATGTAAAATGGTTATCATTCCGTGCTGGGCATGGGAGAATTAAGGACATTAACATGTTTTGCCAGAATTGCCATGGAAACCAGTTTGAACCCCAAATGGAAAGTTACATCTTCCATCAGTGTTGCATTGGTTGATGAATTGTGTAGGGCAAAGAGGGGCAATGCACTGGTCACAAAGAGCACACAGTATTCAGATTAAAGTAGAGCTGGAGCTTCAAGTAACCATAGAAGTCATTTTTGGAGCAACGGGAATACCCGCAGACATTTTACAGAGTGTGGTAGAAGGAGAAAATCTTCTGCAGAATGCCACTGAGTATTTACAGAGTTAGAGATATGGTAATAAGAATCCAGACATGATTAAATAACATTCTAAACCACGACTGCCCAATAGAAGTACAATGCAGACTACATATGAAGTTTTAAATTTGTTAATAGTCACACTAAAAAAGATAAAAAGAAACAGGTGAAATTACATTCAATTCATATATATCCAAAAGTTTAGTCAACATGTAATCAATATAGAAATTATTAACGGAATATAATTTATCTTCATGTAAGCCTTGGGAATCCAGTGTGTGTAGATTATACTTACAGCATCTCAGTTTGGACGAGTCGCATTTGAAGTACTCAGTAGCCATGCTTGGCTAGTGACTACCGTTTTGGATAGGACAGCTCTAGAGCAGAACCAAGTGATTTATGTAGTATACAGATACATTGGTTTATTCTAAAAAAAGGGGGGGATAATTTTTTTCACCAAAATTCTAATTTTTGAGGGTTGTGGAATAAAAAAACTCAAAAAACCACTGCTGTCTAGTTGATTCTGACTCATAGTGACACCCCCCCCAGTGGTAAATCTTTATGGAAGTAGATTGCCCAGTCTTGCTTCCATGGAGAGGCTGGTGGGTTTGAACCATCAACCTTAGGCACTGTGCTACCAGAGGTCCTTGTGGAAGAAATAAGGACTAGTAAATTTCTAGAAGAGTCTAATAATAGTGAGGGAAAAGTCCCCTGGAAATTGTGTAACTTTGGAAAGTGTGTATTTTTAAAGGGAGTCTTACCTGGGTAGTTAGATATGATCTTTAGAAATAACAAACAAATGATGACTAATAAATGGAAATTGAAATAAAAGACTTTTTGAAACCACATGTGTAAATTAGGACACAGAAAGAGTATTCTCAATTTTCCATCTTTGGTGTATCAAAAAATAGGAAAGTATTGTTGTCTTTTTAGAATTATTCACAATGTCTATCTAAAATGGTGGCAATTTGTTGTTTTACCACTCTGCTGTTACAGGCATTTTCCTTGCTTAAATTAGGAGAGACTAGAATGAGAGAAGACAATTTGGGGAAAACAGGGAAAGCTTTATTATTCCATTTTGATGGCTTTTGAGCTTGATATCAACTGTTTTTGATGCTTGAAGTTAGAATACCTCAATTTTTTTTTAGCATTCTTTGCTAATATGATTATTATTTATCTCAGTTCATTTAATGAATAAAATATTCCAGAAGGGCACTGAACTCTACTTTCTTCTTGGTAACCATTTACCACTAGTAGTACCCTGAGGTTTCAGGCCCACCTCCAGGGCAGCACCTCCCACTGGAAGTACTAGAGAACATTTTAAAAGAGTCTCTGTGGGCATGTAAGAAATTTTTATTTATCTATTATTATTTTTTTGGTATACTAGACATAAACTTTGTCAAGACAAAGGATTCTATTGTGCCCAACTAGAAATAATAGAAGACTGCCTCTGAAGATGAAGAATTTTTGAAAGATTTCTCTATAATTATAATTATGCAAGCCTAGTTATAGCACTGGGCAAATCTGCTGCAAAAGACCTCTTTCAGGTATTAAAGAGCAAAGATTTAACTTTGAAGACTGAAGTGTGCCTGACCAAAGCCGTGGTATTTTTAATTTGCCTTGTATGCATGTGAAAGCTGGACAATGAATAAGGAAGACCAAAGAAGAACTGATGCATTTGAGTTGTGGTTTTGTTGAAGAATATTTAGTGTACCATGGATAGTTAGAAGAACAAACAAATCTGTCTTGGAGGAAGTATAGCCAGAATGCTCCTTAGGAGCGAGAATGGCCAGACTTCACCTCACCTACTTTGGTGATGTTGTCAGAAGGTATCAATCCCTGGAGAAAGGTATGCTTGGTAAAATAGAAGGTCAGCAAAAAAGGTGAAGACCCTTAACTGGATGGATTGACACAGTGGCTGTGATGAGGGGCTCAAGCATGGCAACATTTGTGAGGTTGGAGCAGGGCTGGGCAATGTTTGTTCTGTTGTACATAGGGTTGCTGTGAGTCGGAGCTAACCCAATGGCACCTAACAACAAAAACAGTTAGGGTTTAAATTTATTTTTATCATGAAAATGGCACTTTAGAGACTTCAAGCAATCCAAAAAAAAATACGAAAAAGAGAGGAAAATCACCCGTAATTTCACCTCCTAGCAGGTCTTCTGTGATATAAAAGCACCGCAGTTAGTCCTGGGCCATTAGGAGGGCAGCAGACTGTCCTAGCTGTCTAGCGCTGCTGTAACAGATACCACAGATGGGTGGCTTTGACGAAAAGAAATGTATTTTCTCACAGTTTGGGCGGCTAGAAGCCCTAGTCCTAGAAGGCTGTCTCTCTCTGTCCACTCTGAGGAAGGTCCTTGTCTATTTTCAGCTTCTGATTCCTAGGTTCCTTATTGAGCACGTGGCGTGTATCTTCCGTTTCAGTTTATGCTTGCTTCTTGCTTCATCTTCTGTTGTATATCTCAAAAGAGATTGGTTGAAGACACAACCTACACTAACTTCTCCATTAGCATAACAAAGAGAACTCATTCCCAATAGGATTATAAAGATAGGTGTGTGTACACACACACACACACACACACACATACACATGTAAACCAGACTCACTGCCGTCAAGCTGATTTGACTCATGGAGACCACCCCCCCTTGGGTTTCCAAGGCAGTATTTCTACGGAAGTAGATTGCCCAATCTTCCTTCCAAGCAGTGGCTGGTGGGTATAGGTGTTAGAATTTATAACACGGATTTTGAAGGTACACAATTTTTCCTGTTCATGTGCTCCCTACATACTCACTCCACTCTTTCTAACACACATACACCCTCTCTTCCCATCCCTTGTCCTCTCCTCTCCTCCCCTTCCCTTCCTCCTCTCTCCTTCCTTCCATTCCTTCCTTTGTCCTTTCACAAACACAAGATCATATTCTACATATATTTTATAGACTGCTCTTTCATTTAGCAATACATTACGGGCAAACTCTTGTGTCTCTAAAGTATATACCTATTTAATCATTTTTAATACTATGCTCTTATATGAATGGATCTATTGAAGTAGCCACCTAGTTTTTAATTTCTAGTTATATTCAGTATTTTTTGTTATTATAAACCATGATGCTATGAACATCCTTGTATATGCATTTTGTTTATTTTACTTTTTTTTTAAGGATAAATTCTAAGTGGAATTGCTGAATCAGACAGAGTGCATGGGTAAAGAGTTTGGCTATATGTTGCCAAATTACCCTCCAGCTAGGGTGTTTATTTTATCCTTTATCTAGCAGTGTTCCAGAGTATTCTATCCATGGCAACAGCGTTACCATTCTTTTAATTTTCTTTTGCCAATCTGATAGTTTAAAATTTGTATAATTGCTTTAATTTGCATCTTTGGTTACAAGTTCATTTAGACATGTTTTCAAATGCTTATTGGCAATCTGTATTTCTTTGGCAAATTTCCTGCTTGTATCTTTCGCTCAGTTTTTTTTTTTTATTAAGGTGTTTTCATTCTTTTAATTGAAAAGTTATGTGACAAAATTATATGTTCTAAATATATATGTTACAAATTTAACTACTTCCAAAAGGTAAATTCTAATCACACGCTGATTTGGGTAAGGGGAGGGACAGTATAGAAAGAGCTGTGGCCAGCATGATAATATTTGGGAAAGGCAGGACACCGAAACATGCACATAAGATATAGACAACAGAGGCGAATACCAGTATATGCACAATACTGCATTACCACTAACACCAAACACCAAACTACAGATAAATGCATAGACAACTGAGAAGATCAGATGGTGGTCAGCAAACAGGAATATACCCTAGACCAGTGATAGAGTTAGCTTAAAAAAAAAAAAAAAAAGGTTAATTCTATTTACTGTGTTACAGTATTTAAAGTTTTGCAAGGCACTGTTTTTCTAACTTCTTGTTGTTCTGAGTTGTCTCCGACTCATAGCGACCCTATTTCTAACTTATATGGAGTTACTTGTGAGAAATAGATGTTGGTTGCTGAAACTTGGTTTGTGTGTCTTGAAATAAACCATCAAAAATAATTATATTCTTTCATGTCTAAGCCCTGCATCATCTCTGGAATATATTTTGAGTTAGTAACATCAAGGAAATCACCATCTAATTATGTTCTTGCTAAAGCTCCTGTTACTAGCTTTGAAGTTTGTTGCTAATCTCTTCTTAGCTACATTTCTTAGGATCTAAGGTTTAGATAAGCAGTGACAAGTAAAAACATAGTAAATGTAATTTCTGTTCCTGTGTGAATCTGCTTTTAATATTTAACTTTAATGTTAACAGCTGAGAAATAGCAAACTAACTATTTTTATTTATTTGATCTCTGCTTTATATGAAAATGCCCACAATCAATATCAATGGTTTAAGATTATCCTTCAAATGAAGAAAACCAAAGATGCATGGGAATAATTAATCCAAGGGACTGGTACACCATGCGATCCTCAGCCTCTATGACTATGAGACCAGAAGAACTAGATGGTGCCCAGTTACCATTGCCAACCACTTGGAGGGGCATCTATGTAGGATACCCTGGATAGAGTGGGAGAACAATGTGGAACAAAACTCAAAAAAAAAAGGACCAGGTTTGCTGGTCTGATAGAGCCTGGTGGAACCCCTGAGACTATGGCCCCTAGCTGCCCCTCAGGTCTGGAATTGAACCCATTCCTGTAGCTTCCAGCCAAACAAAAGACAGACATATGAGCTGAACATTTATATTAGGAAGATACACTCCTTAGAGAGATCAATCATGGGGAAATAGAAGGGCTGTGTATGCACGGAGAGATAGCTAGAGGGCAGGAGTGCATGGGAGGGAAGGGCACAGGGAAGAGGTGGCTATGGGGAGAAAGTGAGAGGAGATCTGTTGCATTGTGGTAAATTGCAGTCAATGTCATGAGACAAAGTGTAAGTGAACTGCTGTATGGAAGATGAATTTGCTCTGTAAACTTTCACCCAAATCACAATTATAAAAAAAAAGATTGTCCTTCAGAAAGTTTTCTGAATCAGCTACTCAAGCAATATCCACAAATCCGTGGATTCATAATAATGTGCTGAGATTTGAAATACTTGTTAGCAAAAAGGGCTTTTTGTAGTGTAGAAAGTCTACCTGCTGAGTGGAGTTTTCACCCAATGAGATACTTTTGGCTAGGAAAGTAGCATAGTAATATTTAATCTGGCTATGAAAGACACTAACATTTAAATTAATTTCTCCAAGAATTTAAAATTAAACAGAAGACACGAGATAAATATGCAATCACTGGCAGTATATAAATAATTATAAGGAAATTTGAAGGATATAGTGTATAGGGTAGTATTTGATACTTTGACAATTAGAAAGAAGACTTTACAGGTAAATCTTGAGTTGTGTTTCAGGAGAGAGTGGAGTGAAGCAATCAAAGGAAGGGTACTTGAGTAATGGGATACCACAAGATATGGATGGGTATTGGCCGCCATGGAGGGCAGACTGGCAGAGGGCACCAAAGGCGGTGACTGACAGCGTGTCCTAATGCAGAGGTCAAGAAATAGTCCCATTTGGTCAGCTAGTACCTTGTTAAAGTGGTAGGCATGACATGGCTCTTGCAAGAAGTCTAAGAAGACATGTAAAATGCTGACATATGCAAATATCAGAGACGTTGTTGTTGTTAGATGCCACTGAGTCAGGCTGGTCCTGCACCATTCTCACAATATTTGCTAAGTATGAGCCTGTTGTTGCAGCCTTGTGTCAATCTATCTCATTGAGGGTCTTCCCTTTTCTCGTTGACCCTCTGCTTTACCAAGCATGATATCCTTCTCCAGAGACTGGTCCCTTCTGACAACATGACCAAAGTACATAAGAAGTCTGGTCATTCTTGCTTCTAAGGAGCATTTTGGCTGTATTTCTTCCAAGACAGATTTGTTCGTTCTTCTGGCAGTCCATGGTGTTTTCAGTATTTTTTGCCAACAGCACAATTTGAATGCATCTTCCCTTCTCCAGTCTTCCTTATTCATTGTCCAGCTTTCACATGTATGTGAGGCTATTGAAAATACCATGATTTGGGTCATGTGCACCTTAGTCTCCAAAGTGACATCTTTGCTCTTTAACACTTTAAAGACATCTTTTGCAGCCAGATTTGCCCAATGCAATGCATCCTTTGATTTCTTGACTGCTATTTCCATGGATGTTGATTGTGAATCCAAATCAAATGAAATCTTTGACAACTTCAATCATTTCTCCATTTATCATGATGTTGCTTATTGGTCCAGTTGTGAGGATTTTTGCTTTCTTTGTATTCAGGGGTAATCCATACTTAAGGTTGTAGTCTTTGATCTTCATCAGTAAGTGTTTGACGTCTTTGCTTTCGGCAAGGCTGTGTCATCTGCATATGACAGGTTATTAATGAGTCTGCCTCCAAATCCTGATGCAGTATTCTTCATATAGTCTGACTTCTTGGATTATTTGCTCAGCATACATATTAAACAAGTATGGTGAAAGAATAGAACCCCATGCACACCTTTCCTGATTTCAAACCATTCAGTATCCCCTTGTTCTATTTGAATGACTCCCTCTTGGTCTATGTACAGGTTCCTTGTGAGCATAATTAAGTATTCTGGAATTTCTAGTCTTCACAATGTTAGCCATAATTTGTTATGATCCACACAGTTGTATACTTTTGCATAGTCAATAAAACACAGGTAGACATCTTTCAGTAACTCCATATGCATATGAGAACTGGACAATGAATAAGGAAGACTGAAGAAAAGTTGATGCTTTTAAGCTGTGGTGTTGGCAAAGAATACTGGAAGTACCATGGACTGCCAGAAGAACTAACAAATCTGTCCTGGAAGAAGTGCAGTTGGAATGCTCCTTGGAAGTGAGATTGGCCAGACTTCATCTCACCTGCTCTGATCATGAAGTCAGAAGGGACCATTCCCTGGAGAAGGATATCATGCTTGGCAAATTGGAGGGTCAGTGAAAAGGGAGAAGGCCCTCAATGAGGTGGATTGACAGGGTGGCTGCAATGATGGGCTCAGGTATAATGAGGATTGTGAGAATGGCACAGGATCAGGCAGTGTTTCGTTGCATTGTGCATAAGGTGTCTTTGAGTCAGAGCCAACTCGTTGGCACCTAACACCAACAACAGACATCTGTGTGGTATTCTTTGCTTTCAGCCAAGATCCATCTGACATCAGCAGTGATATCCCTCATTCCACATCCTCTTCTGAATTTGGGTTGAATTTCTGGCAGTTCCTTGTCAATATACTGCTGCAATTGTTTTTGAATTATTTTCAGCAAAATTTTACTTGTGTGTAATATTAATGATGTTGTTGTTGTTGTTGTTAGGTGCCGTCAATTCGGCCCCGACTCATAGCGACCCCTCCTTGGGTTTCCGA
>NW_006921655.1:2669300-2675237 GCF_000298275.1 Orycteropus afer afer
AAGGGCCGACTCGACGGCAAACAACAACAACAAGAGTTGATATTAAAATATTTGAATGAATTGTATTTCTCAAGACATGTAATAAACAAATTGTCAAAATCTTTAAATCTTACTCTGGCAGATGTTTTGAAAAAATTAGATGTATAAGTTAACAAACATGTAAGCCACTTGATTCTCTGTCAGAGATTTATTGCAATAGTTTAAACTATAGAGAATAAAGTGGTAAGACACATCTTTTAATTAGCCTGTGATCATGGGCTTTCCTCATTCATTAAATAAATCTACAGGAGTGTGTGTGTGTGGGGGAAGTTGTTCCAAATCATTTTTATACTGTTTTTATGGCTGTATACTTGACTGTTCAGGAGCTACCAGACCATAAAATCCAGCCAGTGAGAGTGTTGGAAGTCACAGAGCTCAAAGGTTTATTAAGTGGTGTGAAACTCTATTGTTTTGTGCATGTGTTAAATAATTGCTGTCAGTGCAAGACTGTTAAACATTCCCGACTCGTAATAACACGAAAAGCACTTTATGGCTTCAAAAGGAGATAAAAGAAATTTCTTAGTCAGCACTTTAAGGACATCACAGCGTTTGCCAGTTTGTTATTGTGAGGACTTCACTTTTGGCAGATGCTCTTCCTTCTGGCAGCAGAGCTCTAATTATCATATGAATTAAGCTGGGGAATGATCTGAGGGGCGCAGCCTGGCCCCCTCTGCTTGTACCCCTTCTGCTCAGGCAGTGGTGCCAAGCAGGTATAATGGGCTGATGTAATGGTGAGGGCTCTGCTGCCCTTTATTTCCATTCAGATTGATGAGAGGAACGTTGAAGCGGTTTAGCTGCTGTGCAAACAGATCTTTTTTTTTTTTTTTCCCCACCCAGGGTCTTCTCTCCAACAGCATTCCATGAATTAGCCTAATCCATCCTGCTTTAATTCATAGGCACTAATTATATTTCAGCATGGATTCTTTGCACACTAAATTATAAGTATCCTTACTTTAATCAGTTCTAACTAGTCCTTAAATTGAGGGTTTGGTTTTCCTTTTGTAGGATAACAGGCTTTGCTATGTTACGTGATGGGATTAAACCCTTTATTTATGAGGTGGAGTTGAAGATGTGGACAATACAGTTTTTTTCCCCAAAGAGCTCTGCATTTTCTTCTAGCCAGAGTATAACTAAAAACTTTATAATGTCCTTTTTAGAATGTGTAAAACCATGTCTAATGCTTAGTTTTGGGATGTGAGATGATAAGCACAATGTAGGGACATAATTATAATACTTAACAGATGAGTAATGGTTTATAGTTGTAAAGCATTTGCCACATAAACTATCTTGTTTGCTTTTAAATAAGCTCTCACTGTGGGTAATTTAGGGATTGATGTGAGGTGGTTGCTGAAGGCCACATAGTTGTTTGGTAGCAGAGCTGGTGCTAGGAATGACAGTCTCCTGTCTTCCTGACTGAAGCTCTTTCCTCCCACTCTGTTACTTATTGACTCAGTAGGTCTCCCCACTGATCAATCCACATACCTATAGAGTTCCTGATGAAATCTCTATCTTTCCCTATCAGTGTTCTTTATTGATACTTTTATAGAAAAGCATAATCATTCACAGCATTTAGAGAACCCTTTGGGAGCATTCTGTAGAATATTACATTTCACTGACAGCACACAAGCAGGAAACTATGTTTTTTTCTCTTCTTGGCAAGTAGTTGCTATTCTAGTTCCTTGTAACAATTACACTTCTTTTTAATTCACAGGGATTCAGGCTCTTTAAACAATTCCTTCAAAGTTCTAATGATTATCCCTTTAAGAACTGGCTAGTCAAAGAATAGGTGAGAGAACTACAGATACTTCCTCTTTTTGGAGCCAGGTAGCAATCAAATGAATTGACAGATATCTGAACTTCCAGTCCAGTATTTCCTCTCCATCCTCATGAAAAACAAAACAAAACAAAACTGTGTTCCTTCTGTGACCTTTATCTTATTTCACTGAGGCTTCTCTTCTTTAATAGATGACACTGGGTGGAAAGGACCTTAATTTGCCAAGGTCTAAGGCTCACCCTAGAACTTAACTCTTTGAAGAGGACTATCCATTCATGGGCAGTCTCTGTCAGGGCCACTGGGTACTGCCCTAAGGTGACTGGCCAAGGGGCAAGAAAGGGCTGACATCTGCTGTACTCCATTGGATGAGCTATGTTGGCTGGCATGCTGCTGAGTTCACCCAGAGTAAGGGGATACTTTCTCTTTGCACAAAAGCTTCCAGTCACTGGCCAAACCTCTTAGTGGGGTAACTGCTGTTGGAAGAGTGCCTTTTCCAATTTATTTAAAGGCATCCTGTACACAGGCTGTTATGGATTGAATTGTGTCCTCCTCAAAATCCTAACCCCTATATTTGTGGATATAATCCCATTTGGGAATAGAATTTTCTTTCTTATGTTAATGAGGCCATGCCACTGTAGGGTGTGTCTTCAGCCAGTCACTTTGGAGGTATGAAAGAGAGATTAGGCACAGAAGCAAGCAAGCAGGAATAGGGGAAAGAGATGCCACATGGCGATCTTCAAGGAATGCTGAGAAGAAAGCTAGAGATGAGACAAGAATTTTCCCCTAAAGCAGACAGAGAGAGCCTGCTCCTAGAGCCAGTGTCTAGAATTCAGAACTCTAGCCTTCTAACCTACGGGCAAATGAACTTCTGCTCAGTAAAGCCACCCACTTATGGTATTTCTGTTGTAGCAGCACTGGGAAACTAAGACACAAGTGCTTCTTTATGGATATGACTCAGAGGTAGAGCACTTGCATCACTATCTACCTGCTCACCAAAGCTGGACAACGCAGATCATCTTTATCATTTCTTTGTTCATCTCCCAACAAGGAAATGCAGGGAGCTTGGTATAGTATAAGTCTTCTTTGTTTCTTTCTCTTTTTTTAATTGGGTGAAATATCCAGGCGCCTTGTTTTTTAGGTAAATGTAGAATTAGAAAGTCACACTTCCCTAAATACTCATTGGACCCTATTAATTATGCCAGTACAAGACAAATAAGTAACCACTACTCTGGGAGAAGAGTGATTGGAGCTTGGGGGCTATACAAAGTCATCACTCCCCGTATCCCTTAGTATGTATTGCTAATTGCCAGCACAGGAGTGAAAGAACCTCTTGGGAGGAAAGGGAACTGGTCTATATAAGCCTCTCCTTCTCAAGCTCAATGTTATAAGAGCCTCCATGATGGATTGATATTGTCCCAGCTGAGGTGTCTTGGAAGGAAAGGATTCCAAGGGCACAACAGGAAATTCACCATGGATGAAGGAGGAAACTGGACCTATGGAATCCCATGGGGGAGGGCTGGGCCGATCCTGAAATCCTCCCTAGAGTCACTCCCTGGCATAGCATTATGGGCAGAATATGTGAGTGAAAGTAAAACAGCAGTAAACAGTATTCAATAGGTCCTGAGTGTGAGGCGCCATGTGTAGGACCTGGACCGTCAGCACTCATAACAGCAGTGAACAAAATGGTAACTCTGTGGTTTTAGCAGGAGCCACACAACTAGGAATGCAGATATTGCTTTGACTTATGAGACTTTTCATTCTCATTCAGTTTGGTGTTTGAAAACTGACTGACAAGAGATTTTAGATGATTTGGGGTAGGTGTGGGAAGCAGTGTCAAGAGGGAGATATTGGAGTTGCTTATTGACTTATTGAGTATCAAGGAGCTCTGGTGGTATGGTGGTTAAGGCATTTGGCTGCTAAGTAAAAGGTCAGTGGTTTGAATGCATCACAGGAGGAAGATGAGGTAGTCTGCTTCTGTAAAGATTTACAGCCTGAAAACCCAATGGGAAGGTTCTACTCTGTCCTGTAGGGTTGCCATGATTTGGAATGGACTCATTGGTAGTGGGATGGGGTAACAAAAGCATGAATTGGAAAAAAAGAGATGGGACTGTACTTTTACCCCATAGTTATAAAAGGAGTCATATCAGGAGATTTTCCCTCTTCAATGTCTTTCTTTTTTTCTTTTCAAAATGTTTGTTGTTATTTTAAAAATGTTTATTGTGATTTAAAGAGCAAATTCATTTTCCATACAGCAGTTCATATACATTTTGTTTCATAACATTGACTGCAATCCTCACAGTGTAACAGCTTTCTTCCCACTTCCTCCCTGTGGTTACCTCTTCCCTGTGTCCTCCTTTCCTATGCGTTCCTGCTTCCTGAGCTATCTCCCTGTGCCCTTCTGTTCTCTCAAGATTGATCATTCTAAGGAGTGTATCTACCTGGTGTAAATATTCACCCTATATACCTGTTGTTTGGCTGGAAGCTATGGGAGTGAGTTCAATTCCAGGCCTGGAGGGTAACTAGGGGCCATAGTTTCATCAGACTCTCTAAGACCTTAAGCTTGATCTTTGTTATGATTCTGAGTTTTGTTCCACATTGTTCTCCTACTCTATCCAGCATCTCCTGCAGTGATTCCTTTCTGAGTGGTTGACAGTGGTAGCCAGACACCATCGGTTTCTTCTGGTCTCAGAATATAGGCTGAGGTTCACATGGTTCACCAGTCTGTTGGACTAATTGTTTCCATGTGTCTTTGGTTTTCTTCATTTTTCTTTGCTCTAGATGAGGAGAGACCGGTTGTTGCATCTAGATGGCGGCTTGTAAGCTGTTAAGACCCCAGTTGCTACTCACCAAAGTAGGATGTAGAACAATGTTTTGTGTAGTAAGTTATGACAAATGAGCTTGGTCCCCTGTGACCATGATCCTGAGCCCACAGATCCAACAACTCGCTCCATCATGGTGGTTGACTGTGGCTAAGAAGTTATGCCTATGAATGTCTTTCAAATCTTCCTTCCTTTTCTCTCTACATTAACTTCCCTCTTACTCTCCACAGCCAGTCTCTCTAGTCCATTTCCACATTGCTGTAGGAATGATCTTGCTGGAATGCAAATATGACTGTCACTGTCCTGCCTAGCATCTTATGATGACCCCATAGCCTTTTGTATCAAATCCAGATTTCTTGGTTGTATATATTGGCCTTTACTCCCTGGTCCCAGGCTCTCTTTCCAGTGTCAGCTCTTGCAGTAGCTACCAATATGCCCAGTGTACCTGCCACTATGAACTATTTGCTGTTCCCAGGCATACAAAGCTTCTTCATGCCACTCAGCCTTTGGACATGATATCTTTCCCTGTTTCTCTCTTTCTCATCCTTAAAGGTTATTTAGATGTCACCTCCTTCGGGACCCAGAGTATAAGAGGCATCATTTGTTTTTTTCAGCTAGATGTAGCCTTTTGCTTTGTGGGCTTTTGAAATTATAATAATTTAGTTACACACCCTGGTCAGAAGTATTATACTTTCCCACTCCATGATGTGAAAAATCTTAAGAGTCATTTTGGTGAGTCCTTTTGTATTTATAAGTGAGGATGTTTAGTCCAGTTAATGAGCTTTGCCAAAGCATTTTAAAGAGAGTGATACCACTGTATTGAGGATTTCATTTTAAAATAACCACCTGATGTGAAGAGGGCAGAAAGGATTCCTGTTATGGGCTTACAATATATTTATGACAAAAAGGAATGAAAATGAAATTAATTCCAATATCATATTATAATACTGGGATGATAAATTGCCAAAGAGAGGGAATCAGAATGCCAACTTAAAAATGTAATTTGGTGAGATTTTCTTAGGTGATTATATACCACAGTTTATGTAGGAAGTTAAAGGAAACATTTATTTTTAATTCAAAAACATGTTTTCTAAATTTGTTTTTATTTATTAGTTTTCTGTTTTAAAGTGAGGTCCATGTGTTTTGAAATTTACACTGGTGTTGTTTCGGGAAAGCTTTAGAGGAGGAAATACGGTTTAGTGCTGAAAGAAATGGTATTAAGGTGCCACCTAGGGGCCACTTTGTCATTTTTGTCTCTGTCTTGCTGGTGGAGGTTGAGTGCCAGTGGTGGTTGAAATTGAGGTT
>NW_006921655.1:2675356-2691262 GCF_000298275.1 Orycteropus afer afer
TTTTAATTTAATTAAAATTATCCTCCAAATTTTTTATTTAAAATTAATTTTCTTAGCTGGACAGTTTTTGCCATCCATTCTTCTACTGTTCTTAGCTAATAGTGTCAGCAAAGATTTGAGTTAACTTGAAAATCATAGCTTAGTCATATTTTACTGTTTCATTGAAATTATCTCACATGTAAATATTATATACAGGAAATATGTAGAGTGTCCAGAGTGTATAATGGTTGATGGCCAGGTGCAGTGGGATTAGCTTATTTGTTCTTTTAGGGTTAATCTCCTTTAATAGCATATTGTAGAGACAAATAAATGGGAAAACTAATCTTTTGGAAGAAGTTTTTTATTTTTTCTCTTCAGATGAGCTATGTTCAGCAGGCACACACCTCCTTGGAGAGACAGCACAGCTGACTACAATCACTTCTCTTTTTTTTCAACCCTTATACCACATATAATGTAGAACTGTGTCACATATTGAGGTTTTTTTCCCCTCAAGTAAACTGTTAGTTATAGAGATGTTAAGAATGGTAAAAATTCCCTGAGGGTAATCTTGTATATTTTATCTCCTTCAAACCTAAATTCACTGCTATCGAGTTGATTCCAACTCATAGAGACCCCACTGGGTTTCCGAGGCTATAAATCTTTGCCGAAGTACATCACCCCGTCTTCCTTCCATGGAGTGACTGGTGGGTTTGAACCACTCGGCCTTATGGTTAGCAGCCAGATGCCTTATCCACTATGCCACCAGACCTCCTTATGAGAAATCTTTGAAGGTTCCTCTGTCTTTAAAGGCCTTGTGTATGTTGATTATTATCTCTGAGTGGGGATAGTAATAGCACTTGTCTTGTGGGATTGAATGGCAAACTCTCCTACAGTGCCTGCTGTTGTTGTTGTTATGTGCCATCGAGTTGGACATAGTACTGGGTACTTAACGCAGATGAGCTGTTTTCATCCTCATTATGTGGTAAAGAAATCAAGGCTTAGACACCACAGTTCAAACTGTGATTTATCAAGTAAGAAATGGTAAGATTAGTTCACAAAAAAGAAACCCATGTGGACTTGGATATTTTGAAACGAGAGGGATAAGGAATGAATCAGAACCTTGAATTATTCAAAAAATTTTTGAATTTTAAGTCAGTTGTCCCTATTCGATTTTTAGTTGAGAAGAATAATTCATTATGATTCTAGGTATTATTTTCTTTACAGAGTTAAGGACAAAAAATAACCTCTCATTCTGTTTGCTCATCATTCTTTCATTCATTCAGTAACCATTTATGGACAGTGTTTTGTGTGCCATTCATTATGTTTGACACCAGGGATACATCATTGAGCAAGGCAAACAGGGTCACAGTTGTTGTTTCTGTTCTCCAACCTTTAATAATGTTCCCCATGTTCCTCAATGTCTTCTCTGAATTCCTCATGTCCAGCTTTTTAAAATTTTTTTTAACTTTTTATGATAAAATTTTTAAACATCCACGATATAGATGGAAGAGTATAATGGAAACCCTGGTACCCATCTCCCATCTTCAGCTTCAACACTTTTCAAGTCTGTGTCCTCCCTTTCCCCTCCCCTCCCTGCAGTAATCATTGTAAAGCAAATCTAAGCTTTCATGTCATTTAATTTAGAAATACTTCAGTATGAATCTCTAATTGATAAGGATGATTTACAAATAAATCTATCATGCCATTATGAACCTAACAAAATTAACAATTATTCCTTAATATTAAATTATTGATCTCAAAGATGTTTTTTTAAAATTTTTATTTTAGATTAACATATAGAAAAATTGACTTTTTCAGTGTATAGTTCAATGGATTCTTACACAAGTATAGAATAGAGAACAGTTCTGTCACCCCAAAAAACTCCTTTGTGGAATCCCTTTATAGTCATACTCAAAAAGAATGCCATGTAAATGGAATCATACAGTATGTACACTGTTTTGTGTTTGGCTTTTTTCAGTCAGCGTAATGCCTTTGAGATTCACTCAAGTTGTTTTGGTTCAATAGTTTTTTTTCCCTTTTTGTTTCTCAGTAGTATTCCATTGTATGGATGTACCACAATTTATCCATTGACCTCTTGAAGGACGTTAGAGTTGTTTCTGGGTTTGGGTGATTATTAATAGAATGCTATAAACATTCATGTACAGGGTTTGTCTGAACATGAATTTTCATTTCTCAGGGTAAATGCTCAAGAGTGTGATTGCTAAGTCATATGTGTAAGTTTAAAACAAATTGCCAAAATTCTCTTTTCCAGAGTGGCTGTGCCATTTTTCATTTATCTGGTGGTATAGTGGATAAGGCGTTGACTGCTAACCAGAAGGTCAGTGGTTCAAAGCTACCACCTGCTCCACAGAAGGAAGATGGGGTGATCTACTTCTGTAAAGATTTACAGCCTTGGAAATCCAACAGGGGTCGCTATGAGTCAGCATCAACTCGATGGTGGCGAGTTTTTTTTTTTTTTTTTGCAGTGTATGAGAGAATACAGTTCTCATCAGACATTGTTTCACTGCTATTTCCCAGAGAAATCAACACCAATGGAAGCAGCAGTCAAGATATCAGATGATGTATGTTGTTGTTGTTATATGCCGTCAAGTCGGACCCGACTCAGCGACCCCTCCTTGGGTTTCCGAGGCAGTATCACTACAGAAGTAGATTGCCCCATCTTCCTTCTGAGGAGGGCTGGTGGGTTTGAACAGCCAGCCTTCTGGTTAGCAGTCAAGTACCTTAGGCACTATGCTACCAGACCTCCTCAGACGATGTATAGCATTGGGCAAATCTGCTGCAAAAGACCTCTTTCAGGTGCTGAAGAACAAAGATATCTCCTTGAAGACTAAGGTGCACCTGACACAAGCCACGTCAGCAAATGGAGGTCCCAAAAGTTTTACTTTATCCATATCATTAAGGCTGATTCTGCTCTGATGAGGCAGCTCTTTTCTAGTCATATTTTGAGTACCTTCTGACCTAAGGGGCTCATCTTCCTGCACTGTATTGGACAATATTTCTGGGCTATTCATAAAGTTGCTCAATAATGTATCAGACAGTGTTTCTCTGCTATTCATAAGGTTTCCCCTGGGCAATTCTTTGAGAAGTGGATGGCCTCTTCCTTCTTCCTAGTCTGTCTCCATCTGTAAGCTGCATTGAAACCTGTGCACCATGTGCAACCCTGCTGGCGCTTGAAACACCGATGGCTCAGCCTCAAGCCTCACAGCAATGCGCAAGCCACCATCAGTGATGAGGTCCCTGAGTAGCAAAAATAATTTGTGCTCAACTACCAGCATAAATTTTGAATTTTGATTGGGATTGTATAAATAAATTTGGTGAGAAATGACTTCTTTATTGTGTTGAATCTTCCAGTCCATGAGCATGGCCTGTCTTTCTATTTACTTTTAGATCTTTAATTTCTTTGAGCCTGACTTTGTAGTCTTTAGCATACAGATTCTGTATGTGATTTGTTAGATTTCTACTTTAAGTATTTCATGTTTTTAGAGTTATTATCAGTGACTTTTTTTTGCATTCTAATTGTACATTGGCAATATATATAGAGAGAACTATGGTTAGTTTTTGTATATTGAACTTGCTAAACTCACTTGTTAGTTCTAAAAGTTTTTTTTTTTTCCAATCCCGTTTCTGATTACTTGGAATTTTCTCTGTAGCCAATCATGTTGCCTGCAAATTGAAACAGTTTTTTTTTTTTTTTTTTAAATTTCTACTCTGTATTCCTTTTATTTCTTTTCCTTGCTTGTTACAGTGGCTAGAACTCTTCTAGTACAATGTTGATAGGGTTGGTGAGAGTGGACATTTTTGCCTTGTTTCTGACTTTCGGGGAATCAGAAAGCATTCAGTCTTTCACCAATAAATATTATATTAGTTGTAGGTTTTACTAGGTTGAAGAAGTTCCTTTCTGTTCCTAGTTTGCTGAGGGTATTTATCATGAGTACATCAATTGATATTATTATTATTATTATTTTACCTCTTGACAGCTAATATGATGGTTTACATTGGTTGGTTTTTGAATATTGAACTCATCTTGCATTCCCATGATAAACTCCACTTGATTTGGTCCTGTTCAAATTGTGAAGTTCCACAGGGAACACCTAATGAGGGATCAGCTAGCAGAGAACATAAGGGATTTGTGTTTGCGCAGATTTGATGGAAGTCAGTTGTCTTTTGGGCTGTTGATTCTACCTATTAGCTTCTGCTAACCTGTTTCTCAAGAACCTACTTACAGACCAACCATGCCTCTCCAGACAGTACACTTTTCCTCCACCCTCTCTGTCTGTTTGTATTTATGTTCGTTCTCTTTCCCTGCCTGTACTGGCCCAGAAACTTCCATCTACTGGAGGCACCTCTGGGCATCTCCCTCCATTTGTGTTGTGAAATTTAATTTATTGCAGGAGGGTTTACGGGATAAATGGCATTTTAAGAAGCAAACATTTAAATATAAAAACATCAATAATTAAAACCCGAAACAACTATTGTTGTCGATTCTGACTCATGGCGACCCCATGTGTTACAGAATGGAACTGCTCCATAGGCTTTTTCTGAATGGAATCCTCTACAGTTGGTCACTAGGCCTTTCCTCTGGGGCCCCACTGAGTAGGTTCAAACCACCAACTTTTATGCTGGTAGTTGAGTGCAAACTGTTTTTGCTACTCAGGGACCTCATCTGTGATTAGAGTGTTAAAATTTAAATAATATAAATAATTGTTTTTTTCCAAGTTTTGCACTTTCATGAAGCAATAAAATTATGAATGTCTTGTTACATGTAGTCTTCTAAGATTTTATTTTAAATTGCAATTTATTTTGGAAGCTAATGGAAGCAAACCAGAAAGTAATAGAAATGTTTGCTTGTGGTTGACATAATTCGTTTGCCTCCTCAGAGAGGCTAAATTCCAAAGAATTTTTTTCTGGATTCTTGAGTCTAGAGAGACAACGGTACAGAGATTCCTGTGAAAGCGAGCACTCATTCGGGGCGCCTCAGTGCGCATGACCACCCGCTCACCCCCGTCTTGGGGACCAGCAAGAATGCCCTGGGTTGTGGTATGAGTCCAGAGTGCTGCTTTGTATTGAAGCATAGTCTCAGTTTCTTTGAGTCAACCATTAATAGATGTCAAGTTTGCATTATAGGTTTTAATTCCCAAGCAGTGCTAAAAGCAAATGTGTGGGGTTTTATATTTCCAGATGCTTTCACCCCCTACCCCTCAAAAAATAAAATACGGAGGTTTGGTTTGCAGCAAGCCACATTTCTTCTAATAAAAACAGTTGGAACAAAATGTGTTTTTTTAAGCATATAAAAATGTCAGGCCATAATGGTTTTAGTGTTGTACATTTAAAAGTGGATCACTAATATTTAAGATAAGACTATATGCAAAGAAACCAAATTATGGAAAATAAGTTATAGTATATCATTTATATCAAGGAGAAGCTAGTTGGAAACTAATTTAGCAACTATATTGAGATGATTTTATTCGAACTTCTGTATAAATGCATGTCTTTCAGCTTTAAGTTATTTCAAATTTTGGCCTTAAACGTATTAAGCTCTTGTACTTGCAGCTGGGTCCAACGTTTCAAAAATCCTGTTTGTGTTTGAAGACATAATTCCTTATGTGAAAAAGTGTCCCCCTTCTGTGGACTCCCCAGAGAAAGCATCTCAGTAGGTCCTGGTGCCAAAATCAATCACACGTCCTTTGGACCCTCTCACTTCCTTTCATCTGGTTGATCTTCCGAGCTCCTTTCTGCCCTGTCTGCTCGGAGGCACAGAACAAACATTTTAGCTCATCTCTAGCAAGGCCTTGCATTTTGCATGTTGCCCATATATCTGGAATCATTTCATCTTATTTCTTTCACTTTTTTATTTCCTTTGCTCCTATTTCCCTTTCCCCATATAATGGTGCACTTATTTTTGTAAGTGGATTTAAATCCATTTTGAGATAATATAGTTGAAAATATGTTTTTTAAATTCTGAATTAAGGTTTTCAAAAAATTATTTCATTTTACATAATTAATTTCTGTAGCACTTTTATACTTTTTCTTCATAACTTATATTTGCATAGTTTTAAGTGACAAAATTCCAAGCAGAGAAATTCCTGATTCTTATAAGAAGCCTTGGCGGTGCAGTGGTTGGTGCTTGGCTGCTAACCAAAAGGTCAGCAATTTGAACCCACCAGCCACTCCAGAAAGATGGGACAGTCTTGGGAACCCAATGGGGCAGTTCTGCTCTATCCCATAGAGTGACTATGAGATGGAGTTGACTCCACAGCAATGTTTTTTTTTTTTTTTTATGGTTTGGTATTATGACATGTTTTAAAAAATCTTTATTGCCTTTTCAAATGATAAAAGTAATACTGGCTGGTTACAAAAACTTCAAACGTGATAGAACTATATACAGTGTAGCAAACAAAGGTGTTTTGTAATCCTTTCCTTCAAAAAAATTTTTTTTAACCATTTGGTGTATAGTTTTATGGCATGACTTTTGTGTTATATTGGAAGGGTACTGGAAATGATGTTTTTTTTTTTTTTCCTCTGTGAATCTTGAGTATATAACTTTTTCTTATTTCTATGTTGTGATATATATGACTATATATATAGATTGAATTATTTTCCCCCAAAAGAGTGTGTTGTAAATCCTAGCTTATATGCCTGGGTTAAGGAGCTCTGGTGGTGTAGTGCCTAAGACATTTATTTGGCTGCTAACCAGAAGTTGGTGATTCAAACCCACCAGCCACTCCATGGAAGGAAGACTGGGCAATCTACTTCCATAAAGATTTACAGCCTCAGAAACCCAAAGTGGGTCTCTATGAGTCAGAATCACCTCAATGGCAGTGAGTTTGGTTTTATGCCTGGGTTATAATCCCATTTGGGAAAGGGTTACCTTTGTTATATTAATTAAGCAGGATTAGTGTATGGTATATCTTGAGTCAACCTCATTAGAGATACTAAAAAAAAAAAAAAAAAAATCAAACTCACTGCCATCGAGTCATTTCTGACTCATTGCAACCCCCATTGGGTTTCTCAGGCTGTAAATCTTTATGGAAGTAGATCGCCTGGTCTTCCTTCTGCGGAGTGGCTGGTGGGTTTGAACTGTTGACCTTCTGTTTAGCAGTCAAGTGCCTTATCCACTACACCACCATAGCTCCTTCATTAGAGATGTAGAAGACATTAAACAAATGACCAGAGGAGTGATAGGGGAAGAGAGAGATGCCAAGCCCTGTGAAGATCATTCAGGAGCAAAACCTCAAGAGACAAGGACCTTCCTCCAGAGCTGACAGACAGAAAGCCTTCCTCTAGAGCCCTGGACCCAGCCCTGAATTCAGACTTCTAGCCTCCTAAACTGTGAGAAAATAAATTTCTGTTTGGTAAAGCCACACACTTGTGGTACTTCTGTTATGGCAACTCTAGATAATTAAGTTATATGTAGTACCTTTATCTATATATCTATAGATATCTGTATCTGTACCTAAGGAATCTATTGCTGCTGTGGTTAAAACATTTGACTGCTAACCAAAAAGCTGGCTGTTTGAACCCACCAGCCACTCTGTGGGAAAAAGATGAGGCACTCTGTTTCTGTAAAGATTTACAGCCTTAGAAACCCTATGGGGGCAATTCTACTCTGTCCTATAGGGTCACTATGAGTTGGAATCAATTCAATGGCAGTGGGTTTGGTTTTTATATCTCTATCTATTGATATTTTTCTTCTGTATAGTGTAGAAGATAATGGCAGTTAAATCCAAAGAGCATACAACTCAATGTTTCTGGAATACTTTGTAGGAGATCCTGGTTGCTCTTCATACTGTGCAGATGACACTTAGGGTATAGAGGGTAGTGGTTCACAGTCCATCATGGCATCAGCTTTAGTTAGACCTATATTCAGTTCCTGGTAGCTGAGTGACTCCAGGAAAATTACCTCACCTTCATAAGGCCTGGCTTTCTGTATGTAGTAATAGTTGCTTTAAAGTATTGTCATGAGCAAATGAAAAGTTATACGTAAAGTACGTAGCATAGGGTCTGAAAATAGTAAATAGTACATGAATGCTGGTAGCTGTATTATTTTGGCTATAGTTGACTGCTATTTTTAGAGAAACTATAACTAATCATGGTGTCAATAAGATAGAAAGTTTTTCTTCCCCTTATATTTATATCCAGATAGAAGGTCCAGGGCCAAACTTGTGGTTCCACAATTACCAAAGATGCAGGTTCCTTAATATATATCTTCCATCTTATGTTCTAATCTGGCTGCTCTTGCTCTGGCCACCTCTATCACATTCCAGTCAGGGGAAGGTTGTGACTGGAAAATTGTATACGGCACGTATTCTTGCATTCCATTGGCCAAAACTTAATCATATGGCCATATCTAGCTGCACTGGCGGCTGAGAAGTCAGTGTGTAGCTGAAGTAACCTGTGGCCAGCTAAACATTCTGATACAATGTGAGAAAAGAACAGAGTTGGGAAGCAGCTTGCACTCCCTGCCATGGTGGCTACAGGATTGTCTGTGAAACATGGTAGGCTCCTAATATGTTCTCTTTAAGAACTGGTTCTTGCTCTGTCATCTGTGCATTTATCAAACTCCTTTGTAAACTTGTTTACATTTTTATCTTTCATTTCGTCTCATGTACTTTGGACATGTTATCAGGAAGGATTAGAGAAGGATATCATCTTGGTAAAGTAGGGGCCATAGTCTTGGGGTTCCACCAGGCTCTATCAGACCAGCAAACCTAGTCCCTTTTTTTTTTTTTTCAAATGATTTTGAGTTTTGTTCCACATTGTTCTCCTTCTCTATTCAGGATCTCCTACATAGATTCCCCTACGAGTGGTAGACAGTGGTAGCCAAGCACCATCTAGTTCTGGACTCAGTCGTATAGGCTGAGGATTGCAGCTTTTGAGATCCCAGTCGCTACTTGCCAAAGTAGGATGTGGAACAATGTTTTGTGTAGTATGTTATGCCAATTGAGCATTATGCCAATTGAGCTTGATACCCCCTGTGACCATGGTCCTGAGCCCACAGGTCCAACTACTCGCTCCCTCTGGCTGTGGCTAAGAAGCGACTACAACCTTGTCCCTTGTCAGCTCTACTATATACCTGGGAATTCTTACAGAACATACAAGTACACTTGTAGAGACATTGTCTGGCAACCCTATACATGGTCATGGGCATACTCCCCGCTGCATAGACATACCTAATTGTTCAGCCCTTTGGTACTTATTCTTAACATTTCCCTAGTTCTATCATTATATGGCTTAAATGGGCACACCTTATTCATTGATATTAATCAAGCAATGTGGCCATTTGCTTGCTGAGTTTCCCTACTTCACATTCATGTTGTACAGACTTCAGGTACATGATTATAAACATTCAGATGAATTCGAAAAGATTCTGAATAGAAAAAGCTGAAGGTTTTGTGTCTTATAAATAAGAGCTTAGGTATCAAGTGGCTGTTTCAAGTATTAATGTTAAAATTTGTGTCTGTGACAAATGGAAAATTACACAGCCAAGGCAGATACCTGTGATAACATTATTGTTTTCCCCTTAATGTTATTGTTGTTGTTGTTATGTGCCTTCGAGTCGGACCCGACTCATAGCGGCCCTTCCTTGTGTTTCCAAGGCATTATCACTACAGAAATAGATTGCCCCATCTCCCTTCTGAGGAGTGGCTGGTGGGTTTGAACCCCCAGCCTTCTGGTTAGCAGTCAAGTGCCTTAACCATTATGCTACAAGAGCTCACATTATTATTATTATTACTATTTTAGCATTGACTCATCATTAAAATGCTTTAGTGTAAATGCTCTTATTGGTGTCAATGATATTCTTATGTATGGGGGTAAAATCTACTATTTAATAGGCCTTTTTTTTTACAGAGTTCTATGCCATCTTGGATATAGCAGAACTTATATTTTAAAATAAGACTTTATAGTCCTTTCAGCTGGATAGTAGCTAAACCTATTACCAGAATTTGAGTATTAACTGGAGTAGAGACTCAGTTGATAGTTTGCCAGGGCAACAGATCAAACAAATGTATAAGGCCTTGCAATAGTTGTTCAGATCTGCTTTGTTTCTAGACCTGGATTTAAGATGTTCAGTGTTCCTCCTTGCTTAGCCGTTAGACTGCCTGGACTCCTTGGCTACTGCAATAATTATAATGAACTGTTCTCTATCTTTCCTAAAGTGCTAATGTAAGTTGTCTAAGCATGGAACCATCTGAGCAGTTAATATGATTATTATTCAAATTTACACACCAACTGCTGAAGCCAAAGATGAAGAAATCGAATATTTTTACCAACTTCTGCAGTCTGAAATTGACCAAACATGCAACCAAGATGTATTGGTTAACACTGGTGATTGGCATGCAAAATCTGGAAACAAAGAAAAGTCACCAATAGTTGGAAAATATGGCTTTGGTGATAGAAATGATGCCAGAAATTGCATGGTAGAATTTTGCAAGACCAATGACTTATTCATTGTAAATACCTTTTTTTAACAGCATAAGTACTGACTTTACATGTAGACCTCACCAGATAGAATACATAGGGATGGAATAGATTACATCTGTGGAAAGAGGCAATAGAGAAGTTCAGTATCATCATTTAAAACAAGGCCAGGAGCTGACTGTAGAGCAGACCATTAATTGCTCATATGTAAGTTTAAATTGAAGCTGATTAAAATGAAAACAAGTCCATAAGAGCCAAAATACAACCTTGATTTACCACACCTGAATTTAGAGACCATCTGAAATGCGTTGAACACCAGTGACTGAAGACCAGAGGAGTTGTGGGATGACATCCGGAACATCATACATGAAGAAAGCAAAAGGTCATTAAAAAGATGAAAGGAAGAAAAGACCTAAATGGATGTCAGAAGAGGCTCCAAAACTTGCTCTTAAATGTAGAGTAGCTAAAGTGAATGGAAGAAATGATGAAGTAAAAGAACTGACTGGAAGATTTCAAAGGGTAGCTTGAGAAGACAAAGTAAAGTATTATAGTGAAATGTGCAAAGACCTAGAGTTCAGAAACCAAAAAGGAAGAACACGCTCGACATTTTTGAAACTGAAAAAACTGAACAAAAATTCAAACCTTGAGTTGCAACACTGTAGGATTTTATGGGCAAAATATTGAACCATGTAGGACACATTGAAAGAAGATGGAAGGAATACACAGAGTCATTGTACCAAAAGAAATTGGTCGATGTTCATCCATTTCAGGAGGTAGCATGTGATCAAAAACCGATGGTATTGAAGGAAGAAGTCCAAGCTGCACAGAAGGAACTGGTAAAGAACAAGGCTCCAGGAATTTACAGAATATCCATTGAAATATTTAAACAACCACATGCAGTGCTGGAGGCACTTTTTCATTAATGCCAAGAAATTTGGAAGACAACTACCTAGCCAACTGATTGAAAGAGATCCATATTTGTGCCCATTTCAAAGAAAGGTTGCAGTGTAGTAAATTAGTTAGTGTGACTTTTCTAGCCATACATCTTTGTAAACTCTGTGATGTAATTTGCTGTGAGCAACTGAGGAGCTCCTGATTGTAAAAGTTATCCACCTGGGGTATTTCTGTTGGGTACAACACAAAGCAATGTTCTAGGAGGTTCCTGCTCTCTCTCAGGTGCTTAGAATTCTGATATTATGATTGGTTAGTTTGGCCACTCTGCCAGGCTCAAAAGGAGGCCTCCTAGAGGCAGAAGAGGGCTCTCTCTGACTGCTGGTTAAGGAAGACGTGACACTGAAAGAGAAATGTGCTCCTGAAAGAGACATGCATTGCTGGGTAAGAGACGCAAGAGACACACATTGCTGAGTGAGACACCGAGGGACACTCACTGTTGGGAGAGAGACTGTGAGAGACTGCTACGAGAGAGACTGTGGGCTGGGAGAGAGACTGAGCATTTTTCCTGAACTTGAATTGTAGCCTGGTGCTTCCCTAATAAACCCTGTAATCTGTGAGTTCTGTGTGGCCACTGCAGTGAATTATTGAACCCAGGAGAGAGGTGGTGGGTGCTTTGGGAGGAACGGTTGGTGAAAGGGCTGGAGGGAGGCAGCATGTCTGGCTTTGCAGGAATAGGCCTTGGGTTGCTGATGGTGATTGTCTTCCTCTTGTGGGGTCTCTAACATGAGGTCAGAACATGTGGTCTCCTTGTCTTTTTTGCAAAGGTGATCCAACAGAATGTGTAAATTATCAAACAATATCATTCATATCGTACACAAGTAAAATTTTGCTGAAGATAGTTCAAAAACAGTTGCAACAGTATATTTACAGGGAACTGCCAAAAATTCAAGCTGGATTTAGAAGAGGACATAGAATGAAGGATGTTATTGTAGATGTCAGATGGATCTTGGCTGAAAGCAAAGAATACCAGAAGGATGTTTACCTGTTTTATTGACTATAAAAAGCCATTAGACTGTGTGAATCATAACAAATTAAGGGTAACATTGTGAAGAATGAGAATCCTAGGACACATTAATGTGCTCATGTGGAACCTGTACACAGATCAAGACAAGAGGCTGTTGTTCAGACAGAACAAGGGGATATTGCATGGTTTAAAATCAGGAAGGATGTGTGTCAGGGTTGTATCCTTTCACGATGCTTATTCAATGTGTATGCTGAGCAAACAATCTGAGAAGCTGGACTATATAAAGAAGAACACAGCATCAGGATTGGGGGAAAACTCATTAACAACCTGCCATATGCAGATGGCACAACCTTGCTTGCTGAAACTGAAGAGATCTTTAAGCGTTTAATGATCAAGATCAAAGACTACAGTCTTCAGTATGGATTACACGTAACATAATGAAAAAAATTCTCACAACTGGACCAATAAGCACCATCATGATAAATGGAAAAAATATTGAAGTTATCAAAGATTTCTATTTACTTGGATCCATAATCAACACCTATGGAAGCAGCAGTGAAAAAATCAGAGCTCTTATTGTACTGGGCAAATTTGCTGCAAGGGACCTCTTTACAGTGTTAAAGAGCAAAGATGTCACTTTTGAAGACTGAGGTGTGCCTGACCCAAGCCATGGTATTTTCAGTTGCCACATATGCATGTGAAAGCATATGAGCACATGAGCATATCTCGGATAGAAGAAGGATTCATGCCTTTGAGTTGTAGTGTTGGTGAAGAATACTGAAAATACCATGGACTGCCAGAGAACAAACAAATCTGTCCTGTAAGAAGTGCACCCAGAATGTTTCTTAGAAACGAGGATGGCCAGACTTTGTCTCACCTGCTTTGGTCACGTTGTTAGAAGGGACTAGTCACCTGCTTTGGTCATGTTGTTAGAAGGGACTAGTCCTTGGAGAAGGATATCATGCTTGGTAAAGTAGACAGTGAGCGAAAAAGGTCAAGAACCTCAGCAAAATGGATTGACAAAGCGGCTCCAATGATGGGCTCAAGCAAAACAAAGATTGTGAGGATGGCACAGGCCTGGGCAGTGTTTTGTTCTGTTGTACTCAAAGGGTCACTGAGTCAGAGTTGGCTTGACAGCACCTAACAACAACAACATTCTCCATCTTTCCTAAACTGGTAATGTGGGTTGTCTGAACATGGAATGTCCTAAAATCTCATGAAAAGTGATCCAGCTTGTTTTAGTTAACAAGGAGAAGAATGGATTTAAAGGCACTAAACCCCAAAGTTAACTGCTGATTAGTGAACCTGTGCATATAGGTAGTCTAACACCCAAACAAAATTTACCCTTGCTTTTAAATTTTGTTCTGATACTTTTATAATGGGGAATTTTTCTGGATTAAAAATAAGAAACGAATACCCAAAGAATTAAAAAACCTGAAAGCCTTTTGGTTGCTTTCAGTGAATTAACTCTTCCCTGTTTAATTTTAGCAACTTTTGTGGCTTCGTGTGGACAGATTATACATGGAAGCAAAATCTGCCTCGTGCAGACCCAAACTATATGATTTCAGGTTGCCTTCCTGTAGTGATGGAACATTACCATCAGATGAGTCCATAATTCTGACTTTAGGTAGTGAGAACATAAAACAGTATTAGAGAAGGGAAAAAAACCATGCCCTTGATAAGAATTGGGAGCAGAATTTTATTTTTAGAAAGTAAAATTTGGAACAACTGTTACCAGTTTTCTGGTATTTATCATTTTAAAGACTTACAGTATTTTTATAAAGTGTGTTTCACTATTATCATTATTTTGCATATGAATGTTTCTATCTCTCAAACAAAATATTCAATAATATTTATCTTTCTGATGAGATATTTGACTTACATGACTATTTTTAAAGAATTTGTTCATTTTGGTGGAGTTATTATTACAGTGTTTAAGCTATATTTGTGTATTTTCCTCCTCCTTATGAATGTCTCTTTTTTGAATTTTAAAACTAAATACGAAATGCTTTTTTTTTCTTTTTGTTGCATAGTTTCTAGAAAGAACACAACAGTATAGACTGTTTATTATTGACTAAATTCGTTTGTGTTTCCTTTATTGAGAATACTTCTAGCTATATTTGTGAGTTTTTGAGGTTTAAATATACTGACTGTTAAGTTCTATTTATTAGCAAAATATGTTATCTACTGTTAACATTTTATTATATTTCTGCATGACATTTTTCTATGGGTACAAGTATACTTATGCATACCTATATAACAAATCAAATTCCCTAGAATTAAAATCTAGGTGTAGAGATATAGTATACATATATACATTGCATATATTATATATACTATTATGTTTTGAAAATTCCACCTTGTGAATAATGTTACTTTGAAAACAACCCTTTTAATAACTGCCTAGTAGTCACAGCCTTGAAAACTCTATGGAGCCGGGAGACCAAAAGGGCAGCATTTGCCCCAAAACAAATTCAAAAGGCAAAAAGAGACAGGACACAAGGGCAAATTGTGGCATGGAACATAGGGAGGAAGCAGGGAAGAGTGCTATTACATTGGGGGAATTGCAACTAATGTTACAAAACGAAATGTGTATAAATTGTTGAATGGAAAACGAATTTGCTCCTAAACTTTCACCGAAACCAAGAAAACAGAACAAACCCCAAAGCCCTGTAGAGTGCAGTTCTACTCTGTACACGTGAATCCCTGAGCCACAGTCACTTGATAGCAATGGGTGTTTGGTGAGTACTACAATACATTATGTGATATACCATGTTTTATTTTACTTTTTGCCTCTTGTTAAATATTTAGATTTTGTGTGATTAGAAATAATGCTGCAACAGACATTCTTGTATACTTATCTTTTTATGTGTTTTTGATTATTTCCTTAGGGTAGATTCCTAGTCAGTAATTCAACTGACTTAACAGGGTATGGAAAAAAAAAAAAAAAGTAAAGGCTCTTGATACTTAATGCCAAGTTCATTTATTCAGTCTAAAAGTATTTCTAAGCACCAATATTGTTTCATGCCCTTGAGATACAACAATTAATAAGATACGGTCCCTGCTGTCAGCTCATAGTCTAGTTGGAGGATAGACGTGTGATTAAACACATGTTCTCCATGAACATTAAGTCCATGTTTTCCAGAAAGTTTTTACTAATTTACATATCACTAACGTTATCATCAAGGAGCTCTGGTGGTGTAGTGCCTAAGGCATTTGACTGCTAACCAGAAGTTTGGTGGTTCAAATCCACCAGCCATTGTGCAGAAGGAAGACTGGGCAATCTACTTCTGCAAAGATTTACCACCTCAGAAATCCAAAGGGGTTGCTTTGAGTTGGAATTGACTCGATGTCACTGAGTTTTTTTTTTTTTTTTTTCTTTCCCCCGTTAATACCCTGCTTAAAACCATCAGAGGTGACTCCACAGCAGCAGCATAAACACCCTCATTCTGCCGACAGGTCTCTGGCCTCCCCTCTGCTCAACTGTGATCTGGGACCACACGTACAGTCATAAACATTCACCCACTTCTTTGAATGATGTGGTTTCACATTTTGCAGCTCTATGTCCT
>NW_006921655.1:2691362-2695317 GCF_000298275.1 Orycteropus afer afer
TTTTTTTTTTTTTTTTTTTAACATTATCAACATATTCATCAAGTAGTTTGGGAATGTTTACATGTGTTGTATTGGTATTAGTGCATTATGGAATATATGAAACAAGTATTTTAATTTTTGTTATTCATATCCCAAATCACATACCTAATAATTTTTGACATTTATTAATCTAGCAAAATCTAATTTATTTCAGTATCCTCATTTCTGTAACAAAAGATTTATTTATTTTTGCATTCACATAACCATAACTTTATGGGGGCTTTCATACAGTGTTCTCCCAGTGCATGATACTTTTTATCACTGACAAATAGAACACAGCTCTGACACTTGCCACAGTTAACAAAGAACTATAAACTCATAGGGAGCTCTGGTGGTGTAGTGCCTAGCCATGTGACTGCTAACCAGAAGGCTGGTGGTTCAAACCCACCAGCCACTCCTTGGAAGGAAGGTTGGGCAATCTACTTCCAGTGATACCGCCTCAGAAACCCAAGGAGGGGTCGCTATGAGTCGGGTCTGACTCGATGGCAGTGAGTTGGTTGGTTGGTTATAAACTCATATTGTTTGAAACTATCTTGACACTATTTTGTGCTCTTTTTCAAAGACAAAATGACCCTTATTTTAGATGTATTTTTTATGAATGTAAACAAGGCAGATAAGAGTAGAGCCTAAAACCTTACCATAGTGAAAATGCATGGTAATACTATTATATTTAATGTACAGATTCTCCAGTGCCATATATGCACTGCTTTAATCTTCAGGACAGAAATAGAAGATTTTCCATTTCTCAGGACAGTAGGTTGATTGGCTGCATCACTATAACTAGTGTATTAAATATCTGGCAATCAAAGGCAATTATTTGTCATCAGAATACGTGAATGACATGTGGGAGGAGCAGAACCACATTTTTATGTTGTTTGAGAGGTGGGAAGGCAAATGTGGCTTTCATGGAGCGTTGAGCTGCATTCCAGTGTCCAGAACATGCAGTCTTTGGGAATAATTACCCTATTCATTGCTCAATGGGTTTTCCACATGTGAAGGCTGCCAAGCTCCTCTGGCTTCTAATTTAGGAGCTAAAGGGATTTCCTTACTGGGATCAAAAATGATCTTTGAACACATGTACAGCCATTTACTCAAATATGGCCACAGATGGACACTGTACCTTGTGTGGCAAGATAAATTATGTGACTGAGCTGTTTTCCAGAGTGTACCTTTTCAGAATAATATACCTAATATTTTTCTGGCCCATTAGAGTTCCTCAGGACTATCTTTATGACTGAGTGTATGATCTCCATCCTTAAATGAACAAGTAAACTATTTCTAATAAATAATGAGAAATGGTGCAACATTTACCATTGTACACTTTCAGTTTTATGTACTTGCATTTCATTGATATCAATGAAATAAATTTACTTATCAAAGGAAATAAGTGAAGTAGATTGTATATCCCACCATAAATGCAAAAAAACTCACTGCCCTTGAGTTGATTTGACTCATAGCCACCCCTCGTTGGGTTTCTGAGGCCATGTGTCCATGGAAGTAGATTGCCCATTCTTGCTTCTGAGGAGTGGCTGGTGGATTTGAACCTCCAGCCTTCTGGTTAGCAGTCAGATGCCTTAGACACTATGCCACCAGAGCTCATAGCAATTCTGAAAGTTTCTGCTTTTAGAATAAGTTTTTAGTGAGGTAAGGACTTAAGTTTGATTGTTATTTTGATTCTTGATTTAATATATCCTTAAATTTTATGTTTGAGTTTACATTTGTTAGAAGGGTATCTTGCTATTTGGCAATCTTTTGGGACTTAATTTTTCAGCTAATATTATATCACCAAGCTCCCTATATTGCCATGATCGACCTATATTTTTGCATGCAGCTATAGTGCACTCTTTTTGAGGGCTGTATAATATTCGATAGTGGGACTATACCTAAATTTATTTACCCAGTACAGACAACAACAACAACAACCTGTAAATAGACTCTTGTGGGGTTTTTTTTCCCCAAGATTTGTTATTATGGATGCTATTGCCATGAACATTCTTGTATGTGCTGTCTGCTTTATATGTACAAGAATTCCTGTTGTTGTTGTTAGGTGCTGTCAATTTGGCTCTGACTCATAGCAACCCTATGTACAACAGAATGGAACACTTCCTAGTCCTGTGCCAGCCTCACAATCTTTGCTATACCTGAGCCCATCCTTGCAGCCACTGTGTCAGTCCATCTCATTGAGGGCCCTCCCTTTCTTTGCTGACCATCCACTTTACTAAGCATGATATCCTTCTCCAGGGAATGGTCCCTTCTAACCCCATGTTCAAAGTAGGTGAGACTAAGTCTGGCCATTCTCACTTCCAAGGAGCATTCCAGCTGTTCTTACAGGACAGATTTGTTCATTCTTTTGGCAGTCCATGGTACTTTCAGTATTCTTCGCCAACATCACAACTCAAAAGCATCAACTCTCCTTCAGTCTTCCTTGTTCATTGTCCAGCTCTCACATGCATGTGAGGCAATTGAAAATACCATGGCTTGGGTTAGGTGCACCTTAGTGTTCAAGGAGACATCTTTGCTCTTCAGCATTTGAAAAAGATCTTTTGCAGCAGATTTCCCCAGTGCAATATGTTGTCTGATGTCTTGACTGCTACTTCCATTGGTTTTGATTGTGGTAATATTAACCACAATCATATCAAGTAATATGAAATCTTTGACAACTTCAAACTTTTCTCCATTTATTGTGATGCTGCTTATTGGTCCAGTTGTGAGGATTTTAATTTTCTTTATGTTGAGATGTAATCCATACTGCAGACTGAAATCTTTAATCTTCATCAGTAAGGCTTCAAGTCATCCTCACTTTCAGCAAGCAAGATTGTGTCGTCTGTGTATTGCAGGTTGTTAATGAGTCCCCTTCTGATCCTAATGCCACGTTCTTCTTCATATAATTCAGTTTCTTGGATTATTTGCTCAGCTCACAAGTTGAATAAGTATGGTGAAAGGATGCAACCTTGAGCCATTCCCTTCCAGATTTTAAACCATTGACTATCCCCTTGATCTGTTTGAACAACAGCCTCCTGGTCAATGTACAGGTTCTTGATGAGCACAATCAAGTGTCCTGGAATTCCCATTCTTCTCACTGTTACCCATAATTTGTTATGATCCACACAATTGAATGCTTTTGCATAGTCAATAAAACACAGGTAGACATATTTCTGGTATTTGCTTTCAGCCAAGATCCATCTGACATCAGCAATGATATCCCCCATTCCATGTCCTCTTCTGAATCCAGCTTGCATTTCTGGAAGTTCTCTGTCAATATACTGCTGCAACCATTTTTGAATTATCTTCAGCAAGATTTTACTTGCGTGTGATGTTAATAATGTTTGATAATTTCCACATTCTTTGGGATCACCTTTCTTTGGAAAGGGTACAAATATGGATCTTTTCCAGTCAGTTGGCCAAGTAGCTCTCTTCCAAATTTCTTGGCATAGCCAAGTGAGTGCCTCCAGCGCAGCATCTGTTTGTTGAAACATCTCAGTGGGTATTCTGTCAATTCCTGGAGCCTTGTTCCTTGCCGATTCCTTCAGTGCATCTTTGACTTCTTCCTTTAATACCATTGGTTCTTGATCATATGCTACTTCCTGAAATTGATGAACGTTGACCAATTCATTTTGGTACAGTGACTCTGTGTATTCCTTCCATCTTCTTTTGATGTTTCCTGCATTATTCAATATTTCCCCTGTTGAATCTTTCAATATTGCAACTTGAGGCTTAAATCTTTTCCTCAATTCTTTCAGTTTGAGAAATGCCAAGTGTGTTCTTTCCTTTTGTTTTTCTAACTCCAGGTCTTTGCACATTTCATTATAATAATCGACTTTGTCTTCTTGAGCTGCTCTTTGAAATCTTCTGTTCAGCTCTTTTATCTTGTCATTTCTTCCATTTGCTTTGTTGTTGTTGTTGTTATGTGCCGTCG
>NW_006921655.1:2696995-2709850 GCF_000298275.1 Orycteropus afer afer
GAAAGAGGGGGAGGCCTTCAGGGAGATGGATTGATACAGTGGCTGTGATGATGGGCTCGAGTATAGCATGGATTGTGGGGCTGGCGCGGGATCGGGCAGTGTTTGGTTCTGCTGTGCATGGGGTCGCTATGAGTCGGAAATGACTCAACGGCACTTAACAACAACAACAACAACAAATTAAGGAGAGGTATAATCAAAGTCATATTTTGGCTCTCATGGACTTATTTTAATTGTCTCAGCTTCAAGTTAAACTTGCATATGAGCAACTGATGGTCTGTTCCACAGTCTGCTCCTGGCCTTGTTGTGGCTGAAGATAATTAATTTCTCCATCTCCTTTTTCCACAGATGTAGTCGATCTGATTCCTGTGTACTCCATCTGGCCAAGTCCACATATATAGCTGTCATTTGTCTTGTTGAGAAAGGTATTTGCAATGAATAAGTTGTTGGTCTTGCAAAATTCTTTCATGTGATCTTCAGTGTTATTTCTATCACCAAGGCCATATTTTCCACCTACCGGTGATTCTTCTTTGTTTCCAACTTTTGCATTCCAATCACCAGTGATAATCAACACATCTTGATTGCATATCTGGTCAATTCCAAACTGCAGAAGTTGGTAAAAATCTTTGATTTCCTCATCTTTGGCTTTGGTGGTTGGTAGGTAAACTTGAATAATTGTAGTATTAACTGGTCTTCCTTGTAGGAGTATGGATATTATCCTGTCCTGACAGCATTGTACTTCAGGATAGATCTTGAAACTTTCTTTGTGATGGTGTATGCCACGCCTTTCTTTTTCAATTTGTCATTCCTGGTATAGTAGATCATATGGTGGTCTGATTCAAAATGGCCAAAACCAGTCCATTTCAGCTCACTAATGCCTAGGATACTGATGTTTATGTGTTCCATTTCATTTTTGACAACTTCCAATTTTCCTAGATTCATACTTCGTACATTCCATGTTCCGATTATTAGTGGACATTTTCAGCTGTTTCTTCCCATTTTGAGTCATGCCACATCAGCAAATGGAGGTTCCGAAAACTTTACTCCATCCACATCATTAAGATTACCTCTACTCTGATGATGTAACTCTTTCCCAGTCATATTTTGAGTGCCTTCTGACCTGAGGGGCTCATCTTCTGGCACTATATTGGACAATGTTTCAGGGCTATTCATAAACTTTTCTATGTATATCAGACAGTGTTTCACTGCTATGCATAAAGTTTTCACTGGCCAATTCTTTGAGAAGTGGATGGCACCTGTCTACTGTGGGTGACCCTGCTGGTATTTGAAATACTGGTAGCATAGCCTCCAGCCTCATAGCAAAACATAAGCTACCACAGAATGACAAACTGACAGCTGAGCGGTGTTCTTCTAGACACCCTTTCAGCATGAAAGTGAACTCATCTTCATGGCTCAACTTTCAGCCAAATACTACACGGGACTATAAGGTGAACAGTGACACCAGAGAGGTACATTCCTTAGAACGATCAATCATAAGAGATCAAAAGAGAAGCATTTGCCCAGAAGTAAAGGTCAGAAGCCAGGAAGGGACAGGAAAGAAGGATGAATAAAAATGGTAAACACAGGGAGGAAGTGGGAAGAATGGTGTTATATCGGGGGAATTGTGATCAATGTCACATATCAAAATGTGTGTGAATTGTTGCATGGAAAACCAATTTTCTCTGTAAACATTCACCCAAATCACAATAAAAAGTTAAAAAAGAGTTCCTCTAGTTTCCATCTAAGAGTAGAATTAATGGGTTATAGGATGTCTGAAACTGACAGATGAGTAAGAATATAATATTTGGTAAATGGTCAGCAAAAAAGGGGAAGATTCTGAACGAGATGGATTGACACAGTGGCTGCCACAATGGGCTCAAGCCTAGCAATGATTATGAGGATGGGGCAGGACTGGACAGTATTTCATTCTATTGCACACAGGGTCAATATGAGTCAGAACTCAACAACAAGGATATCTGAATGTTCAGCTTTACAAAACAATGGTATACTGTCTTCCAAAGTGGTTGTACCAGGTTATATTACTACCAGTAGTACTTAAGAGATCCTGTTGATCCATATTCTCTCTAAGCATTTGACATTTATTACAATTTTTAATCTTTACCAATCATTTGCATTTCTCTGATCTCTAATGAGGTTGAATATTCAAATACTTATCACCATATGTGTTCCCTCTTTTGTTAAATATCATTCATATTTTTTGTCCAGTTTTTTTAATTAGATTGATTGAGCATTTCTTATTATAGATATTCTTTATATAGTCTTTTTTTCTTCTAGTATTTTTCATCTTTAATAAAGTAGTATTTACATTTTTGTTTTCTGTGGTATAATTTATTTTAGTTGCTTATGTATTCTTGATGCTAATTCTTAGTTTTGCTAATCTCAGTTTCTAATTTGTCTTACTTTCTCAAAGATGACTTTTGCTGATCAGATGTTCTTGGTTCTAACAGAGTGAAATTTATGAATATTTTATTTTATAATGAGCATGTTTGTGTCTTTTTAAGAAAACCTTATCTACGAAAGTCAGAAAGAATTTTTTGTTGTTGTAATTTCCACTAAAAATGTAAAGCTTTGCTTCTGACTTAAGTTCTTGATCCATCTGGAATTAGTTTTAGTATGATGTGAAATAGAGGTTCAATTTTCATTTTTTACCACATAAATAACAATTCACCACCTTCATTGTATATTAAAGTAAAATATATGTGTTTTTTTTTCTAGACTATCTTCTATTCCATGTGTCAGTATGTCTGTCCATGCTCCAGAATCATATTGTCTTAATTAGTTAGCCTCATAAGAAGTCCAGATATCTGATAAGATGCAGAGTCCCTGATTCTTTTTCAAAAGTGTCTTGGCTGTTCTTGTTCTTTGTTTTTCCATATGAATTTTTAAATCAGCTTTTCAAGTTCTGCAAACAATTCTCTTAGGATTTTGGTAAGATTTTATTGACATTTTAGGCCAATTTGAAGAGAATGTCATCTTTGTCATCTTTATGTTAGATAGATAATTAGATAGATAACTGCTGTTGAGTCAGCTCTGACTCATGGTGACCTTAATGTACAACAGAGCAAACCATTGCCCAGTCCTGTATCACTCTCACAGTGGCTGGCATGTTGGAGTCCATTATTGTGGGTATTGTGCCAATCCATCTCACTGAGGGTCTCCCTCACTGGTCCTCTACTTCACCAACCATGATTGTCCTCTTCCAGAAATTGATGTCTCCTGATGATATGTCTAAAGCTAATTATGAACCTTGTGTATCTCTTAATTTATTTATATCTTTTAAAATGTTTCCTGATAAAGTTTTAAAAATTCTTCTGAGAACTTTCATGTCTTTTTAAAAAAATCTATTCTTAGTAACTTGATAATTTTGAGGCTATTAAAAATCACATTTTCTTTTAAATTATATGTTCTAGCTGTTTACTGATCGTGTATGAAATGATCGGTTTTTGTATATTCCTATTAATTCCGGTCATTTTGCTAAACTATGCTTTTACTAATAACTAGTTGGTAGATTCTGGGACTTGTTATATATGATATTTTCTTTTCTTCCTTTCCATTCCTTGCACATTGTTTTTTAATCCCTCTTGATCTGACTCAATGGCAGTGAGTTTGATTTGGTTTTTGTACTATTTAGGAACTCTATGACAATGTTGAATAAAAGTAGGCATTATTTTCTTGTTCTGAATTTTAAAGGCAGTGCTTTTAATGTTTCTCACTAAATGTGATGCTTGCTGTAGGTTCTTTCTTTCCTTTTTAATTGGGTAAAAGGAATTATCTTCTCTTTTCTTAATTTACTAAATGTTTTTTTAATCAAGAATTTGCATCAAATGCTTTTCCAAATCCATTGATATATATTTTCTCTTTTAAACTTTTAATGTGGTAAAGTTTAAGGTTAAAATGTGTTATTTAAAAATAACTAAAACTGAAAAAATATGCTTTTAAGATATACGTATGTATGGTAAATAGTATATCAAAAGAACAAGTCAATGATAAATAAAGGATTCAGGATAGCAGTTAACTCAGATGGGATGGGCTGAAGCATTTAGTAGATATATTGTTGTTGTTAGGTGACATTGAGTTGGCTCTGACTCGTAGTGACCCTATGTACAATAGAATGAAACACTGCCTGGTCCGGTGCTAGCTTCACAATCCTTGCTATACCTGTATAAGTTATTATTAATGTTCTAGTTCTTATAATAGGTGATGGGTTCATGAAGGTTTGTTATTTGAAACAAATATATGCATAAATCATAAATGATTAAATACAAAAGAGTTATGCATGGAACATTAAGTAGAGATAAGAGTATGTGCCATTAACATATAATTCAGCTATGTGGTTAAAAAATACAAATTTTGTATTTGCTTTTTATGCGACTGTTTTGCATTTGTTTAGAATAAGTTTTAGCTTGTATTATGCATGATGTACTTCCAATAAATCAGCCATTGGAAGCTCTATAGAGCACAGTTCCACTCTGACACCCTTGAGATCACTATGAGTTAGAGTCAACTGGATGGCAACTGTTTATACTGATTCAAAGCTTAGTCCTGATGATAAAGTGGCCCTCATTATAGATTGACATTTTGTGCAGAATGTTCTGTAGTGTGTATGGGAGGGGCTGACCCTTTTTCTGGGTTACCTATGCCATACATGTATTGAACACTGTATGGATTTTCATTCTGTCCCATCCAGTGCATTTCATTCCATTATATAGTGCTGCTGTATGAGGTTTGTAGGTTGTAGGAGGACACTTCTATGTGTTATAGTGATTATGAATATTTGGGATGAAACAGACTTGGATATGAAACTTGATTATTCTCCTTACCAGCTATGTAATCTTCAGAAATTCTAATAATTGGTCTAGCATCTATCATCTGAAAATGAATATGACATTTCCTTAGATGTGGTTGTGAGCATAGGCACAAATGGTTTGCACTTGACTACTAACCTAAAAGTTGGCACCCACCCAGCGGTGCCATGGAAGAAAGGCCTGGTGATCTGCTTCCATAAAGATCACAACCAAGAAAATCCGATGGAGATCAGTTCTACTCTGTAACACATGGGGTTGCTATGAGCTGGAATTGGCTTGACAGCAATGGGCTTGATTTTTTGTTGTGTTAAATTGTATCTATTTTTACTGTTATTAGGATCATAATCCTCACTACATTTAATTGTTTAATTTTTGTATCTCCCAGTTTACTAGATGTCATTTTAAGCCATGAGTCTAGATTTTCCCTTGAGTGTGCTAAAGGATAATGAATATTTTATTTAAATGCTGAAAAGAATCACAGTGCCAAAATATTCTTACTTCTTAGTTCTCTACCAGTGATTTTTCTATTTTGTTTCTGAAGAAAGGAGTGAAAGGAGATGTTGGGCTGATCACAGAACTGAGAACAACAATAATGAAAGGAGATGTTGGGCTGATCACAGAACTGAGAACAGCAATAATGATCACAGTAATTGCCTCTGGACCAGCACCTCCTTGTGGCAGCTACCATGCTAAATGCCTTTCCCTTACCAACTTGATTGATTCTTAACCAGTTCCCTAAAGCAGATCTTGTACCATCATCTTGACTTGAGGAAACTGAGGCTTGGAGGGGTTAAATAACTAGTCCAATAACACACATCCAGTAGCTGGCAAAACCAGGGGGCACTCCCAGTCTGCTTGATTCCATAACCCACACACATAACCACTGCCTGTCCGGGTGCTATGCTCTGGAGAGGCTTTATCTCTTCCTGTTTTCTGGGTGAAAGTATGTGGATCATGTGGCTTGATGGGGCTCTAACCTCGTAGGACCTTGTGGGTAGATGACTGCAGTTGAATCCTCTGTTCCATTTCTGACAGCCTAGCTCCCTGCTGAGGCAAGAGAAGTTCTGGAAACTTTGGAGGGCATTTGACTATTTTCCACTGAAAATTAACTCTAAAATGATTTGATGCTAAGAATGGTAGGTTTGACAAATTTTTGCTTTACTCACTTTCCATAAGGCATATTAAGATATGTGATGTTCATGACTGTATTTTGGATTTTTAAGACAGAAAACCAGAGAGTTTATAAAAACCTTTGGAAAATATCTGTAGCATGCTTAAATAAAGTGAGAGCTGAATAAAACTATGCATTAATGCAGGAATCCACTGCCCTCACACTAAGCACAAGAGATCTCTGTTGAACCTTGGGAAAAATAAACTTACTCCCTTGGCTTTCATGGAGGTGGCACTAAAATTTGGTGGTTGTGCCCAGGGAATGGGGTAGTAGCATAGAATGAAAATAGTCTGCAGAAGCCTTCAGGTTCTTTAAAACACAACCAAATTAAACATTAACATAAAAAAAATTGCCATTGAGTCTGTTCTGACTCATAGTGACCCCATGACATAGTCTTTATAAAATAAATTACTGATTTCCTAATCCCACAGAGACAGGTAATTTTTTTGGAAAAAAACAAAATTCATCTTGAAAAGTTATTTTAGTTTTCTCTTTTACCAAGTATTCAACTCATTGTAACTGAAGGATAAAAGAATAAAATGTTCTGTTTAAAATTCTTTCCTTTTCCAGCACACCAAAAAGTGACACAGAAGTTTAAGAATTGTTAATTTTTGTTTTTGCCTTTTTACTAGTTCCCTACCTTGATCCAGTTAATATAAAATGCTCAAAAAGCAATTCTCATTCATTTTTCAACTTGATGAAGAAGTATTTTCATTGCAAATGAAGTATGTCCTGTAAATGATTAAACATTAATAAAAACAAGGATCAGCTGATTTATTTCAACACCTTTGTTTCTCTGCAGGTGGTGACATTTTTCTGTCAGCTTGTCAACTGTTATTTTTGCACCCTCCCTTTGGCTCTAGTAGTGTATATTTGGTTTGGTTTTAAATTCAGTGAAGAGTATAACTGAATTTTAAGATGAAAAATAATATCATACTTATTATATTCTGTTTATAAGAATATTGTTTTATGTAAGTGTTTACAATACATTTAAAACTTTGTTTTAAGTTTTAAAACTTAGAACAAGTCTCTGTGGTATCTCTTATTTCTTTAGTGATACTAGAACAGAAATATTATAAGTGGATGGCTTTAACAAACAGGAATTTATTCTTTACAGTTTAGGAGGCTAGAAGTCCAAATGCAGAGTACCAGCTCCAGGGGCTGGGTGAAGTTCCCTTGACCTTGGGCTTCAGCTGTATCTCTTGTTCCAGGGCAACTGGAGCTGGAGGCTTCTTCTGACTCATGTAGCTACTGGCTGCTGAGGTTGATGAACCCAAGATTGGCAGATAAAACGGCACAATCCCAAGATCAACAGGCAACACAGCAGGTTACTTGTTCAAGTCCAGTAACAATCCCAAGATTGATAGGATGGCCCAAAATGTACAAAAAGCTAGAGACCTTTCCCAAAGTGTCTCCATATATATTGGAAGCAGGCTACACCACAAAGGTAACTCCCTTCAACTACTTAGCAGCTTTCAGCAGATTCTACCATAGAGGTGATTACAATTTCATCATGGGCAGTAACTACATCCAGGTTCCAAGCCACTCAAAACCATGGCCCAGCCAGGTTGACACACAACCATAACTGTGACAGCATTTGTAAACATTCAGTATTTACAGTGCATTTAAATTATTGCTAACATTTAAAGAAAATGCAGCATAAGTGGCAGTCCTATTAGGCTTTCCACTTAAGAGAACTTACTAAGTTAGCAGGGTCACTGGTTGTTCAACGGTAGAGTTCTCACCTTCCATGCAGAAGACCTGTGTTCCAAACCTGAGACCAGCCAATGAACATCTTGTGAGTCACAATGGTCAGATACTTTTTATGGGTCACTATGAATCAGAGGCTGTCATGATGGCAGCTGGCAGAAAGAAGTTGGGTTTAACATTCCAAGTTGAGCTTTCTTCAGTATTCCTTTGGTCACCAATAAGACAGTTATAAATGCTACTCTTTACTTTCTACCTACTATGTGGTTCTTTTAGTTTATTCCCGAAATATGGTTCTTACACATTTTCGGCCATGTTCCTAGCTGTGGGGTCTTTTGGCAGAGTTTGTTTCCTGAGTTCCTATTTCTGTTCAGCAACCAAGGCAATTACTATTGGAATAGATCTGCCAACCCAAACATTGCTTGGTACATAGTTGGTGCTCAGTAAATAATGCTTGAATGAATAAATGTTGGACAGTGTATGAAGAGACCTGTTGGGCCTCTCTGATCTCTGTATATCTAATTCAGTAGTCATATATTTAGGGGTTTAGAGTGAACATTTCTCTTCTTATCACTACTAATCATGTCATGCTTACATAATTATCCCCACCTGAATACTCTAAAATTCCAGTCTTTAAACATTAGTTCCAGATTTGGATAAAACTGTGGCATTGTCTATAAGCAACTGGGGAAATAATTTCTGATTTTTCAGGAAGATTGGAGAAAAGTCTTTTCAAGAATGAGCATGATTTCATTCATATTAGATCTGAATTGGTTATGTGGCTCTAGTTGCATAAAGCCTTGATAATATCTTATGAGTGGATCTTCCATCCTTTGTGGTTTTATATCTGTACTGCTGGTTTTGCTGGTAAAAATGCTGATTGTCAATATCTTGACTCTAAGCAGTTATAGAACTAGCTTTGTGTAATACATTGAAAACTAGACTGAAGGGTATCACAGTTGTCCTGATTATTGTTCTTTCTTTAGTACTCCCTTACATCATGTAACTGCATGTGCACATATAAAAACAACCCTATCCTGTTGTATCCTTTTGCTGTCCAGTCGATTCTGACTCATAGCAACGCTGTAGGACAGAGTAGAGCTGCCTCTAGGGTTTCCAGGTGGTAATCTTTATGGAAGCAGACTACCACATCTTTCTACCATGAGTTTGAGCTGCCGACTTGTTGGTTGGCAGCTGAGGGCTTTAACCACTGCACCACCAGGGTGCTTTAAAATAGCTGTATAGATATTATTCATTTTATTTTTATATTTTAGAATTTATTTTTACAAGATACAGTTAAAAGCTTCATACTCAGTAAGAATAGAGTGACAAGTCCTTTGAAAGATAACCTGAAATAGTTAACTAGTATAGTGAGGAATATGTTTTATTGCTATTTTTAAGTGTACATTTTTGTTTTGAATTTATGTAGTGATTAGAGGAGTAGGAGGATCATCTATTTTTAATGTAGATTTCTGCCATATAATGGTGCTATAACAGTGTCACTGCAGTGACACCGTAATTATATTAAATATGCCACTTCAGTTTTATGTTTTTATTTTTAGCTTCATACCTTTCAAAGTTACTTAGTATAAAAAGTTGAATGTCAAACTTGTCAGGTAATTAAACTAACTTGGGATTTAAAGTATCATCTAGGACTTCATTTGCTTAATTATGAAATAAAAATATACTTCTTTTAATTAACAGAACCACTTCAAATCAAGTTGCTCAACAGACCTGTTCTTGGCATTCCAAATATGTGGTTAAGTTCTATATTGATCTAGTTAGTCTCCAAAGTAAGTAAGCAGAGTATGGAAGTTGGGGTTCTTCAGAAGCAGTGCTGAAATATAGTTTGGGACATAAGATGCTTTTTAGGAATCAACATCTGTAAGAAGAAGGGGGAGGAAGTAGGTGTAGGCAGAGGGAGAAACAGAACTGTCATGTAGATCCTACAGGTCTCTGTGGACCCTGAAGGGAGCTCTCTAGAGCAAGAGTTGCCAAAGATTTCCTGCATTGGATGAAATGCATGGGCCTTTATATCCCTTTCTCCACCACGAAGGAAGGGTGTGACTTCTGCCAGTGGTTTTCTGTAGCTGAGGCAGACCCAGAAGGAGCTGACAGTGAGGGAGAAAATCCTTTTTTTCAAAGGGCAACCTGATGGCACTTCTTTGCATCTAACACAGGGCTTTCATAATTATTAACAATAATATTTGTATTTATAGAGCACTTGAATATGTCAAAGGGCTTTCATATTGATCACCTTATCAATAGTCCTATAAGGAAGATGGGGCAATCTACTTCCGTAGTGATACTGCCTTGGAAACCCAAGGAGGGGTTGCTATGAGTCGGGTCTGACTCGATGGCACATAACAACAACAACAACAATATCTTCATCTGACCAATGAAGAAGTGGAAGGAAAACAGTTTTCTTAAGATCTTGTGGTCCATTCTGGGCAAAGCTGGGAAGGAAACCTTGTGTGTTGCACTTTAGCCTTGGGCAATCTGACACCATTCTGTAGTTGGCATATTTGTTGGCCATTTTATGTTGGTATGAGTTTAGGCTGATTTACTTTAAAATGGACATCTTATGTTTATTGGAAACACATGGGATGTCTGGAATCCTGTTTAGAAAAAGGAATCTGCATCCTGCTGTGGAGCAGCAAAACCGGAAAAGTCAAACCCACTGCCCTCGAGATGATTCTGATTCATAGTGACCTTACAAGACAGAGAACCCCCCATTGGGTTTCCAAGGCTGTAACCTTTATGGAAGCCAACTACCACATCTTTCTCCCACAGAGAAGCTGGGGGGTTTGAACTGCTGACCTTTTGGTTAGCAGCTGAATGTTTTAAGCACTGTGCCTCCAAGGCTCTGTGAAGCAGCAGAGTTCTTGCTATTTGTTAGTTGTGGTCTTATTCTAAAGGCATACTAAAATTTTGACATGATTTACTCTGAAGTTCAATATTGCATCTAAATAAAACATGAGAACGATTGGATGTGTAACAACTGGAAATGAGGGCACTGTATGGTGGTGTAGTGCCCAGGGCATTTGACTGCTAACCAGAAGGTTGGCAGTTCAAACCCACCAGCCACTCCATGGAAGGAAGACTGGGTAATCTACTGTAAAGATTTACCACCTTGGAAACCCAAAGGTGGTCAACTAGGAGTCTGAATTGACTTGATGGCAGTGAGTTTGGTTTGAAGGCTCTGGTGGCATAGTGCCTAATGCTTTTGACTGCTAACCAGAGGCTGGTGGTTCATACTCACCAGCCACTCCTCTGAAGGAAGATTGGGTAATCTACTTCTGTAGAGATTCCATCTTGGAAACCCAATGGGTTGCTATGAGTCAGAATCGACTCGATGTCAGTGAGTTTTTTTTTTTTTTTAATTTGTAAAAGAATTTGTGAGAGTGAACGCTATGCATTATGTACTTTGATAGCATTATTTAGTTGGTCATTTTGTCTTTGTTTTTTATTCTGATATGATTTATTTTTAAAAGCCTCCCATATGAATATCTATTTTCTCTTTTATAACATGTTAACAGTTGGCAGTTTAATTATTGCCTTCCTGACATTCCAATAGTTCTAGTAGTTGCTTTATATGAATGCTAGGACTAGTCAACTAAAAAATAGTTCATAATCATACAGACCAATAGCAGTATTGAAATCCTAACAAGAATAACTTTATTGGGAATAATTTCTTATTTTTTTTTACATCACTATAAAATTCTTAGGAAGTGGGGGAAGAGCCAGAGACAAGACAGAACCATGGGATCCAGGTAAGGGGAGGGCAGAGAGGTTTCAATCAACTAAGGGAGACAAACTTGTCTATCAGCTTGTCCTACTGTGGTGGCTTGTGTGTTGCTATGAGGCTTGAGGCTGTGCTACCAGTGTTTCAAATGCCAGCAGGATTGCACATGGTGCACAGGTTTCAATGCAGCTTACAGACTGAGACATACTAAGAAGAAGGAAGAGGCCATCCACTTCTCAAAGAATTGGCCAGGGAAAACCTTATGAATAGCAGAGAAACATTGTCAGACACATCACTAGGTAACTTTATGAATAGCCTGGAAACATCATCTGATACAGTGCAGGAAGATGAGCTCCTTAGGTCAGAAAGCACTCAAAATATGACTGGGAGAGATGCTTCCTCAGAGTATAACCGACCTTAATGATATGGATAAAGTAAAGCTCTTGGGACCTCCATTTGCTGATGTGGCACAACTCAAATTGAGGAGAAACAGCTACAAACATCCATTAATAATCGGAACATGGAAAGTACTAAGTATGAATCTAGGAAAATTGGAAGTTGTCAAAAATGAAGTGGAACTCATAAAGATTGATATCCTAGGCATTAGTGAGCTGAAATGGACCGGTTTTGGGCATTTTGAATCAGACAACCATTTGATCTACTATGCCAGGAAGGACAATTTGAAGAGGAATGGCATGGCATTCATCATTACAAAGGATGTTTCAAGATATGTCTTGAAGTACAATGCTGTCAGTGATAGGATAATACCTGTATACCTACAAGGAAAACCAGTTAATACTACTATTATTCAAACTGATACACCAACCACCGGAGCCAAAGATGAGGAAATTGAAAATTTTTATCAACTTCTGCAGTCTGAAATTGACCAAACATGCAATCAAGATGCATTAATTATCACTGGTGACTGGAAGGCAAAAGTGGGAAACAAAGAAGAATCATCAGTAGTGGGAAAATTTGACCTTGGTGACAGAAATAATGCTGGAGGTTGCATGATAGAATTTTGCAAGACCAACAACTTATTCATTGCAAATACCTTCTTTCAACAACACAAACGGTGGCTGTACACATGGACTTGGCCAGATGGAGTACACAGGAATCAGATTGACTACACCTATGGCAAGAGGCAATGGAAAATTCAATATATTCAGCCAAAACCAGGCCAGGAGCTGATTGTGGAACAGACCATCAACTGCTCACATGCAAGTTCAACTTGAAGTTGAAGACAATTAAAAAAAGTCCATGAGAGCCAAAATATGACCTTGAATATATCCCTCCTGAATTTAGAGACCATCTAAAGAATAGATTTGATACACTGAACACAAATGATCCAAAACCAGAAGAATTATGGGATGACATCAAGAACATCATCCTTGAAGAAAACAAGGGTC
>NW_006921655.1:2709950-2746803 GCF_000298275.1 Orycteropus afer afer
CTAAAGCAAATGGAAGAAATGACAAAATAAAAAAAATTGAACAGAAGATTTCAAAGAGCAGCTTGAGCAGACAAAGCCAATTACTATAATGAAATGTTCAAAGACCTGGAGTTAGAAAACCAAAAGGGAAGAACACGCTCGGCATTTCTCAAGCTGAAAGAACTGAGGAAAAAATTTAAGCCTTGAGTTGCAACATTGAAAGATTCTATGGGCAAAATATTGAATGATGCAGGGAGCATCAAAAGAAGATGGAAGGAATACAGAGAGTCACTGTACCAAAAAGAACTGGTCAATATTCATCTATTTCGGGAGGTGGCATATGTTCAAGAACCAATGGTATTGAGGGAAGAGGTCAAAGCTGCACTGAAAAAAGTGGTGAAGGACAAGGCTCCAGGGATTGATGGAATACTCATTGAGCTGTTTCAACAAACAGATGGCATGCTGGAGGCACTCGCTTGGCTACCTGGCCAATTGACTGGAAAAGATCCATATTTGTACCCATTCCAAAGAAAGGTGATCCCACAGAATGTGGAAATGATTGAAAAATACCATTAATATCTCACACAAGTAAAATCTTACTGAAGATAATTCAAAAATGGTTGCAGTAGTATATTGACAGAGAACTTCCAGAGGTGCAAGCTGGATTCAGAAGAGGATGTGGAACAAGTGATATCATTGCTGATGTCAGATGGATCTTGGCTCAAAGTAAGGAATACTAGAAAGATACTGTGTTTTATTGACTCTGCAAAAACATTTGATTGTGTGGATCACAACAAATTATGGGTAACACTAGAAGAATGGGAATTCCAGAACACTTAACTGTACTCATGAGGAACCTGCGCATAGATCAGGAGGCTGTCATTAGAACAGAACAAGGGGACACTGCATTGTTTAAAATCAAGAAGGGAGTATGTCAGGGTTGTATTCTTTCATCACACTTATTCAATCCGTAAACTGAGCAAATAATCCGAGAAGCTAGAGTATAGGAAGAAGAATGTGGCATCAGGATTGGAGGAAGAATCATTAACAACCTGTGATATGCTGATGACACAACTTTGCTTGCTGAAAGTGAGGATGATTTGAAGCACTTACTGATGTAGATTGAAGAATACAGTCTGCAGTATGGACTACATCTCAATATAAAGAAAACAAAACTACTCACAACTGGACCTGTAAGCAGCATCATGATAAATGGAGAAAGATTGAAGTTGTCAAAGACTTCACATTGGTTGGCTCTACAATTGACACAATGGAAGCAGCAGTCAGGACATTAGATGACGTATAGCACTGGGCAAATTGGCTGCAAAGGACCTTTTTCAAGTGCTGAGGAGCAAAGATGTCTCCCTGAGGACTAAGATGCACTTGACACAAACCATGGTAATTTCAATCACCTCATAAGCATGTGAGAGCTGGACAATGAATAAAGAAGACCGCAGAAAAGTTGATGCTTTTGAGTAGTGGTGCTGGTGAAGAATGCTGAAAGTGTCGTGGACTGCTAAAAGATCTAACAAATCTGTCCTGGAGGAGGTGCAGCTGTAATGCCCTTTGGAAGCAAGGATGGCCAGCCTACTTTGGTCATTTTATCAAAAGGGACCATTCCTTGGAGAAGGATATGATGCTTGGCCGGTGGAGGGTCGACAAAAGAGGGGAAGGCCCTCTGTGAGATAGATGGATTGACACGGTGGCTGTGGCGATGGGCTCAAGTATAGCAAGGATCTTGGACCTAGCACAGGACCGGGAGGTGTTTCGTTCTGCTGTGCATAGGGTCACTATGAATCGGAGGCGACTTGATGACACCTAACAACAACAAAAATGTTAACATTCTGTTTGTAAATTGCAGATTTATATGTCTTTCCTAATCTTGGCTGTGCCATTCTGTCATATATGTCAAGTGTTCCAGGATCTGGGCTGTTTTACTCATACAGAGAGAGCTTTATTGTATTTCATTTTTCAGTATTACTTTACCATTTTCACTTTTAGGAATCATGGGCACATGGACAGATAGAGTCTATTAATGCAGAGTTAATAATCTTGTTGTACTGTCCATTCTCTTCATGATTAACCAAAGGTTCCAAATGTTAGTTAATTTTTAAATTTGCTAGAGTTAATAAGTATGTAATATTCTTCTAAGAACATTATTTTCCACATTTTGAATGTAATGTATCTTAAGAAAGCAAGAATTTCAGAAAAATGGAAATTAGATGTTTTTCTTGCATTAACATTATCTTGTAAAAATCCACATAAAAATGCAGCTATTGTACTCTGAGGATTTTTATTTAAAAATATTTGTAGTGGCATCTGTTTAGCTCTGGTGGAATGGTCCAGAGAAAAATCTTATTTGTTCATATTAATACTTTCATCCCTTCTCCCCACATTTTGTTTAGTACTATTAATTAATTAATTAAAAATTTACCCGGTTTTTATCAGTAGACAAAAAAAGTTACCAACTACTCCATAATGAACAAAAATCTTGAAATCTAGGGACTTTTCTAGTGGAAAATGAAATCTTTTTTGGTAGTGATGTGATAAGGAACAGCTAATTAACTTTGCCATGACCTTAGTCTGTAATACACTTTTTGAAAAAAAAAAAATTTTTTTTCAGTGTCTTACTAAAGACTTAGAAGCTCTGGCGGCATAGTACCTAAGGCACTTGACTGCTAACCAGACGGCTGGTAGTTCAAACCCACCAACCAGCCACTCCTCGGAAGGAAGGTTTGGCAATCTACTTCTGTAGTGATAGCACCTCGGAAACCCAAGGAGGGGTTGCTATGAGTCAGACCTGATTGATGGCAGTGAGTTTTCTTTTTTTCTAAAGACTTAGACCATATTTTCATCAAACAAAGTGGTACTTTACTACTTCAGTTATGTCTAAATGAATTTTGGGAGCTCTGGTAGCATAGTGGCTAAGGCACTTGACTGCTAACCAGGAGGCTGGCAGTTCAAACCCACCAGCCACTCTTCAGAAGGTAGATGGGGCAATCTACTTCCGTAGTGATACTGCCTCGGAAACCCAAGGAGGGGTGGCTATGAGTCAGGTCTGACTCGATGGCACATAACAACAACAACAAATGAATTTTTCAGATAAAGAAAAGTACAGTTTTTATTTGTTATTCATTAAAAAAAAAGGAGCCCTGGTGGTACAGTGGTTAAGTGCTCAGCTGCTAACCAAAAGGTTAATGGTTTGAACCCACCAGCCACTCCATGGAAAAAAAGATGAGGCAGTCTGCTCCTGTATAGGAAACCCTATGGGGCAGTTCTGTAGGGTCAGAATTAACTCTACAGCAATGATATTAATTAAATAGGTATTTTATCTTAAATATTTCTTGTGGAAAAACTAAGGAATGATTTGAAAATTATTCATAAAGTAGTTTTGGACTTTCCCTTCAATTTAGTTAAAGAAACTCTCATTGAGCTCTGATATATCACATCTAACTAACTCACTGCCATCGACTCGGATCCAACTCATAGTAACCCTTCCTTGGGTTTCTGAGCTGGTATCTCTATGGAAATAGATTGCCCAATCTTCCTTCTGAGGAGTGACTGGTGGGTTTGAACCACCAGCCTTCTGGTTAGCAGTCAAATGCTGTAGGCGTTATGCTACCAGAGCTCCTATATATATCATAATCGCCTCTTATTATTTCTTCTTATTATGTATCATTATATATTATATTATATTATATAATATATAATAATAAGAGGCAATTAAGGCACAATCTTTCCTTGTAAGTACTCTATCTTGTTTTGTGGTGATGAATGAGAATCAAAATAAAGAAGAATATGGATTAGAAAAAAATGTCCCTCCTAAGTTGTAGGACAGATACAAATAAAATGTATGAGAGTCAAAAGGGTGTGTAGTGATTAATCCTCCCTGGATGCAGTTGAGGAGCTGTGGTCACATAGTCGCTAAGGCATTTGGCTGCTAACCAAAAGGTCAGTGGTTTGAACCCACCAGCTGCTCTGTGGGAGAAAGATGAAGCAGTTTGCTGCTGTAAAGATTTACACAGTCTTGGAAACTCTGTGGGGCTGTTTTACTCTGTCTTATAGGGTCACTATGAGCCAGAATTGACTGAGGACAGTGGGTTTTTTTTTTTTCATTTAGTTTAGATGCAGTTGGGGCCATGAGGATTGTTCTGGTTACCTAGTGCCACTCTGAGAAGAATATCTACCACAAATGGGATGGCCTTAACAAACAGGAGTTTATTCTCGTACAGTTTGAAGACTTTAAGTCCAAGATCAAAGTGTCAGGCTCTAGGGGCTGGGTGAAAGCTCCTCAACCTTGGAGTCCAGCTCTGCCTCCTGCTCCCGGCCCACTGGAGCTTGAGGCGTTTCTTCACTCAGACAGCTGCTGGCTGCTGAGGCTGACAAGCCCAAGGTTGACAAGTAAAAAGGCACAGTCCTGATATTACCAAACCACATGGCAGGCCATTAATTTAAGCCCATTGTAAGTTCCAAGGTTGGCAGAGCATGGCAGGCTGCTGAATGACACAGCTACATGCAGGGTGAAGCATGCCATAAGCTAGAGACCATTCCCAAAGCTGCTACTTATATACAGGAAGCAGACTACATACCCAAAGGCAGCTATTCAGCTGCTCACAGTAGACTCCACCATGGAGTTGATTACCAGTCTCATCATGGGGAATACTACATCTAGCTGCCCAGCCACTCAACCAGGCCTAGCCAAGTTGACATACAACTGTAACTACCACAAGGATTGATATTGCTAATGATGGGAGTCGTCATTAATATCACATGCAAGTAAGATCTTACTGAAGATAATTCAGAAACGTTTGCAGCAGTATATTGACAGAGAACTTCCAGAGGTTCAAGCCGGATTCAGAAGAGGACGTGGAACAAGGGATAGCATAGCTGTTATCAGATGGATCTTGGCTCAAGGCAAAGAATACCAGAAAGATGTTTACTTGTGTTTTATTGACTATGCATAGGCATTTGATTGTGTGGATCATGACAAATTATGGATAACATTGAGAAGAATGGGAATTCCCGAGCACTCGATTGTACTCATGAGGAATCTGTACCTTGACCAGGAGGCTGTCGTTCGAACAGAACAAGGGGACACTACATGGTTTAAAATCAAGAAGGGAGTGTATCAGGGTTGTATCCTTTCTTCACACTTATTCAATCTATATGCTGAGCAAATAATCCGAGAAGCTGGACTATATGAAGAAAAACATAGTATCAGGGTGGAGGAAGAATCATTAACAACCTGAGATATGCAGACGATACAACTTTGCTTGCTGAAAGTGAGGATGACTTAAGGCACCTACTGACGAAGGTTGAAGAATACAGTCTGCAGTATGGATTACGTCTCAATATAAAGAAAACAAAAATCCTCACAACTGGACCAATGAGCAGCATCACAATAAATGGAGAGAAGATTGAGGTTGTCAAAGAATTCATGTTGCTTGGTTCTACAATCGATGCCAACGGAAGCAGCAGTCAGGACATTAGACGACGTGTAGCATTGGGAAAGTCAACTGCGAAGGAACTGTTTCAAGTGCTGAGGAGCAAGGATATCTCCTTGAGGACTAAGGTGTGCCTGACACAAGCCATGATATTTCCAATCGCCTTGTATGCATGTGAGAGATGGACAATGAACAAGGAAGACCGAAGAAAAGTTGATGCTTTTGAGTTGTGGTGCTGGTGAAGAATGGTGAAAGTACAATGGACTGCTAAAAGAACTAACAGATCTGTCCTGGAGGAAGTGCAGCCAGAATGCTCCTTGGAAGCAAGAATGGCCAGACTTCGTCTCACTTATTTTGGTCATGTTGTCAGAAGGGACCATTCCTTGGAGAAGGATGTCATGCTTGGTAGGGTGGAGGGTCGACGAAAGAGGGGGAGGCCTTCAAGGAGATGGATTGATACGGTGGCTGCGATGATGGGCTCAAGTATAGCAGGGATTGTGGGGCTGGCGCGGGATTGGGCAGTGTTTCGTTCTGCTGTGCATGGGGTCACTATGAGTCAGAAACGACTCGACGGCACTTAACAACAACAACAACAGTTAAAATTATAATAGATTTCTTAATTTTAATTCTTTTTGAGCATAAAGACATTTCCAAATCGACATTAAATAAAAATATATCTCCGTTTTTTAATTGACCCATCATTCTATTAGCCTGCTTCTCTAATGGAATAAATTATACCAGGTGAAATTGTTATTGCTAAACATTTTTAGTTTATGAGGAATAATATAATTTGAATGATACAAAACCCTCCTGATATCTGCCAGAGTTGTCCACCAACCCTTAAGCCTTATTTCTAAGGGCTGCACTGCTCTTTGTATTTATTTCTTTTAACAGCACTTCAGTGTTTTCAGTTCTAAAAGCTTTTAGTTACCATTCGGAATGGATTCAAAATCACTGATGGAAATTAATAGATAGTACCTTTGAACAGTGCTTTGTTACATTCCATTACACAATATCTCTCCTCATGCAATCCTTTGCTTGCCAGTGAAGTTGAGTTTAAATAGAACGTAAGAAACATTTTTAAAACCTAGTGATCCCTTTGAGACATTTGCTGATTTCTTTTTCTTTTTTCTTTTCACTTGACCAGTGTTTTATCCTGGAAATTAATTCTTCAGTCTCTTTTGTTTCATATCTTGTTTTTCTCATTACATTGCACATTATTGCTTCTGCCCATGTTACCTTCTATGCAAATGGTTTAGTCCATTTTCATTCCTAACCTTTTAAGGATGTGTTATGAGTGTGCTAAGTATAGTTTCTATTGTATTGAATTGACTGTAACTGTAGCTATCATAGAGACATAAGTTTGAATTTTCATTATCTTCCTTTTATTCCATATCAGAATTAATTTGGACTGGGCATTAAGCTGAACATATTTATCCAAAATTTGAAGTTGAGATAGATACACACACACATACACACACATGTGTATACAAAATACGGGAGCTCTGGTGGCATAGTGCCCAAGGCATTTGACTGCTAACCATAAGGCTGGCAGTTCAAACCCACTAGGCACTCCTGGGAAGGGAGACTGGGCAATCTACTTCCGTAGAGGTACTGACTCCAAAACCCAAGGAGGGGTCGCTATGAGTCAGAATCGACTCGATGGTAGTGAGTTTGGTTTTATATCTATCTGTCTATCTATCTATCTATCTATCTATCTATCTATCTATCTATTTATCTATCTATCTATCTATCTCCACACACACACACACACAGAGGGAGAGAGAGGTTTATATGTATATATCATAGTCACCAGGGAGTATAATATAAATTAATTGTGGTGTACTTAGAAATTCAATGTGTTATATCTATAGATTTTGTTGAAAAACGAAGCACAAGTGTAAGTGGGTAGTAATGTGCTTTGCCCACTTTCAAGTGGGAAAAAGTTGGATTAAATTTAGTCACTCTTATACAGCATTTAGAGGATTTGAAAACCACAGTGTAGACCTATAGGGAATTTTTATTTTACACATCATGAATCTTTCAAGTTTGGGGCAGAATTAATTTTATCAAAACAATATTTTGAACAAGAGAGCTTCTTTGAGTTTAGCAAGGATGTTTTCTAAGATTATGCTTTAAATGTGTCATTTTGTATTTTTGCTGGGTAAGTTTCTTATTGTGAGAAAATGTACAGAGTACATTAGAGAGTAATCCTTTGACTGTGTTTTGATTTATGGTCTCTTATTTTAAGACATTAACCCAATTTGTTTTTAATTGCAATTAGCAGGGAGTTATTCTGCTTTCTTTAGTACTATTTAATATGGTCCACACATTTTATTATTAATGTATTTGTTTTTAAAGTAAATTAATACAAAACATTAATTGTATTATATTTTTCCTAAAACTTAATGGATTTTTATTAACCTTAAAATCTCATGTTGTATAGTAGGATAATCATTCCCATCCAACTGAGGCATAATGAAGCTTATTTCATTTCCCAGTATTCTGCAGTGAAGGAGCTCTGGTGGCACATGGTTAAACATTCGTGTGTTAACCAAAAGGTTGGCAGTTTGAACCCACCAGCCGCTGTGTGGGAGAAAGATGTAGCAGACTGCTTCCATAAAGATTATATCCTTGGAAACCCTATGAGACAGTTCTGTTGTCTTACAGGGTCACTGTGAGTCATAATTAATTCAATGACAATGAGTTTTTTTTTTTTTTTTTTTTTTTACTCTACAGCGTGCAGCAGACCTCACTACTTAGTGATACATACACATCATTGTTCTTTATTGAAGGCATCTTGGTGGCAGAACAGTTCAATGCTTGACTACTAACTGAAAGGTTGGTGGTTTGAACCCACCCAGAACCTCTGCAGGAGAAAGACCTGGCAATCTGCTTGAATACAGATTACAGTCAGGAAAACCCTGTGAAGCAGTTCTACTCTGTTGCATGGGGTCACTATGGGTCCAATGTATTCTATGGCATCCAATGACCCTAACATTCTTTACTGAATACTATTATGCAGATTAATCGAGAAAGAGTTACTGGGCATATGACTAAAGATTTTTAATTTCTAGAACATCTGTTACCTCAACACTTCTTACCTGCTAAATCTTTATCCCTTCTTTTTTGCATATATATACTGGATCTTTCATGATGATTTATCTTCTAAAGGACCCTTTTAGGTGCTAGGTTTTCAGATTTTAAAAATTTTGACTTATAATTGATAGTTTTTTAGGTTTGATTAGATTTATTCTATGCATTTATTCTAGACTCCTTTTGGCAGTATAATTTTATCAATATTTCAAAATAATACCACTTGTGTTTTCTTTGATGCATTTGAATAATAAATGATCTTCATCCCCTTCTGAAGACTTTTTCCTTTACCACAACACCAGTCAGAAGCCAGCAGATGAACATTAAATAAAAAGTCTTTTAATGTTATAAAACCAAACTCACTGCTGTAGAGTCAATTTGACTCTTTGACCCCTCCTTGGGTTTCCCAGGTGGTATCTCTATGGAAGTAGATTGCCCAGTCTTCCGTGGAGTGGCTGTTGGATTTGAACTGCCAGCCTTCTGATTAGCAGTCAAATGCCTTAGGCACTGTGCCACAAGAGCTCCCTTTTAATGTTATAGTCAACTGTATTTCTGAAAATTGCATACTACCCTGCTTCCAGTTAATCCTATGACTCACTCATTTGGGTTCTAGTACCCTTCATGGGGTGATCTAATTATTTTTCAAAGACATGTTATATGCTGTTGCCTCTCCACTGGGCTATTCAAAAATATAACTTTATAATGCTTATGCTGTATTGAAAGGTGTTAACAGAATGCAGAGAGCAGGCTCCTAAATGGCTGATTAAATAATATTTTTATTTCCTGAAGTGATGTTAAAACCAGGCAATCTTAGTGGAAAAAGAGAGTGATTTCCAGCTGGGCAGAAATCTACTTGATAATAACCAAAAAATTAATATTTGTGGTTAGGAATTTGTATCTCTTACAGAGAGAATTTCTTCTGGTATGTGACTTGAGGGAAAGAAGAAGGTAATAAATTAGTTCTGGCATCTGTAACCAAAACCATGGTGTTTTGAGTCTAGATTGTCACATTCCCAGCAATTTGGGCAAAACTCATCTTCACCAACATTTCCCAGAAAAAAAACTATGACCAGTTTGGAGCTTAAGGTGAATGAGCCAAATCCTTTTGGAATGATAATCTTCATATCATTAAGATTTGTCTCAGAATGGTCATGTGGTTAGGTCCTAGCATGAAAGGTGATCCAAGTAATAAGATTGTACGAAAGAATCTGGATTGATTTAAGTGGAAAAATTTTACATTCGCTAAGCAAGCCTCAGATGAGTCAAAATTTGTAACAGATGCTCAGTTTTCCAATAAATTATTTATCCAGACCTATTATAGAAGAAAGACATCTCATCAATTAGATAGAGTCTCTGTGGAAGGAAGATTATCCCTGTTCCATATGTTGAAAGAAAGTTTGTTAAGAATACGAAGAATAAGTTTCAAGGGAATCGTTTAACTACTTAGTATTTTGAAACCACTTTATCAGTCTCTAGTTTGCATACTGATGATATAGTATGTTTTTCACTAAAGAGAACAATAGGTTTCGAAATGATTCATTTTCTTAATTGTTGCTTTTGGATTAAGGTATATACTTTACATGGGAAAATTCACTAAGATTTAGAATGCAGAATGTTATGCATTGAATTGTGTTTCCTCCAAATACGTGTTGAAATCCTAACTTCTGTACCTGTAAATATGGCCCAGTTTGGAAACAAGGGGTTTCTTTTTTATGTTAATGAGGCCATACCAGAGTAAGGTAGGACCTAGGTGTAATCACTTCTGAGTAATAAAAAGAGCAGAACAGACACAGACACACACGGGAAAGACAGATGACATGTAAGGACCTCTTTCCTCAAGCAGAACACCATGAATCACCAGCAGACACCAGCAACTAGGAGAGAAACTCACAGAAGAAATCAACATGGCTGAGACCCTGAGTGGGACCTTTAGCTTCAGCTCTGTGAGAAAATAAATTTCTATTCTTTAAAGTCACTCACTTATGGTATTTTTTGCTATAGCAGCCTTGGTAACTGTGTTCTAAGACACAGATATTAAAAAGTTATTTAAGTCTCTGTTTTTCAGTTTGCTTATTCCAAATAAATTTTTATTCTCAGTAAACTAAATAACCTTTGGTGTTACAACCAGTAGATTGTTACTCACACATTGTATTGACTTTAATGAGCCATTTTTTTTTTTACGGAGACTAAATAGCGTATTAATTTTATGGAAATATACCAAAAGTTACTTTGTGCTAGAAGAAATCTATTTTTAATCAAGGGATCAATCTACTGGTTTTTAGTTGATTGAAACTCTTATGACAATATAAATACTTGAATGCTCTCTCTCTCTCCCTTTATTTATATGATAGTTCAATTCAACTAGCATTTCTTGTGAGCTATTAGAAAGATCACAGTGATCCCCTTTTGCACGTTGCATGGAGTAGAGAAAATACAAAAAATGCTTGCATTTACTGAGTGCTTACTGCACATTATTCTATCCCCATGCCTGGATCCAAGAGGGGAACTCAAGGACATTTTGACTTTCTCTTCATCCTCTTTCTACTTCTTCCCTGGAGAAGTGGGGCAGCTAATTGATCAGCCTGAACTGCGGATAACAGTGTCCTGTTTTTTTGCTTGCTACTGTGTTATTCAAGGCAGAAATACAGGTTCCTTCGTCTCCCTTTCTTCTTGTGATCCTGGGACAGGCTGGTTTGCTCTTGTGTTTAGTTGGGGCTTGACCATTTTTCTGTTTCCCCACAGATGGGTATAGCTTCTGTGGGGATGCTGGGGAGCTATGGAGGTAAGAGGTCACATTTAGACCTAAGTCTTGTGTTTCTTTCATGTTTTTAAGTAATTTTTTGGTCTTAGAGATACTATATATAGAGAGAACATTTCAGAACTTTGATTAAATTCTTGCTATCATAAAAGGATCCAATGACACTGAATTTTCTACCTTCTGGCATTCCAAGTTTAGAAGTAAACTCTCAGTAAAGGTTTCAGTATCAGACTGTTATAGAGTTGCATGCACTGACAGAGCATTAAGATTTATTTATGTAATTGTTATCTGTTACATACAAGGAGATAAACCAATAGCAAATAAGAAAGAGAGAGGGAGAAAAAAAATAAACAAATTTCAAGAAGCATTTGAAAGTCCACTGACTTTTAAAAAAAATAACAGCTTTATTGAGACCTAATTCACTTACTGTCATATTCACCCTTTTAAAGTGTGCAATTTGTTGGCTTTTAGCTTATTCACACAGTTGTGCACTTATCATCACAGTCAAATTTGAGAACACATTCATTATCTCAGAAAGACACCTCATACCCATTCCCCCTCTTCTTGGCTTCTGACAGCTACCATCTCCTTTATATCCCTATAGATTTGCCTAGTCTGGACATTTCATATAAATGAAATAATACCATATGTGGCCTTTTGTTTCGGCTTTCTTTCACTTTGAGTCATGTTTTCAAAGTTCATGCATAGTGTAGCATGTATCAGTATTTCTTTCCCTTTTATGCCATTAATGTGCCATTGCATGGATTAACTCATTTGATCCATTCATTGTTTGATGGAGCTTGGGATTGCTTTTACTGTTTTGGCTGATGTGAATAAAGCTGTTATGAACATTGATGTCCAGGTTTTTGTGTGGACATGTTTCTAATTCTCTTGGGTATATACCTGTTGTTGTTATGTGCCGTTGAGTTGGCTCCGACTCATAGCAACCCCTCCTTGGGTTCTTGAGGCGGTATCACTATGGAAGTAGATTGCCCAAGCTTCCTTCTGAGAAGTGGCTGGTGGGTTTGAACTGCCAGCCTTCTGGTTAGCAGTCAAGTGCCTTAGGCACTACACTTCCAGACCTAGGAGTGGAATTTTTGGGTTGTATGATTTAACTTTTTTTTTTTTTTTTTATGTTTAACTTTTTGAGAAATCCATTTACTTCTAATGTGATTTCTGAATAGAATGTGGTCAAATATAAACAAGATTCTGGGATTAGATTATTTGGAATAAGCTTTGGTGTTGTTAGGGGCCTTTGAGTCAGCTCTGACTTGTAGAGACCCTGTGTACAACAGAATGAAACACTGCCTGGTCCTGCACCAGCCTCACAATCCTTGCTATACGTGAGCCCATCATCGCAGCCACTGTGTCACATCCCCTTTTTCGCTGACCTTCCACTTTACCAAGCGTGATATCCTACTCCAGGGAATGGTCCCGTCTGACAACATGACCAAAGTAGGTGAGATGAAGTCTGGCAATTCTTGCTTCCAAGGAGCATTCTGGCTGCACTTCTTCCAGGGCAGATTTGTTTGTTAGCTTACTTAGCTTATTGGGATAAGCTAAGTATCCCTATATTCAGCTTTAAAATATTATTTTAATGCAACATTCTTATTTAATGATTATAGAGAACCTAGAAAGACTTGTTTAGTTGCATAAGTTATATTGATTAAAGGAATAGATTATCATGTCTGCTTAGACTGAAAGAAGAATCAAATTTCCTAGTACAATATTGGTTAATTTACACTGATCTTTCATGTTTCATGGCCTAAATTATAATCAGATAACTAATGTCTATAAAACTCAAAACCAAACTCACTGCCCTTGAGTCGATTCTGACTCATAGTGAACCCCACTGGGTTTTCAAGGTGGTAAATCTTTACGGAAGTAGATTGCTCAGTCTTGCTTCTATGGAGTGGCTGGCAGGTTTAAACCACTAACCTTCTGCTTAGCAGTCAAATGCCTATGGCACTGTGCCACCAGAACTCCTTACTAATGAGAGAGAGAGAGAGAAAGAGAGAGAGAGAGAGAGAGAGAAAGAGAGACAGAGAGACTAATGTCTATAGATTCCTCGTTTTTTAAAAAGGATGGAGTAAAATAACATGGCATAACTATTAAATAGGAGAAATATATCTGTGTGTTTTGTTTTATGTCAAAAGTATTTAGTAAATACTCTTGCTATTTAATTGCAAGTTAATCAATGCCATGGGATTTTTGTGCTGATAATCCATTGTTGGTTTTACTAAATTCACTGCTCAAATGAATGGCCAAAATTGTAACTAGGCATTTTCATAATTTTTTGTTGCTAATTTCTTTCCTGTCTTGTGCAGTCATCCCTTTTTTAGTAACTTCTTTCCTAGTGACAATTCAAGGTTTTTGGAATTTTCTTGTACTCTTAGATGTCAGTATTTCAGCTGGGGTCAGCTGGCTATGATTTTGTATTAATTTTATGACCAGAGGGTAGAGACTCTGGTTGTCTTGATTTTTATGTCCTGCAGTATTAACATGTTGTTGTTGTTGTTATGTGCCGTCAAGTCAGCCCCGACTCATAGCGACCCCTCCTTGGGTTTCCGAGGCAGTATCACTATGGAAGTAGGATTGCCCAACCTTCCTTCCGAGGAGTGGCTGGTGGGTTTGAACCGCCAGCCTTCTGGTTAGCGGTCAAGTGCTTTAGCCACTATGCTACCAGAGCTCCTCAGTATTAACATAGCATTGGCATATTGTGGGTGCTTACAAAGTGTTTCTTTTATGAATAAATGAAGGAATGAGTGGAATTTGGTACTGTAACATTTTATTTTTAAGAAAGAGGAAAGGTGCAGTAAAAGTTTATTTGCTATCTTTATAGACATTATTTAAGCCTCCTCAAACACAGAAAAAGGTGCTCCGTTGGTATAGTGGTTAAAGTATTTGGCTATAAACCAAAAGGTCAGTGGTTCGAACCCACTGGCTGCTCTGCAAAAGAAAGATGAGGCAGTCTGCTTCTGCAAAGATTTACAGCCTTGGAAACCCAATGGGGTCACTATGAGTTGGAATCAACTTGATGGCAGTGAGTTTGGTTTGAAACTCAGGAAATTCACTACTAAATTAGAGATGTGCTACATTTTCTCCCAGAACACAAAAAGTAGGATGGATAAGATTTTTTTTTTCACTTAAAGTTAATACAATAGAAACAAATATAGTATTTTTTTATTTGCCAACACATTTTTTTGTCACAATATTTATTTCACATGGTCATCATATGTATCAAATGTGATGTATGTGAAGTCATTTTTGTAAATTGTACAACCTTGTCCCTGCTTTTTTGTTTGACTATTTCTCCAAGTTGAAAACATGAGCTTCTTCGTACGAAACTGATTGATGTAGGAAGACTTTTAGATTGATCATTTTTTGTTGTTGTTGTTGGTCTTTTTACAGGTTGCTATTCCTCCTTTCTGCGCTTAAGACCAGGTCTCTCATATGATAAACATTTTGTGAACTTCTGGACTGAAAATCCACATTTCTCACTTCCTAATGATTTTATTACCAAAGTTTCCATTTGTTATTTTTTGTTACAGGAACATCTAGTATTATAGTTTTTTTCCTTCTTTCTTTCTTTTTTTTTTTTTTAGATCAAAGTGTTATTTATTTTATTTTTTAACTTAATCCTAGTACAAGAAATCTTTAAATATGTAATGAAGGCCACCAGAGGTTGGTAGAATTTACTCATACATGAAATTCTGTCCTTTTTAAAGGGTACAAATTCTTCTAATATTTGCTGTTTGTGTGTGAAAGCTTTGTGACTTATTCCTTTACCTTGTGGCTGGGAAGGGTCAGGAAAATGTATTTTATGCTAAGCTCCTCTGATTTCTCACTGGTAGGATTGCAGCAGTCACCAGAACAGTTTCTGTGTTTTTCCGTTAGCATATGTCCCTTGTGTGTCCATCAGATTGGGCTGCGAGAGAACCTATTCTTGGTTTTAGTGACCTGCCAGTTCTTCAAAGTCTTACCCAGATGCTAGTTTGTTGTGTAATACTCTACTGAAAAGATCTGAGAACTGAGGAATTATTGTACCAGCTACAATCCTTATTGAAGAGGGTAGAGCCACTAGTGAACAGGAGAGCATAGTTGACCTAATTATTACTATTAAAAATATGGTTGTCCCAGCCAATTGTACCAAGATCTAGCATGTGTGAGTTATGATCCTTGTTTTTAGGCACTCGTGGCTCATGGACACAATTCTGAGTGTCACGTTGATGGTTTTTAACGGCATGTGCCAGATACATTTGGTCCTGCAACTGAGTAAGGTCTGAGGTCTGTGGGAGGGGGGCCAGCAAAGCCCACGCCTCTGAAGGCAGATTTGGCCCTGGTAATTTCTCTTACAGGCTGTTTCCTTTTGAAAATAACATGGCAATAATTTTGTCTAAACTTTTAAAAAATTTATAAGCTTTCAAAGTTGGCATATAAGACCAACACTTTAAAAAACAAATATTTTGAGAATTAAATAAAATATATGATAGTTTATAGTATTCTAACCCAAACCCACTGCCATCAAGTCAACTCTGGCTCATAGTGACCAGATAGGACAGAGTAGAACTACCCCTTGGGTATCCAAGGCTGTAAATCTTTATGGAAGTGGTCATTTTTCTTCTGCAGAGCAGCTGGTGGGTTTGAACCACTGGCCTTTTGGTTAGCAGTCAAAGCTTTAGCCACTGTGCCATCAGAGCTCCTCTGTAGGATTCTGGGAAGGACAAAATTGTACTGGTGCAAATAACGCCATTCTTAAAGGAATTTTCTTTGACAAAGAAGAGGAGAAAGTCAGTGTTTAAGGAGTTACAAATATGATAATCTCTGCCTGAAGAGTTGTTCTGAAAAAGAGAAATAAAGAAATTTTGGGCAAGTGTGATACATGTTACCTGGTTGACATTTAAGCCTAGTTTGGGATACTGCCCTTACTTTGTATGGTGTGCTGGGGTGAGGAATTAGCTCTGCCTAAGAAGCACTATTGAGGGCCCCAAGGTGCCCTCTCTGTCTTCCCTGGAAATTGTTGAGTCTTTGCTGAGAGTACTTAAGCACATTTTGGAGAATTTGTGGAAGGGGTTGTTGTGGAAAGTCTCAGGTGATGCTTTCCACATAAGATGCTACTCTAGTTTTTTCTCATCATTATTAACAAGCCTTATGACTTTTGATTGGTGAGCAGAGATAGAAGCACAGAGGCCTGGGCTCTGGTTTTGGGATTGTTACCAACATATGTAGGCCCTCAACCTTTCTGGTTTTTCTCTTTTGTAAATGAGGGCATGAGATGAAGGAGCAAATGACTCCCTGAATATATAAGGGGTTAAGAATAAATTATTACATCTTTCCTAGAGAAAAGTAAGTTTTGATCATTTGTTTCTAGTGGTTCAGCACTATCCAGAAAAATATCACTTAATTCAACACATTTCTGTTGTCTTTTGTGTTTTAATGTGAGTCCATAAGATTGTGATAGTGAGAACTTCTTATTCTAAGATATTATTGTTGTTAGTTGCCGTTGAGGTGGTTCTGACCCGTGCTGGTTTTGACCGTATGTGTAACAGAACAAAATATTGCCCAGCACTGCGCCATCCTCACCGTTGTTCTTATGTGTGAGACCATTGTTGCAGCCATGGTGTCAGCCATCTCATGAGAGTTTCCCTCAATTTTGCTGATCTTCTTTTTTTACCAAACATAATGTCCTTTAGTGATTGGTCTTTCCTGCTGACATATCCAAAATAAGCAATATGAAGTCTCACCATCCTCCTTCCAAGGAGCATTCTTGGTTGTACTTCTGCCAACACCAGTTTCTTTCTTTTTCTGGCAGTGCATGGTTTATTCAGAAGTCTTTGCTAACACCACAAGTCAAATGCATCAATAATTCTTCGATCTTCCTTATTCATTGTCCAGCTTTCACATGCATATGAGGCTATTGAAAAGATCATGACTCAGGTCAGGGGTCCTTAGTCATCAAAGGGATATCTTTTTTTTTTTTTTTTTTTAACACTTTCAGAGATCTTTTGCAGTAGGTTTTTCCAGTGCAATAGTTTGAGTTCTTGACTGCTGCTTCCATGGGCATTGATTGTTGATCCACGAAGAATGAAATCCTTGACAACTTCAGTTTTCTCACTACTTGACATGATGTTATCAGTCCAGTTGTGAGAATTTTCATTTTCTCCATGTTCCAGTACAATCCATATTGAAGGCTGTAGTCTTTATATGTAACAAGTGCTTTCCATGTATCTCTTTTTATTTTCACAAAATCTGCGTGAGGTAGATTATTCTGCTTACATTATAGATGAAGAATTGAGGTTCTTATAGATTAAATGATTTGCTCAAGTTTGCAGTTTATGAGTGGCAGAATCAGAATTTGAACCTAGTCTCTTTGCTTCTAGTTTGACACCCTCAGCAGATTGTTAGTTTCACAGAGGCAGATTGGGAGTCTTTGAGAAGTATATAACAGCCTGAAAGAGGACAGGGCTTAGAACAAGATTGCCCAAGTTTGTAAATTTTTTTTGTTTTTTTGGTTTTTAATCTCATAGGAATTATGCTGTTGTTGTTGTTTGGTGCCGTCAAGTCAGCTCTGACTCTCAGCAACCCTATGTACAATGGAATAAAACACTGTCTGGTCCTGCACCAACCTCACAATCCTTGCTATATAATTGAGCCCATTGTTGTAGTTACTGTGTCAAGCCATCTCGTTGAGAGTCTTGTCTTCCCCTTTTTAATTGACCCTCCACTTTACCAAGCATGATGCCCTTCTCCAGGGAATGCTCCCTTCTGACAACAAGACCAAAATAGGTGAGATGAAGTCTGGCCATTCTCACTTCTAAGGAGCATTCCAGCTGTACTTCTTCCAGGACAGATTTAGTTCTGGCAGTCCAGGGTACTTTCAGTATTCTGTGGCAACACCACAACTCAAAAGCATCAACTCTTCTTCACTCTTCCTTATTTATTCTCTAGCTTTTACATGCATATGTTGTTGTTGTTGTTGTTGTTATGTGCCGTCGAGTCGGCCCTGACTCATAGTGACTCCTCCTTGGGTTTCCGAGGCAGTATCACTACGGAAGTAGGATTGCCCAACCTTCCTTCCGAGGAGTGGCATATGAGGTGATTGAAAACACCGTGGCTTGGGTCAGGCACACCTTAGTCTTCAAAGAGATACCTTTGCTCTTCAGCACTTTAAAGAGCTCTTTTGCAACAGACTTGCCCAGTGCAATATGTCATCTGATTTCTTGACTGCTGCTTCTGTTGGTATTGATTGTGGAACCAAGTAATATGAAATCTTTGACAACTTCAATCTTTTCTCCATTTATTGTGATGCTGATTATTGGTCCAATTGTGAGGATTTTTGTTTTCTTTATGTTGAGGTGTAATATATACTGCAGACTATAGTCTTTAATCTTCATCAGTAAGTGCTTCAAGTCATCATCTTCACTTTCAGCAAGCAAAGTTAAGTTGTCTGCATATCACAGGTTGTTAATGACTCTTCTTCTGATCCTGATGCCATATTCTTCTTCATATAGTCCAGCTTCTTGGATTATTTGCTCAGCATACAGATAGAATAAGTATGGTAAAAAGATACAACCGTGACACACACCCTTCCTGATTTTAAACCATGCAGTATCCTCTTGTTCTCTTTGAATGACAGCCTTCTGGTCCAAAATGGTTGCCACTTGTAAAGATTCAAAATGGCTGCGCCCTCAGTCACTTTAAATATCCAAAATGGCTGCTGCATGTAAATAATCAAAATGGCTGTGCCCTCTGGACTGCGGGAAGTGAACAGCTCAGGTTGTCTCCCACCTGCTGTTTCCCTTCCTAGTCATAGGCTACTAGCACAGTTGTCCCTCCAGCCCGTGTGACCAAGGCTGATCTTTTTTAGGTCAATTCTCAGGTCTCAACACCACTTGGAACTGTTCAGGCTGTTGGTCCCGTCAGAGTAGCTGATGGTCCGCAGCTCTGACTGTCTCTGTATTCACTGTTTTTGTTCAGGTTTTTCCACTAGTTGGTGCCTAATCTACTTCTGCATAGTTCCTTTCAAAGCTCTGTGCTCCAGGATTATCTTCTGTATCTCTGTCCATTGGTTTTTCTTTTCTTTGTTGAAGAGGGTCTGTGTTGCTTGTCTGCCTTTTCCTCCATCTTCAATACCATTGGTTCTTGATCATATGCCATGTCCTGAAATGGATGAACATTGACCAATTTTTTTTGGTACAGTGACTCTGTGTATTCCTTCCCTCTTCTTTTGATGTTTCCTGCATCATTCAATATTTTGCCCATTGAATCTTTCAATATTGCAACTTGAGGCTTGATTTTTGCCTTCAGTTCTTTCAGCTTGAGAAATTCCAAGCATGTTCTTCCCTTTTGGTTTTCTAACACCAGGTCTTTGCATATTTCCTTATAATAATTGACTTTGTCTTCTTGAACTGTTCTTTGAAAATAGGAGCTATAGGTATCATGAATTTATATTCTGTGTTATACATATTTAAGTAATATTATGAAAATACTAATTTAATTTAAACAATCATTTTTAAGCATCTGTAAGCATTGTGATAAAGCATGCTGTTGAAGCTTTTTCCTTCTTTTCATTCTTACCTAAACTCTTAAAATAAACTCTATGCTGACTTCCCAGCCTCCACTTACTCGCCCCCTCCAGTCTAATCTACTTGATGCTGACAAAGGCATCTTTTAGGGTTCAGACCTGTGGTACAGTGAATTACTTGGTATGTTCTTCTAGCCATGATCTCTGTGATTCCCACCAGGTGACTGGGTGGGACTATACAAATATGAGGTGCTTTGTGGCCTATGAAAGGTATTGGATACCATGTCAGTAATGTAAATAAGATTTATGGCCCTGTTGTGGGACCATGGAAATAAGGTTTATGGAACCTTATTTTAGGGATCGCTCAGTTTTGTTATTCTCTTAGGCTTAAAATGAGCCCTCCAAGAGACAGAAAGGGGGATCTCACTACCATCAAGAGAGAGAAAAGCTGAGAGTGGAACACATCTTTGGACCCAAGAACCCTGTGCTGAGGCAGAAAGATGGCAGAGAGATGAAAGAGATGGCAGCAGCAGAGACAGCAGAACCAAAAGACCAGCACAAGACGGAGCAGTGTGTTTGCTATCCCACAGTGTGAGAAAGCTGAATTCCTTTGAGCAGAGGTTTGTAATACTTTCATAAGCAGGGCAGAGGCCAGGCTGAGAGGCCAAGGCCCAAAGAGAGGGGGCATGGCAGAGGGGAGGCTGTCCTGACGGAAGAATTGTATCCTGAGCATTCCTGAACCTGAATTGTAACCTGTTGCTTCCCTAATAAACTCCATAATCGTGAGTTTTGCCTATGAGTTCTGTGTGGGCATTGCAATGAATTATCAAACCCAGCAGAGAAGTAGAGAGTGCCATGGGAGGACCATTGGTGTCAGAATTGGTGAAAAGGTTGGAAGGTGGTAGCATTTCTGACTTCTGCCTCATAGGAATCAGCCTTGGGATGCTGATTGTGATTTTCTCTCCCCCTTGTGAGGTTAGAGGAGGTGAGAGGAGAATGCCATCCCCATGCCCTTTTTGCAAGACCTATTCACATCCTCCCCTCCTTTGTCTACAGATGTTCTTGCCTGGCATTCAGAGCTCTTTGTAATATGCAAAGCTACCCTTTCAGCCTCATCTAACTTACAGCCTTCATTCTAGCCATGCAATTCTATTCTGAATCCCCTCCAAAATACCCTCAGGTGTCTTACCCCATGCCTTCGGTCACATCCTCTCTCTCTCTCACATTCCCAACTTCTGCTTGTCTAGTCCTTCCCAGCCTTTACAGTCAGGAAAAGATCCTTCTTCTTGTCCTTCTTCTCCAGCAGGCCTTCTCAGAAGACCCCAGGCATAAACAATATATTTTTCTCTTATTGTAGTAAAATATGTAAAACATAAAATTTGCTATTTTAGCTATTATACGTGTATAATTCAGTGGCATTAATTACATTTACTATGTTGTGCAACCATCACCACCATCTATTTCTAAAACTTTTCATCACCCTAACTGGGAATTCTGTATCTGTTAAGTAATAACTCACACTTAGCTCCTAGTAATCTCTAAATGACTGTCTTTCTCTATGAATTTGCCTATTCTAGATAGTTCATTTAAATGACATTATTCAGTATTTGTCCTTTTGTTTTTGACTTATTTCACCCTGCATGTTTTAAAGTTTCCTTCATGTAATGTATATCAGAACTTCATTTCTATTTGTGGCTGAATAGTATTCTATTATATATACCACATTTTTGCATGTAATGCATATAGCATGCAGAGGAAACTAACCCATGGGAGGGTTGAATGGCTTGGGAGAAAAACCTGTATAATGTGGGTTTGAACTGCCAGCCTTCTGGTTAGCAGTCAAATGCCTTAGGCACTACACCACCAGAGCACCTATCAAAATATACACCGCATTTTATTTATCCATTTATCTGTTGATAGACATGTGGGTTGTTTCTTCCTTTTGGCTATTGTGAATAATTTTGCAGTGAACATTTTTGTACAAGTATCTGTGTTCCTATTTTTCAGTTATTTGGGGTATATACTCAGGAATTGCTGGGTCATAGCTCTAGTGGTGTAGTGCTTAAGGTATTTGACTGCTAACCAGAAGGTGGTTCAAACCCATCAGCCATTCTTTGGAAGGAAGACTGGGCAGTCTACTTCTGTAGAGATACAGCCTCAGAAACCCAAGGATGGGTTGCTGTGAGTGGGAATCAACTCAATGGCAGTGAGGTTTTTTTTTTTTAATGATGGTTTTGTGTTTAACTTTTTGAGATTACTACACTGAGCTTTGTAGTGAACAGTCAATAAATGTTGGTTGAATGAGTGAATGAATGAATGAATGGTCAGTCTTGTTGGAATGTCACATCAGCAGAAGAATTGGTTGGGCAACTGCAACTGAACAGAAGAGTTAAAATTTGAGGCATGTTTCTCTTAAAAAAATATCTGGGGTGGAAATGCTATTTTGATATAAGAGGTTAGGAGCCTCTAGTTCAATATATTTGATTCTAAAAGGTAACTGCTTCTGGGGGGCAGGGATGGTGATTATCCATAAAGACTCTTAAAAAAGATTTTTAGTTTAAATATATTTTCCAGACGAACAAGTTCTCATATAACATAGTCTGTGATATGTCCTGAACTCTTTTTATATGGTATTCCTTTTCACATTGATAACAAGAAGAAAACAGGCGATTAGAAAACCTTAGTGTGAGGAACACGAAAGAAGTGGAATTTCCTGGGGATGCTTTTCTATTGAAGTTTTATTAAGTACCGTGCACTGATACACTTTAGTTGATGAAACTGCTGAGAAATACAAAATGTGAACTTCAGCATAGAACATGATTATCAGTATTTTGATGATTTTCACTGATTATTGGAGAAGTCATCTTTTTATCAGCCAGTGTCTTTTTCTAGAATGTGAGAGATTTCATGATTCACCTATTAGCCTTTAGGCAAACAACTCCCCTTTAAAGTTGTTGTTGTTGTTGTTGTTGTGTGCCATCGAGTCGGCCACTTTTTTTTTTTTGCTATTTAACATTTATCATACTTGGGGGCTGTGGCATTTTGTGTGCTGTTTAATCCATTAGCTCTTGAGAACCATTGGTCACAGGCCTTCCTGACTGATGTGATGTCCTTGTGAACTAGCCTGCAGTTAGCCTGTAGTCTCCAAGACTGGTGAAAGATAACCACACTTGTTATGTCTGAGTGAACATGTGTTCTTGCCTTCTTTTTGAAAACTTCTGAAGGCCTGTCTACTCTCACTGGGCAGACTGAATTGGATTTCTTTTATTTCAAAAGGCTCTAGCAATTTTTCTCTTTCAATGGTCTATTTAAAGTTTCTCTTGAGTTTTGATATTTCAAACATTCAGTATTTCTTCTTATTTAATGTTCTTTTAAGGGGCCCCTGGGTAGTGCAGATGGATAAGTCTTGACTATTAACTAAAAGATTGGTGATTTGCACTTACCCAGAGGTGCCTTGGAACAAAGTCCTGGTGATCTGCTTCCAAAAGCCCTACAGACTTGAAATCCTTATGGAGTGTGGTTCTACTTTGTACTGAATACAAGACAAAGGCCATAACTTTCTAATCTAATGAATAACAAAACTAATCCTTCTGGTTTAACTGTAAGAAACATGCCTTTTATAAGACTGATTTAACCTTGAGAATACTTTCTGGGCACATGAGAGAACAACCTCTCTTTCATTCTTAGGAAATCTGGGAACCTTGCCCTTGGGAACTGCTGACCAAACTGTGGTACACATACATAATGGAATACTATGCAACACTAAAGAATAATGTAGAATCTGCCAAACACTGCATAATGTGGATGAACTTGGAGGACGTTATGCTGAGTGAAATAAGTCAATCACGGAAGGAGAAATACTGTATTATTTATAAATATATAGTAAAAAGTAAGGAAAGATTTATATATGGAAGGAAACTTTCTTTGTTTGTTACCAGGGATGGAAGAGGAGGTGGGGAAAATTCCTAGATAGGTTGAAAAAAAAAGTACATAATAGGAAACAAAGATTATTAGTGGTTACTAGGGGTAGGATAGAGGGAGAAAGAGGAAGCTTTAGTTTGTGGGGCATTGAGTTTATGCAAGTGGTGGTGGAATATTTTGGAAAAGGATAGCAATAATGCGGGCACAACATAAAAAAATTTCATCAGTGTCCCTGAGCTGTAAATGGGGAAGTTATGTAGGTGAATGTCTTGTGTATGTTTTCACCACAATAAAAGTAAAAAAAAAAAAAAAAAAAAATTAAACTGGAGCAGATTATCTAGTTATCTATTATACTAATTAAGGAGCTCTGGTGGCATAGTGCCTAAGGCATTTGACTGCTAACCAGAAGGCTAGAGGTTCAAACCCACCAGCCACTTCTTGGAAGGAAGGTTGGGCAATCTACTTCCATAGGGATACCATCTCAGAAACCCAAGGAGGGGTCTCTATGAGTTGGATTAGACTCAGCGGCAGTGTGTTGCATTGTTTTTGTTGGTGGTGTAGTGGGTAAGGCATTTGGATACTAACAAGAAGGTTGGTAGGTTCAAACCTACCAACCAGCTGCTTTGTGGGAGGAAGATGAGGCACTCTACTTCGTTAAGGATTTTATAGCCTTGCAAATCCAATGGGGGCTGCTATGAGTTGGAATCAACTCAATGACAGTGGGTTTGGTTTTGGTTTTATTGTACTAATTAATATATTGATTTATATGATATCTCTTCTGGTAATCAAAATCTTAGGTGTTAGTAAGACTTAACCTTCTCTGAACATGTATGAGAGGAAAAAGCAGTAGGAAACGAACACTTTAAGTTATTTATTTGTCATTAGGCATATTTGTCTTTGACTAAACCCTTCTCATTAGATTTCTTGGGAAAAATAAAGAGGCAGACACCCAAGCTCCTCTCTCCGTGGCCAGTGCCCTTTCTGGAATACCATCTGACCAATTACTGGTATACACATTGTAAACTAAAGAGCACTAGGAATGTTGCAGAAGCCCTGGTAGCACAGTGGTTGAGCACTTGGCTGCTAACTGAAAGACCGATGGGTTGAGCCATCTGAGGGAGAAAGATCTAACCATCCACTCCCGTAGAGGTTGGTGGCCTTACCAACCCTCTGGGGCAGTTATATTCTGTCCTGTAGGGTTTTTGTGAGTCAGAATCAACTTAGCAGTGAGTTTGGTTTTGGGATTAGGAGTGTTGCAGCAATGGGCTCCAACATGCCTACTATTGTGAGGATGGCACAGGACTGAGCAATGTTTTGTTCTGCTATACGTGGGTCACCATGAGTTGGAACTGATCCAACAGCACCTAACAACAGGAGTGCTGCCATTATTATTATTGCTGAGAGTCATTCCTTCCTCTAATGGAAGCTTTGTTAACTCAAATCCAAATGACTAAAAACCTGAATTAATAGGATTTTTATTTTTATTCATAAGAGGCAAATCATAGGAAAACAAGTTAGTATTAGATTAAGAAGAAATCAAAGCACAAGGAATTCTTCGGAATATTCTGAGGATGATGAATTCAGCCTAGTACTGGATACCTTGTGCTCTTCGATTATAGGATTGTACAGTGAGAACTCATTGAAGGAATCATAACAATGAGGTGCTGAAAAATACACCACTAGAAATGAGAGATCCCTCTTCTTATTTAGATGAAGAATCTGAGGCCCATTATTTAGATGAGGAAAATGAGGACATTTTTAAGAGTGGTGCCGTTCTCTTTTTATTATTTCACCCTGCCTTGGCCATCAAAGATTCAGTTACATTCATTGCACTGCTTACTAAGGCAGAAGGTAAATTAATGTATCTTAGAAAACTTTTACCAACTGTTAAGACAAACATTATTTTCTCCTTAAACTTTCTGTTTTCTCTCATAAGGGAGGTAGGACTTATTATTTTGGATATTTGGAAAGGATTTAGATGTATAGAAAAGACAGAGGAACAACAGGATAACAGCACATATGCAGAATGTAATTAAGTGATGAATCATATGGTACCCATTTAAATAACCATGAACAACTTTTCCCAAACAAGATTTTCCTGGACTGTCAGTAGTTATGCTGTAAGAAAATGTTACCTGCTCAAAGATGTTTGTAAAATGTTGATTACTGTATACCTCTCTCAGGAATTCACAACTGATGTTAGTTTCTAAGGCTCTGAATATGTTTAACTTGGTTTAAACCAGAGTTTTCAAAATTTATTTGATAATTGAGTCTATAAAAGTGTTCTGAAACAGTAGTATGTGGACCCAAATTGAGCGATGCTGATTTAGGAATTCCAAGAATAAGAAGGCTGAGTGGTGGGTCATCATAGTAAGGAAGGAGGATGTGGTATTTAAGAACAGATAAGGTGTAAATACAAAGAGAGGAAAAAGATGAGCAAAACTGTGGGGCCAGCAATAATGACCGTGCCTGGCATTTAGTTGGAGCTCAGTAAATGTTTGTTGAATGAATGTGTGAGTGAAAACATGTTTTCTGTGGGAAACAATAAGGATCGATTGGAATGAAAAGATTGGGAATAGATTGGAACACACAGAATCGTAAGATAATGGAGGGCCAAGCTGAGTAATAAAGACTTGATCCAACAGGAAGCTCTTGTTGGTTTCTGTGCAGAGGATGACACAGTAGAAATAGTGTTTGGAAAGAATAATCTGAGATTAATGTGGAGCCAGGTAGGGATGGAAAAGACCAAAATACAGTGAAGAGCAAGGAACTGTAGAAAGTGATGTTAACTTCTGTGGGTAAAAAGTAGGTCACATAGTGGTTTTTATACATGCCTAAGTAAAAGTAAAACCAGGAGGTCTTTTCAAAACAAGAAAATAAACTATACTATTCCATTTCACTCATCTCTTATATCTTGGAAAACAATGGGAGAGTGAGTTATCATTATAGGTAGAAAAATTGGAGACAGGAAACTCGAGGCATCTTCTAACCAGAAACCTATAATGTCTTTATTACAAGATGTATTTGTGACTTATTATGCTTGCAGGGTGTGAAATTCAGGATGAATTACTCTTCCAGGAAATGCCACTGGCTAGAGTTCCTGGAGTGGGACCCTGGCTTTCTGAGTGTTTTTCCTGTCTTCTTACTGCAAAAACTGTTCATGTGAATAAGCATGTAATTTTCCTTTATGCCTCTTGTTGCTGCTGAAATCTCCTAGGACTCTTCACATAACTCTTTTTTATTGTCTAACTTTTATTTACTTTGTGAGAATATACACAGCAAAACATACACTAACAGTTTCTACATGTACACTTCACTGACATTGATTATATTCTTTGAGTTGTGCAACCATTCTCAGTCTCCTTTTGTGAGTTGTTCCTCCTTCATTAACATAAACTCATTGTCCCCTAAGGTTTTTATCTAATCTTTTAAGTTGCTGCTTTCAGTCTGACCTAATATAGATATTCTTAAAAGAGTGTAATTCTTAAGGCAGACATTTTTTACTAGTTAAGCTAAACTAATGATCAGTTTTGAGAAGACTTTTGGGGAAAATGTTGGTTTAAGGCTTAAAGATTATCTCAGGGCAATAGTTTCAGGGGTTCATCCAGCTTCCATGGCTCCAGGAAGTCTAGGGTCCATGAGAATTTGAAATTCTGTTCTGCATTTTACCCCTTTTGATCAGAATTCTTCTCTGGAATCTTTGATTAAAATGTTCAGTAATGGTGGCCAGGCACCATCCACTTCTGGTCTGGTGGCAAAGGAAACACTTGCTCATGGAGGCAATTAGCCATATGTTCATAGTTCCCTTTCTTAAAGAAAGAAGATGAAAATAGTGTTTGGTAAAATGTGTAGATGCTTGTCTTCATTTTGCAATTTAGTTATTGGTGATTTTCTCTTTGGTCAACCCTTTGTCTAAGGCAAGGCAAAGATTTCAACTTCTTTTTGGTCAGAAGTATTTTCCAGAACAGTTAACGAAGTCAGCCAAATTAAAAAGCCCTTCACAAAAAGTTCTGGTCATAAATAGCATTCCTTTTAAAACAATAATATAAAGATAAGACACGTTATAATTAACGCCATTATTTGTCCATGGCTTGAATGATCAGGTTATTTCGAGGTGTTGTCTTGAAATCTTGTCCTCTTCGTTCTGTGATTCGGTGACTCTCTTCACCTTTGTGATTCAGTTCTTTCTTAGGAAGTCTTCCTTGATAGATCCAAATCCAACTATCACAACACACATTCCATGATTTCCAATCTACCGTTAGTTTTGGGCACATCAAGTAATATTTTTGTTTACACGATTAGTATTTTCTTTTTGTATAACTTATTCATTCCATGCTCTTGTTACAACTCCTTTCCTTTCAAGGTAAGGTCTTAATAAAGATTATTAGTTTGCATCAGCTGTTATCAACTGCAGCATGTGAAAATCACCTGGAGAACTTTGAAAACATTCTGATATGTAGGTCTCACCCTCTGAGACTGTGATTTAAATTGTAGAACCACTGGTCTACATCAAACCTAAATTACTAAAGCACTCCATATTGCAGTGAATACAAAGCCATGAACTCTATGAAGACATAAATATTTTATATTAGGTGGTTGTTGTTATATGCCATCAAGTCAGACCCGACTCATAGCGACCTCTCCTTGGGTTTCCAAGGCAGTGTCACTAAGGAAGTAGATTGAATAAAATTATAATTGGCTGGGAATTTCAGACTGTCAGTCTAAAGTCAAATTTATCCTTTCCTCCTTTTTGTTTTTGGTAGCAATTTTATACTAGATTCTTTTGTGCGTTTAACGCTGGTGACTAACTTTTTACTTTTAATCAACTTAAGGGGAAAGCATAGTCATAATAAATTCACTTTTAGATTCTATACTTAATATGTGATTCAGTTTTTCTTTTCTTGTTCTTTTTTTTTTTTAAACCGATATTCCAATTCAATATCTATATATCCTTATGTAGCAGATATTCTTACAATATTTAGACATGTATCTTTTGGAAAATCTTCCTTAAGAAGAGTTTTTTATATACCTCTCCCCATTCGTGGTATATGTGTGTGTGTTCCCAATTTTTAAGTGATAACTTTTTTGGGTGACTGTTCTGAAATTTTAAGTGTAAATTGTTGTTCCATGGCCTGTAATTGTTAGAAAACACCACTAACCATAGTAACACACCAAATGGAGTCATGGGATAGGAAGGTCTGGGAAGGGTAGGAGTCTATTCCGAGCAAAGGCATGGTGTGCCTAGGGGAAGAAAGGATGGAGCTGGACCCCCTCGACTGCACTTATCAGAAGACAAAACCACACATCCAATGTGGAATAACCCCCAAATCATGCATCCACAGTGCTTTTGTTCAGCCACTCTCACACCTCTCAACAGCAGCTTTGTTCTGAAAGCCTCTTTGGAATATGATAATTATTCAGCTCACTGGTGCCTGGATGAGAAATAGAATTAAACATTTTACATAAACAATTGGAAAAGTTGAATTAGGTAATTTTATTTTATCAACTTTTGAGGGTGGTATGCTTGAAAAGGAGTTTCCTGAACAAATAGAAGCTGACTGTAAAATAGCTTTATTTTCAGTTTGCCAATTAAAAAAAAAAAAAAAAATCCTCTCTGATAACTTCACTTTTCAGTGCTTGCTTGTAAATCACAGTGCCTTTCAGAATTTTTTACATTATACATCTAGATATTGCTCTTTGCCTTAATAGAAATACTTATTCTTCTCAGCTTCTGAATATGAAACTAATTTGGTAAAAGTTCCTATGAGTTCTTAGAAGCCATAAAGCAAGTCATGGTCAATTAAAACAAAATAGCTCTCTTCTTGTTTGTGTCTCAGATGCACACATGAAAAGAATGATTTTGACTGATAAATGAGAGCTTGTTAGAGAGGGCGTGTATGGCATACTGGTTCAGCAGGACATCTTGACTTGTGGCGATAACACAGGGTCTGGTGTGACCTGTCTCTGGGAAGCCAAAGGGCCATACGTTTCCAGTCATTAATCATTGAAGAACAGCCGTCTTAAACACCCTTGAGCCTAACTAATATGGACATGGGATAGTTGGCCATGGGCTGAAGGTTAATGCACGTTCCGGTGGTGAGGGGAAGTGTTTGGGGTACTCACACATATTCAGTTGTGATGAGCATGAAATTCCGGGAGGAGGTGCATTTGGAGAGGCCAAATATATGAAAAGAATTTCAGGAATTGAGTTTTTAAAGTATTAAAAGCCCGATGAGAGATTTAAAGGTTTAATAGGATGTCTCACAGACTATTTTAATTGATAGTTTCAGCTAAGGAAAATTACTGTCACTGCGGTTTGTTACTCATAAACTTCATGACATTAGATCCTTTGTAGATTTATAAACCGTGTAGCTACATTCTACCCCATCAGACCTTATTTTAATTTATGGCTGGCACACTTCCTTAGCTTTGCAGAATTTTCCAATCATACCAAAGCTAAACTAGAAGGCTGAAAAAAAATGTGATATTGAATTTTTAAGCCTCAGTCCAATTTAAATAACTTGCTTATGAAAGAATATTTATGTCAAAGAGTAAATGGCAAAAGCACGTTTGTAAAGTAGTAGCAAGTTGCAGGCAAATCCAGAAATAAGGGTCAGACTTGATGTTCCTTCTTGCTTTAGGTAACAGCCACTGTTTCTTACAAAAGTTAAGAAGAACAATGTCTAGATTTCTGTAGATAGATATAGAAGTCTCAGAATAAATTCAGGCAAATTTGAGACTTATAAGTGTTTAACCAGCCCCTTGTGGGTGGTGGGCAGGCTTGTTTTTGATCAGAAAATGGCTATGTTGTTCTTCTGATTTCCTTTTTCTACCGACTTTTGAGTTGGGTCTGACTCGACAGCACATAACAACAACAACAACAACACCAGCTTTTCTCAGACCACTTATTTGAGTGCCTCTAGATTCGTCAGTAATGCCCATATAAATCTAGTAGGGCAGCTGTGTATAGAACACCATCTGGGGTAGGCCACGTCAGGATTTGTGTGGGCAAATATTTTCCAGAATTACTCTCAACTTTCAAAACTCAGTTTTCATTTTCTCTAAAGACTTCAATTTTGAAATCTGTAAGAAGAAAGCAAAATTCTTGTGATATCACATTTCATTGTTGTCTACTTTTAAATATTTTCTCATACAAATATATAGTTGCTCTTTAAAAAAAAAAATTATTGTGATTTGGGTGAAAGTTTAGAGCAAATTCATTTTCCACACAGCAGTTCATACACATTTTGTTTCACAACATTGACTGTAATTCCCCACAATGTAACAGCTCTCTTCCCACTTCCTCCCTGCAGTTACCTCTTCTGTGTCCTTCCCTCTCATGCACTCCCACCTCTCGAACTGTCTTCCTGTGTAAACACTGCCCTTCTGTTTTCCCATGATTGATCGCTCCAAGGAGTGTATCTACCTGATGTAATTGTGCACCCCATATGCCTGTCTGTTGTTTGGCTGGAAGCCACAGGAATGAGTTCAATGCCAGACCTGAAGGGTAACTAGGGGCCATAGTGTCAGGGATCTGGCTCTTTTTGACTAGCAAATCTGGTGGTGTTTTTTTTTTTTTTTTATGATTTTGAGTTTTGTTCCACATTGTTCTCCTACTCTATCCAGTGTTGCCTGCACCGATCCCCCTCCAAGTGGTTGACAGTGGTAGCCAGACACCATCTAGTTCTTCTGGTCTCCTGGTCATATAGGCTGAGGACTGCATGGTCTACCAGTCCCTTGGACTAATTACAAACATGCAGTCACTCTTGCTATAAAATAGCCATTACTTCATTTATTGGACCTGCCTCCCAACTGCACCCCTCCACCCCTACTTTCTCGCTTTATAAGGTGGCACTATGGTTATAGCATTGGGCTGGTAACCAAGAGGTTGATGGTTCAAATCTATCGGCAGCTCTGCAGGAGAAAAATGAGGCAATCTCCTTCCGTAAAGATTTACAGTGTTGGCAACCCTATGGGGGCAGTTCTACACTGTCCTATAGCATCACTATGAGTCGAAATTGACTTGATGGCAGTGGGTTTTTTCTTCTCACGTTCTAGTTGAATTTAGCTCTGCTCTGCCATTGTCTAAAAGGGTGCCACTATTCTGCCACATTTTTGACCATGGATGCAAATGATTAATTCTATTGGCATAAGATTTTTTTTTCAAAGATGGACTCTCTGAATATGACTTTATTTATTTAGACTTATGGTTATCACCTCAAAATCATATACTTTGAGGACTAACTCATTGTTTAAGAAATTGTCTCTAATAGAGGAATTTTATTTTCTCTCTAAAACTTCCTGGGGAAAAAAATTATAGTACATAATTGTTTTAGAGATAAGCTCAGTGCAAATCAACAAACACAATGACAATAAACAACCAATTTATGCACTTTACCAAAGAAATACATTTTCATATTGTTGTTGTTATGTGCTGTCGAGTCAGACCCAACTCATAGGCTGGTGATTCAAACCTACCAGCCACTCCCCAGAAGGAAGACTGGACAATCTACTTCTATAGAGATACTACCTCAGAAACCCAAGGAGGGGTCACTATGAGTCAGACCCGACTCAACGGCAGTGAGTTTGGTTTGGTTTTTGGTAAGCCTTAGCAATATTCATTAAATTATCGAGCAGTCTTTGATTACAAGGTGCTATAAAAATGCAAATTGCAGTCATAAGAATAGAATACGTGTTCAAACCAAAATAACCAAACTCACTGCTGTCGAGTTGATCCCAACTCATAGCAGCCCCTCCTTGGGTTTCCGAGGCGGTATCACTACAGAAGTAGATTGCCCCATCTTCCTTCTGAGGAGTGGCTGGTGGATTTGAACCGCCAGCCTTCTGGTTAGCAGCCAAGTGCCTTAGGCACAATGCTACCAGAGCTCCTATTTGCATATTAATCCTCATTTTAGAGTCACTTAGTGGGTCTTAATAGATGCTATTTCATGATCCTTATCACTAATTAGAAAAAATCCCAATCACTTTGAATGTTTATCCCACATTTCCTTCAAAATAGAAGAAAAAAAAGAAGAATATAGATTTTCTTTTACTGAGACATTTACCCTCAAGAAATGAAAAAAGACTTTGTAATTTTGAACTTGCCAGCTGAGTCACAGCAGGCCTGAATATAAAGTAGCTGAAAACATGTGTGTGCATTCCTACCCCATGCAGCATTCTTTATTCTATAGATCCCTGTCACTAAAGAATTCAGTTAAATACAAAGACCCTCAGGTAGAAACAGGCTGTTGAGAGCTGCCGGAATCTCTGAGCAAGCTGGAGACAGCTACTCTCATGTGCAAGCCCTGCTGGAAAGGTCGTTAGTAAATGCCTATCACTCCGGGCTAGGAAATGACTATTGGGACCATAAGCAGCTGAAAATCATAAAATAAAAAAATAAGAGAAGCATGCATTAAGGCTCTTCTGTCCCATTAAAATTAGTAAAAATGCTTAATGCTTTATTCATTATGATAAAGATCAACAGCTAAATTATTTTATCCCAGGCTATTCTACTTCTGTACCACAAATAGTTGCAATATTATATAAGGATGATATTATAATAATGTGAGTCATACATAACATCTATGACTCATTTCAGTTTCACTAACTCTGATAGGTATAACATTAAAATGAAAATTGGAAGCTTTATAGCAAAATACCAAATGTGAGGTCAATAAATGAAAGTTGATTTCAAGGCTTAGTGCCTAAGGCATTGGACTGCTAACTAGAAGTCTGGTGGTTCAAACTCACCAGCCACTCCTTGGAAGGAAGATTGGGCAATCTACTTCTGTAGACATACAGCCTCAGAAACCCAAGGAGGGGTTGCTATGAGTTGGGATCAACTCGACGGCAGTGAGTTTGGTTATTTTGGTTTGAACACGTATTCTATTCTTATGACTGCAATTTGCATTTTTATAGCACCCTGTAATCAAAGACTGCTCAATAATTTAATGAATATTGCTAAGGCTTACCAAAAACCAAACCAAACGCACTGCCGTCGAGTCGGGTCTGACTCATAGTGACCCCTCCCTGGGTTTCTGAGGTGGTATCTATAGAAGTAGATTGTCCAGTCTTCCTTCTGGGGAGTGGCTGGTAGGTTTGAATCACCAGCCTTCTGGTTAGTAGTCACATGCCTTAGGCACTACGCCACCAGAGCTCCCACTAAGGCTTACAGGTGCAGTAAATTTACACTAGCATCTGGGTAATATGTTCAGAGGTCTGGATTTTTTCCTATTTTACATCTACTGGTTGCTGCATAGGACCTAGTAGCAGGGAATGGTGGAGTTATGTTTAATCCTTGGTAATTTTGTCATAACATTTGAAGGAGGGCATATTTTGGCCCGAAATCCTATAAATGGCAAAGTGGAAAACAGAGACTAGAAGGCATGACTCATAGTTTTTTTTGCTGAACCTCTGAAACAACATTCCATCAGGTAACCCAGGAAAACAGTTTTCATTGGGAAGTCAAATAGAACACCACGTTGGTTTTACATCAGTTTTATACATCGTATTTTATGGTATTAGTCATAGTGCTTATTTGCTTTCAAATACCATAAACCCTGTTAATTATAGTCAATAATCAGTTTTGAAGATCTCCCCCCCACATACACACACTTCTAAAAGTGGTGACTATATATGATGTGAGAAGAGGAAAATGACAGGCGTTCAGGGAAGTTGTGAGTGTTTACCCGCTGGCGAAACTCATAGTTGCCTTCCACTCATGCGCGTTGTAAAATAAAGGCCTGGAGTTTGTATTTGTGCTCTGGTGGTGGGTGATGTGCTGATACCACACCTCAGACCGGCAGAGGGGCTTTCTGGGGAGAGAAACTACTGCTTTCCTGTCTTTGGAGGATCATGGAAATTAGAAAAAAAAAATTCAGTTTGAATTAGACATAGAAAAAAATTGAATATGTAATTCGTGTTTTTACATGGCTTCTTCTCTGGCTGTTTGAAGCTTTCAGGCAGAGGTCTATTTGATCTTTTTCTTATATGCTTATTGACCATTCATTCCATGACAAGCCTGCTCATATCCTTTGCCCGTCTTTCTATTTGAATTTGGCCTGTTTACTATTGATTGGTAATTATTCTACAAGGAGCCCTGATGGCACAGGGGTTAAGCACTTGGCTGCTAACTGAAGGGTCAGCAGTTTGAATCCACCAGCCGCTCCTTGGGAGAAAGATGTCACAGTCTGCTTCTGTAAAGATTACATACTGAAAATCCTATGGGGAAGTTCTTTGTCCTCTAGGGTTGCTAACAATCAGAATCGACTCAACAGCATTACAGAATATATAATAAGTAATAAGTCTATATATTGGTGTGGGATTGAGCAGTGTTTCGTTCTGCTATGCATGGGGTCGCGATGAGTCGGAAATGACTTGACGGCACCTAACAACAACAACAACAACAATTCTTTATATGTAGTGAGGACTCACTCATTTCTGTCCAATCACCTCTTGAGGTTAAGAAATTTGAGTGAAGTGATGTATGATTTGGTGCTCTTTTCAATACTCCAGTGAATGACATCCAAATCCTTCTCTGTAATACCAAGTGAGAAGAGAAATTTTGGAGGATAGTGTTTTATTTATAGGTTCTCCTAACTTTATTTCCTCTAGTGTAGCCTTTATTTGTACTACTTTTCTATGCTCTCCTGAGCATTTATTGTGAGAACTGAGCAGTATTGAGACTTACCATTCTTCCAAGCATTTGCTACTAGATAGATTTATGAGGGCCTCATATCTTATTTGAAAGGAGCTCAGGAGATGTAATGGTTAAGGCATTTGGTTCCTAACCAAAAGGTCTGTGGTTCAAACCCACAAGCCATTCTGTGCAATAAACACGGGACAGTCTGCTTCTATAAAGATTTGTAGCCTTGGAAATCCAACGGGATTTGCTATGACATGGAATCAACATGATGGTAGTGAGGTTTTCTTTTCTTTTTTTTTTTTTTGGTATCTCATTGAAGGAGCTCTGGTGGCACAGTAGTTAAAGTGTTTAGCTGCTAACCAAAAGGTCGGCGGTTCCAACCCACCAGCCATTCCACAGAAGAAAGGTGTGTCAGTCTGCTTCCCTAAGGATTTATAGCCTTAGAAACTCTATAGGCCAGTTCTCTGTCCTTACATGACATGGTCACTGTGAGTGGGAATCAGCTCGATGGCAGTGGGTTTGGTTTGAGATGGTATCTCATTCAAACAACTTAATAAGCTTGCCTATTAAATTTTGCTTAATCTAGAATATAAAGAACACCACAAAAGGGGAAAAAAAAGCCCAGTCCATGAATTGGAAATGAAAGTCTAGAAATCTAAATGTTTGTTACAGAGCTGTTTTCACCTATGCTATACTTGTTTAGATATCACAGTGGAATTCAGTCAACTCATGAGTTTTGCAAAGAATGACTGTGTAACAGTGTTATTAGGATGAAAGTACAGGTAGTTGAAACCAAGAAGTGGTTTGGAAAGTCTTGGATTTCTAACTATCAGTTATAGCTATGGTCAATGCATGCTAAAAAGTATCTTGACTGTGTAAGGCTTTAGAAATCTACACAACAGAGATTCAGGTTTTCTTTCTGCTGCTATATGCACCCAGAGACACTCTTCTGTGAATTAAGAAGGCCAAATCAGATGGTTCACATGTTTCATTCTGGCTCTAAGGTTCTCTGATTCTATCACATGACTCTAAATCCTCCCCAAAACTCTTAAACAACCAGATCTCGCTTCATGTTAGTTATTAGGGATGGTGGAGCAGGGGAATGGGCCATTAGTTATGACCAGAACAGTATTATCTCCTTGGGTGCTGTGGCTTTTCATTTGAGGAAGAGCCTTTACTATTTTAAGAATAAGAATTTTAAGGCATCATGAACAATGGATAAACTGCCAATAGAAACCTTCAAAGATAAGTGATTATTTCTTTATCCCTATCTTGTTTTGTTTGGGGCTCTCATTCTTTTTCTTCTTCTTCTTTTTTTTTTTTTTATTGTGATTTGGGTGAAAATTTACAGAGCAAATTCACTTTCCATACAGCAGTTCCTGAAGATAATTGAGAAATGTTTGCAGCAGTATATTGACAGAGAACTTCCAGAGGTTCAAGCCGGATTCAGAAGAGGACGTGGAACAAGGGATATCATAGCTGTTGTC